>NC_134061.1:2964274-3293638 GCF_965140245.1 Athene noctua | reverse complement strand
GACATTCAGGGTACTGGGAGTTGCTGGGAGTGTTTGGGGGTGCTGGGGGTGTTGGGGGGTGCTGGGATGTTTGGGGGTGCTGGGGACATTCAGGACATTGGGGGTACTGGGAGCGTTGGGGGTGCTGGGATGTTTGGGGGTGCTGGGGGCGTTGGGGGGTGCTGGGATGTTTGGGGGTGCTGGGGGTGTTTGGGGGTGCTGGGGACATTCAGGGTACTGGGGGTTGCTGGGAGTGTTTGGGGGTGCTGGGGACATTCAGGGTGTTTGGGGGTGCTGGGGGTGTTTGGGGGTGCTGGGGACATTCAGGACATTGGGGGTACTGGGAGCGTTGGGGGGTGCTGGGGACATTCAGGGTACTGGGGGGTGCTGGGATGTTTGGGGGTGCTGGGATGTTTGGGGGTGCTGGGGACATTCAGGGTATTGGGGGGTGCTGTGGGTGTTGGGAGGTGCTGGGAGTGTTTGGGGGTGCTGGGATGTTTGGGGGTGCTGGGGACATTCAGGGTATTGGGGGGTGCTGTGGGTGTTGGGAGGTGCTGGGAGTGTTTGGGGGTGCTGGGATGTTTGGGGGTGCTGGGGGTGTTTGGGGGTGCTGGGGACATCCAGGGCATTGAGGGGTGCTGGAGGTTTTGGGGGGTTCTTGAGGCATTGGGGGGTGCTGGGATTGTTGGGGGGTGCTGAGCACATTCAGGACATTGCAGGGGGTGATGGGGTCTTTGAGGGGGGCTAGGAGTGTTGGGGGGTGCTGGGGACATTCAGGGTGTTGGGGGGTGCTGGGGGCGCTAGGGGGGTGCGGGGGGGTGCTGGAGGGTGCTGAGGGGTGCTGGGGGGCGTTTGGGGGTGCTGAGGGGTGCTGGGGGGCGTTGGGGGGCGTTTGGGGGTGCTGAGGGGTGCTGGCGGTGTTGGGGGGTGCTGGAGGCACTGGGGGGCGCTGGGGTGGTTGTGGGGGCGCCCGGAGGGTGCTGTGTGGGGGACCCCAGCCTCTGGGGCTGAGGCAGGACCGCGTGTGTGCCCCCCCCAGGGGGTGACGTTCCGGGTGGAGCGGGGGGAGCTGGTGATCGCCCGCATCCTGCACGGGGGGATGGTGGCGCAGCAGGGGCTGCTGCACGTGGGGGACGTCATCCGGGAGGTGAACGGGCGGGCGGTGGGCAGCGACCCCCGCGCGCTGCAGGACTCCCTGCGCCAGGCCAGCGGCAGCGTCGTCCTCAAGATCCTGCCCAGCTACCAGGAGCCCCCCCCGCCCCGGCAGGTACCGCCCGGAGCCCCCCCGCACCCCACAGCTGCACCCCCCTGAACCCCCCTGCACCCAACAGCACCCCACAGCTGCACCCCCCCTGCGCCCCCCTGCACCCCCACTGCACCCCACATCTGCACCCCTCCCCGCACCCCCCTGCACCCCATACACACACCCAACCCCGCACCCCACATTTTCACCCCCTGCACCCCACATCTGCACCCAGCCCCCTGCCTGCGGGTCCCTGTGTCCGTGTTGTCCCCGTGCCACCCCGCTGACGTCCCCGTGCTCGTGTGTGCCACGTCCCCGTGCCACGTGCCTCATCTCCCCGTGTGTCTCTTGAGCCTTGCAGCCCCCCTGTCCCCATGTCCTCATGTCCCCCTGTCCCTGTGTCCCCCTGTCCCCCTGTCTTCATGTCCTCGTATCCCCCTGTCCCGATGTCCCTGTCTTTGTGTTCTCATGTCCCCATGTCCTTATATCCCCCTGCCTCGTGTCCCCACGTCACCCTGTCCCGCTGTCCCTGTGTCCCCCTGTCCCTGTGTCCCCATGTCCCCATGTCCCCCCAACACTAGCAGGGACTTGCCCTGTGCCCACATGCCCCGTGGCTAGTGGGACCCCAGCATCCCCCTCTGTGCCCTGTGAGCCTGGCACCTGGCTGCGGTGGTCCCTGTCCCTGTCTCTGTCCCTTTCCTTGTCCCCACAGCAGCACCTGGGTGCCCCTGACTGGCAGAGGGGGCCCTGTGTGCCCCCCCGCCCCATCCCCGTGCCAGCCCGGCGCAGGCGCCTGCCATCACCCCGGCTCTGCGGGGACAAAGCCGCGTTGTCATCGTGTCCCCTGGCACCGCGTGTCCCTGCGCCGGGCTGGCCCCGTGGGCCCCCCTGCTACCGCCGGGCCAGCCGCCGGGCGAGCACACGCGTGTGCGTGGCGTGTGCGAGGACACTCATGTGTGCCATCACGGGGCTGGCGGTGGCGGCGCTGGGCGCCTGCGTGTGCCTGTGTGTGGGTGCGGGGCTGTGCGTGGGGGCCGCCGTGGGGGCCCTGTGGGGTGCGGCGGCGGCGGCCGCTGCCGCCTGCGTGTGTGCGGGTGCCGTGCGTGCGTGGCTGCGCCGGGCGGCGCGGGGGGGGGGCACATAGCGGGGTGCACACGCGTGTAGGGGGGGCGCAGGGGTCCCGCGTTTCCCCCCGGCGCGCTGGTGGGCCGGCAGCAGCCGGGTGATGCAGAGCGGGGGACCCAGGTGACTGGTGGACCCCCACTTTGCCCACTTCCCCCCCCCCCCCACGCCGCTGACCCCCCCCCGCGGGTCCCCAGGTCTTTGTCAAGTGCCATTTCGACTACGACCCGGCCACCGACAGCCTCATCCCCTGCAAGGAGGCCGGGCTCAAGTTCATGGCCGGTGACCTGCTGCAGATCGTCAACCAGGATGACCCCAACTGGTGGCAGGTTGGGCGTGTGGGGGGGCCTCAGGGTGGGGCTGGTTTTGGCTCTTTGGCCCCCTCCTGGGGGACCCAGTGGCAGCTGGGGTGCACAGAGGGTCGCTGGGGCTGGGGGGGCGTCCCTGGGAGATGGGGAGGGGCCCTGGGTTGGGGGGGCGACCCTGGGAGATGGGGCGGGGGGGGCCTGGAGCTGTGGAGGGACCCTGGAAACTGGGAGGGTCACTGGGGCAGGGGAGGGGGGTGTGTGTGGACCTGGGGGGGTCCCTGGAAGCTGGAGTGGGGTCTCTGGGAGCTTGAGGCATCCCTGGAGCTGAGGGGGGTCTCTGTGGGGTTGGGGGGGGGGGTCGCTGGGGCTGGAGACTGTCCCTGGAAGATGTGGGGGGATCCCTGGGGTTGAGGGGGTCCCTAGGAGCTGGAGAGGGGTCTCTGGGAACTCGAGGGGTCCCTGGGGCTGGGGGGTGATCCCTGTGGGACCGGGGGGGTCCTTGGAAGGTGGGGGTTCTGTGGGAACCTGAGGGATCTGTGAGGCTGGGGGGTGTCCGTGGGGGATGCGGGTTCCTCAGGGCTGGGGGGTGTCTCTGGGAGATGGGGTAGTTTGTGGGGCTGAGGGGGTCCCAGTGGGGCTGGGGGGGGTCCCCACACGTGACATTGTCCCCCCAGGCGTGCCACGTGGAGGGGGGCAGCGCGGGGCTGGTGCCCAGCCAGCTGCTGGAGGAGAAGCGCAAGGCCTTCGTCAAGCGGGACGTGGAGGTGGCCCCCAGCCCCGGTACGGGGGGGACACGGCCCTGGGGGTGACAGGGTGGGGGACAACACGGGTGGTCACCTCCCGAGGGTCCCCTACACCCCATGGCAGCGTCCCCATCGCCCCATGGTGATGTCCCCATCCCCGTGGCTCTGTCCGTGCGGCCGGTCCCGGCTCCCCTGGCACTGTCCCCGTGCCACGGCACTGTCCCTGTCCCCGTCCCCAGCTCAGCCAGTCCCCGTGCCCTCGGCAGGGGCCCTCTGTGGCAGCCTCAGCGGGAAGAGGAAGAAGAGGATGATGTACCTGACCACGAAGAACGCCGGTGAGCGTGTCCCCACCGTGGTGTTCCCCCAGGGAAGCGGGGCAGGGGACATTCCCCAGGCAGGCTCGTGGTGGCACCTCGTGGGATTTGGGGTCCCCCGGCGGGTGACAGCCCTGTCCCTCGCCCAGAGTTCGACCGCCACGAGCTGCTGATCTACGAGGAGGTGGCCCGCATGCCCCCCTTCCGCCGGAAAACCCTGGTGCTCATCGGCGCCCAGGGCGTGGGGCGCCGCAGCCTCAAGAACAAGCTCATCATGTCGGACCAGGCGCGTTACGGCACCACCATCCCCTGTGAGTGTCCCCGTGTCCCCCCCAGCGTCACTGACACCCCCCTGAGCATCACCATCCCCCCAGGCACCAACGTCCCTCACCAGTATCGCTGTCCCCTGGGAGCATCCCTGTCCCCCCATCATCTCTGTCCCCCCTGATTGTCCCTGTGTGTCCCCCCCCCCAGCATCCCTGTCCCCTGGGAGCATCCCTGTCCTCTCCATCATCCCTGTCCCCTCCCTGATTGTCCCCTGCCCCAGCATCCCCCGTCAGCCCTGATTGTCCCTGTCCCCCACAGCATCGTTTTCCCCCATCATCCCTGTCCCCCCTGATTGTCCTTGTCGCCCCCATTGTCCCTGTCCTCTCCCGATTGTCCCTGTCACCCCCAGCATCCCTCTCCCCCCCATTACCCCTTTCCCCCCCCCCAGCATTCCTGTCCCTCCATCATCCCTGTCCCCCCCATTGTCTCTGTCCCCCCTGATTGTCCCTGTCTGCCCCATCAACCCTGTCCCCTCCCTTCATCCCTCTCCCCTGCCCCATCCCTGTGCCCCCCCCCTGCATCCCTGTCCCCCCCACAGCCCATCCCCACGCGCTGTGGGTGCCCCCCTCACCCCGGGGTGGGGGGTCAGGTGGGTGACACTGAGATTGAGCCCCGTCCCCCCGTCCCCTCGGCCTAGACACATCGAGGAAGCCGAAGGAGAGCGAGAAGGACGGGCAGGGCTACCGCTTCGTGTCGCGGGGGGAGATGGAGGCCGACATCAAGGCCGGGCGGTACCTGGAGCACGGGGAGTACGAGGGGAACCTCTACGGCACCAAGATCGACTCCATCCGCGCCGTGGTGGAGGCCGGCAAGATGTGCATCCTGGATGTGAACCCCCAGGTGTGACCGGGGGGACACGTATGTGGGGGATCGAGTGACCCCCTTGCAGAGGACACCCAGTTGGGGGGAGTGTTGATGGGCTCGAGGGTGGGGAGGCTGCAGGGAGACCTGGCCAGGCCGGAGCCATGGGCTGAGCCCAACTGGGGGAGTTTCACCGAGGGCAAATGCCGGGGGCTGCCCTTGGGCCACAACAACCCCCAGCAGGGCTACAGGCCTGGGGAGGGGTGGCTGGAGAGCTGCCAGTCAGAGAGGGACTGGGGGGGGTGAGAATGAGCCAGAGTGTGCCCAGGGGGCCGAGGAGGCCGATGGCATCCTGGCTTGTGTCAGCACTGGCGTGGCCAGCAGGGACAGGGAAGGGATCTGAGCCCTGGGCTCAGCACTGGTGAGGCCGCCCCTCGCTGAGGGGGTTCAGTGTTGGGCCCCTCACCCCAAAAAGGCCATTGAATGACTCGAGCGTGGCCAGAGAAGGGCAACGGAGCTGGGGCAGGGTCTGGAGCACAGGTCTGCTGGGGAGCGGCTGGGGGCACTGGGGGGGTTCAGTCTGGAGAAGAGGAGGCTGAGGGGAGACCTCCTGGCCCTCTGCAACTCCCTGCCAGGAGGGGGCAGAGAGGGGGGATGAGTCTCTGGAGCCAAGGCCCCAGCGCCAGGCCCCGAGGGAATGGCCTCAAGCTGCCCAGGGCAGGGTCAGGCTGGCTCTGAGGAAGGATTTCTGTGCAGAAGGGGCTGTTGGGCGTTGGAATGGGCTGCCCAGGGCAGGGGGGAGTCCCCGGGATCCCTGGGGGGGTTGAAGAGTCGGGCTGAGCCAGTGCTGAGGGATCTGGGGGAGTTGGGAAGGGTCAGGGGGAGGGTCATGGTTGGGCTGGAGAAGCTGCAAGGGCTTTTCCAACCCGGATGACTCTGGGATTCTGGGATATACACCCCCAAAAATCGGGAGGTGCGCCCCCTCCCCACCCCAACACTGAGGCTCAGCGCCGTCCCCTCCCGCCCAGGCAGTGAAGGTGCTGAGAACGGCCGAATTCGTGCCGTATGTGGTTTTCATCGAAGCCCCCAGCCCGGAGACGCTGCGAGCCATGAACCGAGCGGCGCTGGAGAGCGGCGTGGCTACCAAACAGCTGACGGTGGGTGCCCTCCCGAGGGGCTGCGGGGTGCGTGGGGAGACGCGCTGGGGAAACTGAGGCAGGAATTTTGTCCGGGGCCGGGGGGGGGTGACAGGAGGCGGACGCCAAGCGGACGGTGGAGGAGAGCGGCCGGATCCAGCGTGGCTACGGCCACTACTTCGACCTCAGCCTGACCAACGACGACCTGGAGCGCACCTTCGGGCGGCTGCGCGAGGCCATGGAGCGCCTGCGCGCCCAGCCCCAGTGGGTGCCCGTCAGCTGGGTCTATTAGTGCCCCCCCTGCACCCCCCCCCCCACCTTCCCACCTTGTGGGGGGGGTCCTTTTAACACCTTCCCCCCTCCCCAGCCCGGCGGCGGCTGGGGGGGGGGGCGGAGGGTGTGTTCTTACAGACCCACTGGTGTGATGAGCTCGCAGTGCTCAGCACCCTGAGGGGTGAGATGGGGGGGCTGGCTCTATGCTGAGCTCACCTCCCCCCCCCCCCCCCCCCCCCCCCAAGCGGGACCCCTTTCTCACTCCTACCCAGCCCTAGATTTGAGGGGGGGGGGGGGGGGGAGCAGAAGCAGCCCATGGAGGGGGGGACACGGCCCCCCCCCAGCGCCGTGCCCAGCACCCACACAGCTATTCACTGCCAAAACCTCACCCCTCTCTGTATTATCCCAGGGCACTGTGCCCCCCCCATGCCCCCCCCCGCAGCACGGGGGGGGGCACAGGAAGGGGTAGGAGGGGCCCCACAGCACTGTGTGGCGTTGGCCCCTCGTAGCCCCCGTGCCTCAGTTTCCCCATGGGGAAACACCACCCCTCCCTCCCCTGGGGGGCAGCGTGTGGGTCGGGACCCCCCCAAGGACTGGGACTGGGACGGGGGGGTGAGATGGGGGGGTCACACCCAGCTGGAGCCCTGTAAGCTGGAATGGACACCCCCATCCTACAAGGCTGCAGCCCCCCCCAGGGACCCCGTTTCATCCTTACCAGAGGGGGGGGGGGGTGGTGTCCCTCCCTGTCCCTTGTGCCCCCCATCACCCCCTCCCAGGTAGCAATAACCCCCCCCCGCGACCCACGTGGGTTCATCCCTGTCATTAACCCTTAATTAACCCTGTAATTAACTCGGGGGTGGGGGGGAGCACCGCAGCTGGGGGCTCACTGGGGGCTGCCGTGGGGTGACCCCAAGGGATGGGGACACGGGGAGTTTATGAGGCTCCAGTTATGTGTGCGCCCCCCCCCTCACCCCAGTGCCCCCCCCATGGCCCCCCCCCACCATCCCTGTCCCCAAGTTGCTCCTTTTTGGTACTTTGTTGTGACTTTTATTAAAGGAGAGAAACGCAGCAGGTTTGTCCCTTCTGCCTGAATCCAGTTGGGGGGGACACCCCCCCCCCCCCCGCAGTGTCACCGGTGTCACCCGTCTGTCACCTCTGCCTCTCCCCCCCCCCGCCCCCCTCCCAGCTGCTGCTGTTTTTTTTTCTGCAAATTGGTGTTTTGGGCCAGTTTGGTGCCTGGAGGGTGTTTGTGGGTCTGGGGGGGGGGGGGGGGGGGGGAATGTGTGTGTGTGTGCACACATGTGCACACGCGTGTGTGTGCTCGCACATGTTTCTATTTGGGGTTGGATGGTTGGGGGTGCTGGAGGGGTTGGGGGTGTTTGTGTGTGTCATTGTGTACGTGTGTGTGCACTTGCACGTGTGTGCACACGTGTGTGTGTGTGCACGTGTGGCTCTGGGGTTTGGTGGCTGTGGGTGCTGGAGGGGGGGTGTGTGGGGGGTGTTGTGTGTGTGTGTCAGGTGTGTGTGTGAGTGTGTGTGCACGTGTGTGTGTGTCCATGTGTATGTGTCCGTGTGTGTGTGCACAGGTGTGTGTTGCACACGTGTGTGTGCACGTGTGGCTCTGGGGTTTGGTGGCTGTGGGTGCTGGAGGGGGGGGGGTGTGGGGGGTGTTGTGTGTGTGTGTCAGGTGTGTGTGTGAGTGTGTGTGCACGTGTGTGTGTGTCCATGTGTATGTGTCCGTGTGTGTGTGCACAGGTGTGTGTTGCACACGTGTGTGTGCACGTGTGGCTCTATTTGGGGTTTGGTGGCTGTGGGTGCTGGAGGGGGGGTGTGTGTGGGGTGTTGTGTGTGTGTGTCAGGTGTGTGTGTGTCCATGTGTATGTGTCCGTGTGTGTGTGCACAGGTGTGTGTTGCACACGTGTGTGTGCACGTGTGGCTCTGTTTGGGGTTTGGTGGCTGTGGGTGCTGGAGGGGGTGGGTGTTGGGTGCGTGCGTGTGTCTGTGTGTGCACAAGTGTGCATGTGTGTAATTGCGCGTGTGTGCACACGTGTGTGTGTGCACATGCTCCTCTATTTGGGGTTTGGTGGCTGTGGGTGCTGGAGCGGGGGGGGGTGTTGTGTGTGTGTCAGGGTGTGCGTGTGTGCGTGTGTTTGTGCATGTGTGTGTTGCACGTGTGTGTGCACATGTTGCTCTATTTGGGGTTTGGCGGCTGGGTCTGTTGGGGGATCGGGGGTGGTGTGTGTGTGTGCGTGTGTCAGGGTGTGTGTGTGTGCGTGTGAGTGTGAGTGTGTGCGTGTGTGCACCATTGCCCGCACCGGCTCTTCCTCGGTGCTGCCGGGAGAGGTCAGCAGAGCTGCAGGCACTGGGTGGGGGGGTGGTGCACGAGTCGGGGGGTGGGGGTGGGTGTGCAAGGGTGTGATTTGCACGTGTGTGTGCCTCTGTGTGTGTGTGTGTGTGTGTGTGTACCCTTTGCTGGCACAGGCGTGTCGGTGTTCGTGTGCTTCCTCACACGCGTGTGTCCCTGCAGCACCCAGCCCCCCTCCTGCACACGCTTGTGCACCTCCCACACGCGTGTGCACACACGCTGCCAGCCCGGGGCCGGGCCCGTGTCCCGCCGTGTCCCTGCGCTGCCACCGGGGGGGGCGAATGTGTCCCCCCGGTACGCTGTTCTGTGCCCCCCTTGGCTGAGAGCTGCCGTGTCCATAGGGTGCCGTGTCTATAGGGTGCGGTGTCCATAGGGTGTCGTGTCCATAGGGTGTCGTGTCCATAGGGTGCCGTGTCTATAGGGTGCGGTGTCCATAGGGTGCCGTGTCCATAGGGTGTCGTGTCTATAGGGTGCCGTGTCTATAGGGTGCCGTGTCCATAGGGTGCCGTGTCCATAGGGTGCCGTGGCTATAGGGTGTCATGTCTATAGGGTGCCGTGGCTATAGGGTGCCACATCTATAGGGTGTCACGTCTATAGGGTGCCGTGTCTATAGGGTGCCGTGTCTATAGGGTGTCGTGTCTATAGGGTGTTGTGTCCATAGGGTGTCGTGTCCATAGGGTGTCGTGTCCATAGGGTGTCGTGTCTATAGGGTGCCGTGTCTATAGGGTGCCGTGTCTATAGGGTGTCGTGTCTATAGGGTGTTGTGTCCATAGGGTGTCGTGTCCATAGGGTGTCGTGTCCATAGGGTGCCGTGTCTATAGGGTGCCGTGTCTATAGGGTGCCGTGTCCATAGGGTGCCGTGTCTATAGGGTGCCGTGTCCATAGGGTGCCGTGTCTATAGGGTGTCGTGTCCATAGGGTGCCGTGTCCATAGGGTGTCGTGTCCATAGGGTGCCGTGTCCATAGGGTGCCCTGTCCATAGGGTGCCGGGCGCGGTGGCAGCCCTGTGGCCACGCTGGTGCCCCGCTGGTGGCCCTGGGCTCGCTGGTGCTGGCCTTGGTGCCCCCCGGCTCCTGGCCCCGGTGGTGACCCCTCCACTCCGGCCACTGGTGACCGACCCGGCCTGGGGGGGGCAAGAGCCGGGTGGGCGCTGTCTGTCCGTCCGTCCGTCCGTCCGTGGCCCCAGTGCAGCCCCTGTGCAGCGCGTGTGCAGCGTGTGTGTCTCGTGCGTGCAGCGTGTGTGCCGTGCGTGTGGATAGTGTGTGCGTGCATCTGCAGCATGTGTGCAGCGTGTGCAGTGCGTGTGCAGCACGTGTGTAGTGTGTGCACTCAGCGTGTGCAGTTTGCGGTTTGTGTGCAGCACACGTGTGTGCATGCAGCGTGTGCAGTGCGTGTGCAGCACGTGTAGTGTGTGCATGCAGCGTGTGTAGTTTGTGTGCAATGTGTGTGCAGCACACGTGTGTGCATGCAGCGTGTGCAGTTTGTGTGCAGTGTGTGTGCAGCGCATGTATAGTGTGTGCATGCAGCGCGTGCAGTGCATGTGCAGCACGTGTGTAGTGTGTGCAGCGCCTGCAGTGTGTTGCAGCGAGAGCGTTTGCACACGCTGGTTGTGTTTGCGGTGTCTGGGCGTGTGCACGCGCAGCCGGAGGGGCCTTTGCAGCGTGGGCACTGCACACGGTGGGGGGGTGTGGGGGGGTGTCTGGGTGTGCGTGTGTCTCTCTGAGTGTGCGCGCGTGTGTTCGTGCACGTGTGTGTCTGTGTCTCTGTGTGTGCACACACGTGTGTCTCTGTGTGTGTGCATGTGTCTGTGTGTGTCTCTGTGTGTGTGTGTGTGCGTGTGTGTGTCTGTGTCTCTGTGTGTGCGTGTGTCTGTGTGTGTGTGTTTGTGTCTCTGTGTGTGTCTGTGTGTGTGTGTGTGTTTGTGTCTGTGTGTGTGTGTCTGTGCACGTGTCTCCGTGTGTGTGTGTGTCTGTGTGTGTGTCTGTGTTTCTGTGTGTGTGTGTGTGTGTGTGTGTGTCTGTGTCTGTGTGTGTGTGTGTTTGTGTTTCTGTGTGTGTGTGTCTCTGTGTGTGTGTGTCTGTGTGTGTGTGTGTCTGTGTGTGTGTGTGTGTGTGTCTGTGTGTGTGTGTGTGTGTGTGTGTGTCTCTCTGTGTGTGTGTCTGTGTGTGTGTTTGTGTCTCTGTGTGTGTGTCTGTGTGTGTGTGTGTGTGTGTGTGTGTGTGTGTGTCTGTGTTTCTGTGTGTGTGTGTGTGTGTGTCTCTGTGTGTGTGTCTGTGTGTGTGTGTCTGTGTGTGTGTGTCTGTGTTTCTGTGTGTGTGTGTGTGTGCGTGTTTTGTCTCTGTGTGTGTGTGTGAGTGTGTGTGTGCGCAGTCCCCCAGGGGTCCCTGTCACGTGTCCCTGGGGGGGGACAGGCCCGTGTCCCTGGGCCCCCCCCAGGTGGGCGCTGGGGGTGGGGGGGTGGTGGCACTGGTGGGGGGTGGCCACCACATCTTCCACGTGGTGGCCACCAGCCCAGCCAGGGGGTGGCCCGGCTGACAACCGGCCTTCTACAGTCAGGAGGCTATTGCGATAGGGAGGGGCCTGTCGTGATAGGGAGGGGGCTGTCGTGTCGCAATAGGGAGGGGGCTGTCGCGGTTGAGGAGGCTCTACTGTAACAGGGGAGATTGTGTCGCGATTGTGTCGCGATAGGGGAGGGCCACGTCGCGGTAAGGGAGGGCCCTGTCACGATAGGGGGTGGCACCACGGTGCTGGTCGCGATATGGGAGGGCTGTGTGGAAGTAGGGCAGAGCTGTGTCGTGATACAGGAGGGACGGTGCAACAGGGGAGAGCAGTGTTGCGATAGCGGAAGGATGCGTTGTGATAGAGGAAGGCAGTGTCACGATAGGGGAGGGCTGTGTCATGGTAGGGGAGGGCTGTATCGTGATGAGAAGGACCATGTCACGATAGAGGAAGGTTGTATCATGACAGGGGACAGCCATATCGTGATGGAGAGGGCTCTGTCGTGATGGGGGAGGACATGTCCCAATAGGGAAGGGCTGTGTCATGATAGAGGGCTGTATCGCAATGAGGAGGGCCATGTCACGATAGGGGAGGCCATATCATGATAGAGGAGGGCTGTATCATGACAGAGGACAGCTGTATCGTGATGGAGAGGGCTGTGTCATGATGGTGAGGCCATGTCACAATAGAGGAGGGCTGTATCGCGATGAGGAGTGCCACGTCACGATAGGGGAGGCCATGTCACGATAGAGGAGAGCTGTATCGCGACAGAGGACAGCCATATCGTGATGGAGAAGGCTGTGTCATGGCGGGGGAGGCCATATTGTGATAGGGAAGGCCACATCGCGATAGGAGAGGGCTGCCCTGCATTGGGGGGGGGGGGGAGGTTGGCGGTACAGGAGGGTCCCAGCGAGGGGGAGGTGGGGAATCTTTGAAAATTTTAAGCTTTTATTTTTATTTTTAAATTTTTATTTAATTTTTATTTTTAAAAATAATAAATAGAGCCCCCCCCGGCATGGGTTGGGGGGGGATTCAAGCATCACTGGGGGGGGGGAACAGGGACCCAGGCGTCCGGATGGCCCCTTTGGGGCCATCCGGACGCCTGGGTCCCTGTCCCCCCCCGCCTAGTAAAGGGGTTGTCCTCGAGGGGGGGGGGTCACCCCTAAAAGCTGCTCTGGGAGGCGAAGGGGGGCTGAGCCCCGCGACCACACTCGGGGCAGGGCCCCTGCGGCGGGGGGTAGAGGAAGGGCTTTGCCGTCACCTGGGGGGGGGGGTCAATGGGTGTGTGTGTTGGGGGGGGGTGGGGGTGTGAACCAGCACATGGGGGTCCCCAGGGGAAGGAGGGTGCCCCCGCCTCAGGGCTGAAGCCAAGAGACTGGGAGTGGGTCCCCCCGTTTTGGGGTGGGGTGGGGGGGGGGTGTGAGATTAAGGGGGGGTGTGGGGTGTGGCCATGGCGTGGGGGGGTGGCTGGTGGGCTCCTGTAGCCCCCCCCAGACCTTGCTGAGGCCCGAAGTCCCAGCACCCATCACCCCGTACCCCCAGAATCCACCACCCAGTACCCCCAGCACCCTGCACCCAGCACCCCGTACCCCAACACCCGTCACCCCGTACCCCAGCACCCTGTAACCCCAGAATCCATCACCCTGTACCCCTGCACCCACCACCCATCACCCTGTACCCCAGCACCCCGTACCCCCAGAATCCACCACCCATGGCCCCGTCACCCCGTACCCCAGCACCCCGTACCCCCAGAATCCATCACCCTGTACCCCTGCACCCAACACCCATCACACCGTACCCCAACACCCATCACCCCGTACCCCAGCACCCTGTACCCCCAGAATCCATCACCCCGTACCGCAGAATCCATCACCCTGTACCCCTGCACCCAACACCCATCACCCTGTACCCCAGCACCCCGTACCCCCAGAATCCACCACCCAGCACCCATCACCCTGCACCCAGGACCCCGTACCCCCAGAATCCACCACCCATGGCCCCGTCACCCCGTACCCCAGCACCCTGTAACCCCAGAATCCATCACCCCGTACCCCTGCACCCACCACCCATCAACCCGTACCCCAGCACCCATCACCCCGTACCCCAACACCCACAGCTCCAGCACCCATCACCCACGGCCCCACCACCCTGTCCCCCCAGCACCCTGTGCCCCCTCCACCCACCACCCCGCACCCCAGCACCCTGTAACCCCAGAATCCACCACCCCGTACCCCTGCACCCACCACCCATAGCCCCCCCTCGCCCCCCCACGCCAGGCCCAGCACCCACTGCCGGGTGGGTCCCACCTCGCTATAGGGTGGGGGCTCCAGGCCCACGGGGATGGTCCCGCCGGGCAGACCGGGCAGCGCGGGCAGGGGGCCCAGCGGGGGGGGCGCGGGGCCCTGGGGGTCCCCGTAGTGCGGGGGGGGCGCGGGGTCGTCGTGGCAGAGCCTGCGGCAGCCGTAGAAGATGACGATGAGGAGGGCGATGGCTACGAAGATGACGATGAGGATGGTGAACATGATCCTGGGGACACCGAGAGGCCTGTGCCGGGGGGCTGCCAGCTCCCCCCTCCCTGGCACCCTGGGGGGTGCTCGCCCCCCCCTCAGGCCCCCCACAACACTCCCCCCCCCCCCCCCCGTCTTGCAGGGCTCACAGGGCCTCTCCCAAGTCCCCATCCCCAGGGACCCCCCCCCAGGGCACAGCACCCTCTGTGGGGTGCCCCCCACCTCCACATCCCCCCGCCCCCACCCCGTGTGTGTCCCCGTCCCCCCCCCCAAACGCACCCAGGTGTCGTGGCATCCCCTGGCACCGCCGCGTCACCCTCCTCGCCCCGGCAGGACTATGGACCCGGGTGCCCGGGGTCACCCAGCACCCCGGTGCCCTTTGCACCCTCCTGCCCCACCGCGGCCTTTGCCCCGGGTGGGGGCTCAGGGGGGGACCCCCGCGATGGGAGAATTTGGGGGGGGGGGGAATTGGGCCACTTGGGGGATTATTTTTTTGTGGGGGGTGGGACCAAGCTGGAGGCGCTGGTGTCCCCCCACCTGTCCCCAGATTGTGGGTGGGGGGCTGAGGTCATCCTGCTGCTGGGGTGGGGGTCCCCGAGGTGCTGGGGGGGGCGGGGGGGGGCTCTGGCCTGGTCTGTGTGTCTGTCTGTCCTCTGGTGCTCGGTGCTGCGGGGGGGGGGGTCATGGCACCCCCGGGGTGTCCCGCGGGGGGTCCCGCGCTGAGGGGGTGCAGTAGGGTCCCCAGGGTGTTCCTGGTGTCCCCCACGGGGCGGGCTGGGGGGGGGGGACGGGGGGGGTCTCTCTCCTTCCTGCAGCCTCCCCCCCTCTCCATCCCTCCTCCCTCCCCAGCCCCTCCCCGCCCTCCCCCCGCCCCCATTTTGGGGACCTGGGGGTTGGAGGGGGGGGGACACCCGGCTCTCAGCTCGGTGTCCCCGTGCTCCCCCCGGGGGGTCCCAGCTTTGGGGGTCACCGCGGGGCCGCTCCTGCCCTTCCCCACCCCATCTGGCTGCCAGCTGCGGGCTGGGGCCCTTCCCCACCGCTGCTGATGTGGCAGCCAGCGCTGGCCGTGTCCCATGTCCCTGTGTCCCCTGTCCCAAGTCCCTGTGTCCCGTATCCCTGTGTCCTGTGTCCCATGTCCCTGTGTCCTGTGTCCCGTGTCCCATGTCCCTGTGTCCCATGTCCCAAGTCCCTGTGTCCCATGTCCCTGTGTCCGTGTCCCATGTCCCTGTGTCCTGTGTCCCGTGTCCCTGTGTCCTGTGTCCCGTGTCTCATGTCCCTGTGTCCCATGTCACTGTGTCCCCATGTCCCATGTCCCTGTGTCCCGTATCCCCGTGTCCTGTCCTGTGTCCCCATGTCCTGTGTCCCTGTATCCCCATGTGCCCTGTCTCATGTTCCTGTGTCCCATGTCCTCATGTCCCCATATCCTATATCCCATGTCTCCGTGTCCCCATGTCCCATGTCCCTTGTCCCTGTAACCCCGTGTCCCATGTCTTGTGTCCCCATGTCCCCATGTCCCAATGTCCCCGTGTCCCCATGGCCACCCACAGTGGGGCCAGGAGGCTTCTGGCGCCTGGGGGGGGACCCCAGCTGTGGGTGTGCATTGTACACGCGTGTGCTTGTGTTCAGGAGTGGGGCGTGTGCAACGTGAAGGGCTGTGTGGTATGTGTGTGTGCAACGTGTGTGTGATACGTGTGCATGGTCTGTGTGTGTGCAACACGTGTGTGTGTGATATGTGTGTTCAATGTGTGTGTGCAATGTGTGTGTGATAGGTGTGTGCAATGTGTGTGTGATATGTGTGTGCAATGTGTCTGACGTGTGTGATGTGTGTGCTCAGTGTGTTCAATGTGTGTGTGTTCAGTATGTGTGCAACGCGTGTGTTCAATGTGTGTGTGCAATGTGTGTGTGATAAGTGTGTCCATGTGTGTGATATGTGCTGTGTGTGCGGTGTCTGTGTGTGTGAAATGTCTGGCATGTGCAAAGTGTGTGTGTGTGTGCAATGTGTGTGTGAGCAGTGTAACGTGTGTGTGCAATATGTGTGTGCGCAACCTGTGTGTGTGTGCAACGTCTGTGCAGTGTGTGTGTGTGCACACAACTGCAGCTGTGTGTGCCCAGCAGAGAAGTGCCCACATCAGCGTGTGTGTGCGCACAGCGGTGTGTGCTGTGCATGCTCCATGTGCGGGGAATGGGCACAGGGGGTGCTCGGGGTGGCACATGGATGCCAAGGGTGGCACAGGGGGTGGTCGGGGTGGCTCTCAGGGTGTCCAGGGTGGCACTTGGGTGCCCAGGGTGGCACAGGAGATGTTCAGGGTGGCACAGGGGGTGCTCAGGGTGGCTCTCAGGGTGTCCAGGGTGGCACTTGGGTGCCCAGGGTGGCACAGGAGATGTTCAGGGTGGCACAGGGGGTGCTCAGGGTGGCTCTCAGGGTGTCCAGGGTGGCACTTGGGTGCCCAGGGTGGCACAGGAGATGTTCAGGGTGGCACAGGGGGTGCTCGGAGTGGCTCCCAGGGTGTCCGAGGTGGCGCAGGGCCTGCCCAGTGTTGCACAAGTAGTGCGCAGGGTGGCACAGGGGGTGCTTGGGATGGCACAGGGGACACCCGGGGTGGCACAGGGGACCCCTGGCCTTGCCCGCCCTCCGGCCGTGCTGAGCCCCGTCCCCGGGCTGCGGGGAGGGCGAGGAGCTGGCGGCGAGGCTGAAGGAGCGGGATCGTCTCACAAGCGGGAAGAGCCGCCGGCTCAGGGCCGTAAGGTCCCCAAAGCCACTCAGCGCCCTGAGCCCTGCGATGCCATGGGGGGTGCCCAGGGGGGTGCCCCACACTGTGCCTCCCCCCGCCCCCAACCCCGTCCCGGAGGCGGTGGGCAGCGGGCAGGGTGAGGGTGAGTTGCCCAAGGCCAGGCGGGGACGCAGTGGCAGAGGGGACGGCGTGGCCCGGGGGGGGGACGACAAGGGTATGGCAGGGGGCTGACCCCAGGTGCTGAGGCAGAAGGGGGGTTCAGAGACTTGGGGGGCAGGGGGTGAGAGGGCTGTGGGGGGGTGAGGTGCTGCCCTAAGCAGGATCATCCCCATAAAGGGTTTACGACCCCCCCGGGGCACAGGGCAGCATAATTAGCTCAAGGGCTTAACGAAGGATTTGCCACCACACGCCCTCCCGTGCCCTCAGTTTGGGACCCCCCAAAATCAGCCTCCTACAGAGGCAGAGCCCCCCCCCCCCCGCCCCTCCAGCCAGGCGAGACACCCCCCCCCGCCATGCCCCAGCCCTCACAGCTGCGCTGAGTTGGCCAGGGCTCTGCTGCCAGCCACGGGGCTCCTTCACCCCTCGGGACCGGGCGAGCTGGGGCCGCGGGTGCCCACCCCAGGGCCAGGGTGCTGGGTGTGCACCCACCCCCGAGGATGAGAGGGTGCCCGGGGCTTTTTTTGGGCTCCTAATTACACGCCAGGCGCGGGCAGGGTGGAATTAAATCCAGGCTGGAGGCAGAAATAGCCGCGAGGCCAGGTGGGTGCCGCCGGCCAAGCCCGGCCGGACACGCGGGCACCAAAACGGGGGGGGGGAGGTGCATGCACACGCGTGTGCACATCCATGTACACGCGTGCCCGTGCACCCCTTGGCACGAGGAGGCCCCCCCCAGCCCCATCGATGTCTCCCCGTGCCTGTAGGGATGGGGGTGCCGGCCCTGTGCCCGCTGCCGAGGCTGCCCCGGTGCCACCGGCTCCGGCGGGCACAGCCCTGCCCTGGCAGCGGGGACAAGCGTCGTCCCCAGCCGCTGTCCCCACATGACCCCGTCTCGCCGCCGCCGCCCGTTTCCCAGCCCAGGATGGTGGTGGCGGGGCACTGGGCACCGGTGCCACCCCGGCACAGCCACGCCAGGGTGGGACAAGCCACCGTCCCCGCCAAATCCACGTCGCGCCACGGGGCGGGAGGAGCGGGGTGGCCTCTTTGGGCTCCCCACTCGCCTCCCGCGCTCCCCCCCGCTCGCTTTTGGGTTGACTCGGCGGCGCTGCCGGCGCTCGCAGACACGCGGTTGCGTAAGTGGCTTTGCCGAGGGCCCCCCCAAAACGTGAGAACCGGCCCCGGCTGCGGGGGGAGCCTCCCGGCGGGGCACACCCGCGGCCTTGCTCCCTGCGGCGGGCGCACGCGGCGTGCCTCGGTTTCCCATCAAGGCAGGGGATGTGCCCAGCCCGTGTCCCTGTCCCCTCCCCAGGGCCGTTCACACCGTCGGGTGTGCGCACACACACACACACACACTCACACTCACACTCACACACACTCACACTCACACACTCACACACACACTCACACACACACACTCACACACACACACTCACACACACACTCACACACACACACACACACACTCACACACACACTCACACACTCACACACACACACTCACACTCACACATACACACTCACTCACACACACACACACACACACACACACTCACACACACACTCACTCACACACACACACACTCACACACACACACTCACACACACACTCACACACACACACTCACACACACTCACACACACACACACACTCACACACACACACTCACACACACACTCACACACACTCACACACACACTCACACACACACTCACACACACACTCACACACACACACACACACACACTCACAGACACACTCACACACACACACACTCACACACACACACACACACTCACACACACACTCACACACACACACACACACACACACTCACACACACACACACACTCACACACACACTCACACACACACACACACTCACACACTCACACACACACACACACTCACACACTCACACACACACACACACTCACACACACTCACACACACTCACACACACACACACACACTCACACACTCACACACACACACACACTCACACACACTCACACACACTCACACACACTCACACACACACACACTCACACACACTCACACACACACACACACACACACACACACACACACACACTGCGCTCGCTGGCCCCGCGTGCCTGAAATCCCCAAAGCGGACCCGGCCGCTGCTCCCTGGGGACAGGGACACTGCAGAGGGCACCATGTGTGTCTCCATCCCTACCCCTGCACCCCATCCAGGCCACCGTCACCCCGACCCCCTCCCCGCCCCCCGCCTGGTCCCGCGCCCCCTTCCCCACCGCGGCCCCTCTCCCCTCCCTCAGCCCAGCCTTTTCCCTTCCAGCTCTGCTGTTTGAAGCTATTTTTTCCACAGCTCCTGCCAAGAGCCACTAATGAGAAACAAACGGGCTCCTCCGACCGCTGCTGCTCCCAGCCCACACACCTCCAGCTGCCCGTTGGCTGGGGCTGGGGCACCGTCCTCCTGCAGGCACGGCTGCCCTGCCCTGCCGGCACCATCCCGGGCGTCTCTGTGATGCCCATGTGCTCCTGTCCTGGGCATCTCCACCATCCCTGGGCATCCCCATCCTGCCCTTCCAGCAACTCCCAGGGCGACTCCACGCTCTCCTTGTGCCACAATTCCTGGGCATCTCCATCCTGACCATCCAGCGCCACCCCTGGGCATCTCCACGCTGTCCTTGTGCCACAATTCCTGGGCATCTCCATCCTGACCACCCAGCGCCATCCCTGGGCATCTCCATGCTGTCCTTGTGACACCATCCCCGGGTATCTCCATCCTGCCCATCCAGCACCATCCCCGGGCATCTCCATCCTGACCATCCAGTGCCACCCCTGGTCATCTCCATGCTGTCCTTGTGCCACAATTCCTGGGCATCTCCATCCTGCTCATCCAGCGCCATCCCTGGGCATCTCCACGCTGTCCTTGTGACACCATCCCCGGGCATCTCCATCCTGACCATCCAGCGCCACCCCTGGGCATCTCCATGCTGTCCTTGTGCCACAATTCCTGGGCATCTCCATCCTGCTCATCCAGTGCCATCCCAGGGCATCGCCATCCTTCCCATCCCCGGACATCTGCATCCTGCCCACGTGCCACCATTCCAGGACGTTTCCACCCTTCCCATCCAGGCCATCCCCATCCCACCGCAGCCCAGGGATGGTCCCACCAGCCCCCAAGCACCGCCTGTCCCCCCCCCATCAACCCCCTCCACTGCGTCCATCTCCGCAGGGACGCGGCTGTGGCCAGCGCTGGGCGCAGGACTGGGCCTGGCACGGGAGCGATGCAGGAGGTGTGAGGGAGTCCCGAGTTGTCCCCCCCCGCCGGGTCCCCCGGCCCCCCCCGGGCTGCCACAGGCTCAGCCGGGGCCGCAGCCAAGCCCGTGCTGTTCCAGTTGGCCCCGGCCCGGCCCCGAGTTATCTGCAGCTCCACGGCGGGTCACATTTTCCACTGAGCCATGTTTGTGTTTGAAAGGCGGCGGGGAGGAGGGGAGGGAAGGAGGGAGCGCGGGAGAAGGGCAGAGACCCCCTCGGATTCGCCCCCCCCAACCCCCCCTCTATATTTCCACGATGGCCGGATCCTGCTGCCAAAGCGGCAGCGCCCGGCCCCGGCGGCTGGGGACAGGACGTGGCGGGGATGGATGTGGGGGGGTCCTGCGTGTGGGGGGGGCCCTGCGGGGATGGGGGGACACTGTGGGGATGGGGGGACCCCGTGGGGATGGGGGGACGCTGGAATTTGCCCCAGTGTTTAATGGAGGCCAGGATGGGAGCAGGATTTGCGCCCAGGGATGGGAGCGGCAGCCGGTGGGATGGGAACCGAGGAGGGGAGAGCACCCGGGGTGGCACGTGGCTCAGGGTGGGCACCGTCACCCGGCGACGGGACCGGTACCCAGGGCTGGGGACGTCACCCGGGGGTGGGAGTGTGACCTGGGGGCGGGGGGACAATTTGGGTGTGGGAGCGTTGCTCGGGGTCAGGAGCAGCACCTGGGGGTGGGAGCGGTGCCCAAGGACGGGAGCGACACCCGGGGACAGGAGGGGCACCCAGGGGTGGGAGCGGCACCCACGGATGGAGCATCCCACAGAGACAGCGCAGGCGTCGTGCGAGCCGAACGCTTCTGCTCCTCTTCATCGCGGCCTCGAGGCTCCTGGGGCAGCGATGGCCGAGCCGGCCCCATGGCGGCTGCCTCCCCTCAAAGCCCCCTCCTCATCCTCAGGCTCCCCAACACCCCACGGAGGCAAATGCCCCCATTTGGGGCTCACCCCACGGCCGGGGCCCGGGGGCTGGGACGGTTCCTCGAGCGAGCGAGCGGTGGCCAGGCGCGGGCTCGGCTGGCGCGTGCCGTGCGCGCCGGAGGGGACGTCACCGGGGCCGGATTCTCGCCCTGCTTCCTCGAAGGAGCCGGCCGCTGCCTGCCAGGGCGATGCTGGCGGCTCGGCCCTGACCCGGTTTCTCTCCTCCAGCCCTTTCTCGCTCCGGCGTCCCTCCGGCCCGGCCTGGCCCCGGTGCAGAGCGAGCGCTGAGCGCGCCGGCGGCTTCCTGCGGGGGTGGAGGAATTTGGCACCCGGCCGGTGGGCCGGGAGCTGGACACCGCGCACCGGGGAGCTCCGGCACCCCCACCCGGGACGGACCCCGGCGTCGTGTCCCCCCCGCGGCGATGGGGACGTCGGAAGGGGACGGAGGTGGCGAGGGGTGACCCGTGTGGGGCTCGCTGGGTGTGTGCAGCCTCGAGCGTGCACATGCGTGGCACGGGGAGGTGGATCTGGCTGGTGCAGCCCCAGCACATGCGTGTGTGCGAGAAGGGGCTGCACACGCAGGGGTTGTGTGCGCCGGGGTTGCACACGCAGGGGTTGTGTGCGCCGGGGTTGCACAAACAGTGGTTGCACACGCAGGGGTTACACACACATGGGGTTACGTGCACAGGGGTTTCACACGCAGGGGTTACACACACGGGGTTTCACACACATGGGGTTTCGTGCAGGGGGGTTGCACACGCAGGGGTTACATACGCGTGGGGTTACGTGCACAGGTGTTGCACGCACAGGGGTTACACACACATGGGGTTTCACACACATGGGGTCACGTGCACAGGGGTTTCACACGCAGGGGTTGCACACACATGGGGTTTCACACCCAGGGGTTGCACACACGTGAGGTTATACACACATGGGGTTTCGTGCAGGGGGGTTGCACACGCAGGGGTTACATACATGTGGGGTTACGTGCACAGGTGTTGCACACACAGGGGTTACACACACAGGGTTTCACACACATGGGGTTTCGTGCAGGGGGGTTGCACACGCAGGGGTTACATACACGTGGGGTTACGTGCACAGGTGTTGCACGCACAGGGGTTACACACACATGGGGTTTCACACACATGGGGTCACGTGCACAGGGGTTTCACATGCAGGGCTTGCACACACATGGGGTTTCACATCCAGGGGTTGCACACACGTGAGGTTATACACACATGGGGTTTTGTGCAGGGGGGTTGCACACGCAGGGGTTACATACACGTGGGGTTACGTGCACAGGTGTTGCACGCACGGGGGTTACACACACATGGGGTTTCACACACATGGGGTCACGTGCACAGGGGTTTCACACGCAGGGGTTGCACACACATGGGGTTTCACACCCAGGGGTTACACACACGTGAGGTTATACACACATGGGGTTACGTGCACAGGGGTTGCACACACAGGAGTTGCACACACATGGGGTTTCACACACATGGGGCTACATGCACGGGGTTTGCGTGCACAGGGGTTATAGGCGCGTGAGTTGCACACACACACTTGCACGTGCAGAGCGTGCACACACAGCCCCTCTCTGTCCTGCTCAGCTGGGGGTGACAGACGGGGCCGCCCAGCTCCCAGCCTTGTGTCCCTTTGGGGTGTCTCCATGTCACCAAGCGACCGAGGTCCTCGTTGTGACCCCGTAGTGCTGGAGTGTCCCAGGTTGGGGGGACAGGGACCCTTGTCCCACCCTGCTGCCCCAAGGCCCCCCAGGGAAGCCCCAGGGCCCCCCCGGGAAGTGCCAGGGCTTTGGGAGATGCTTTTCTCTGCTCTCAGCTCAGCTGATCCCGACACAGCCCCGAGAGCAGGGAGGGGACAGTGTGGCACGGGGCCTGGCGGTGGCACGCCCAGGGACCAGTCTCAGGACACCAGTGACGGCAGAGAAAGGCAGCAGTGTCCTGCCACATGCCATGGTCCCCAAGGAGATCTTGGACATGGCAGAGGCTCCGGCGTGCCCCGGGCTCTGTCTGGGAAACGCTTGGGAGCGGAGACACCGAGTTTCCCTGCCTGACATTCTCCGCGGCCTGCGGGAGCCCGGGTTTGGGGCCAGAGGACTGGGGGGTGGCGGGTGCTCAAGCCCCTATTAGACATCAGAGAATCCCCACCGCCTCCCCAGAAGCAGTTGCACAGCAGCGAGGGCTGAGCGGCTGCTCTGGTGGGACTGGACTGTCCTTGTCCCCCACCCCTGTCCCCCCCCCTCCCTGGCTCGGCCGGGCAGGAGGAGCAGTGCTGGGGTGCTGCGCCCAGCCGGCCCCTGGCAGCCCCCCGGGGCTGGGGGCTGGGGGCTGCTCCGGCCGGAGGCACCCCAGGGTGCTGCGGGGGGGCAGGGTGCTGGGGGGCCCGGGGGGGCGGGGAACAAGAGGGGGATGGAGGGAGCGAGCGGCTGGTGGAGGCACCGACGGAGGAGAGGGGACGGATGGAGCAGGGCGAGGGAGGGAGGGAGAGTGGGTGGGAGGGAGGGAGAAATAAATAAATGTGCAGGACGGACGGACGGACGGACGGACAGAGGGACGGGTCGGTGGGAGAAAGGACAGATGGCCGAGGACAGAGGGACAGCTGGAGAGCAGGACGGCTGCGTCATGGCCAAGGGGGACCTTTAACAGCACCATCGGGCCCTAAAATCAAAAGCCCCCTCGCAGGTGCCACCACGAAACCGCCCGATGCCCCTTTGCCCCCAAACGCCCTCCCTGCTGCGGGGCCCCCCGGCCTCGGCGCTGCGCCCATGGGTGCTGCGGGCGGCGGTGACGTCCCGCCGGCTCTGGGGACGGCACCCGGGGTGTGCCCGGGCTTGCAGGGACCGACATCGCGGGCCGGTGCCCACGGGACGCGCTCGCTGCCCGCCGTGCCCGCGGGCAGGGGTGGGGGACGCGCCTTAATCTGCCCTTGACCTACATGGGGGGGCTGGGCAGCACCTGCGAGCGGCACCGGCTGCCCCGGCGTGTCCTGCCCCGGTGCCAGCGCGGGGACGGGCACAGCCCGCGGCACACGGGGCACGGCGGTGGTGGTGGCACCGCCGGGGGGCAGCCCCGATGGTGCCCGTGGTGTGGCCGCGATGGTGCTCACGGTGTGGCCCCAGTGCTGCCCCAGTATGGCCCCAGTGCTGCCCATTTTATAGCCCCAGTGCTGCCCATTTTATAGCCCCAGTGCTGCCCCAGTATGGCCCCAGTGCTGCCCATTTTACAGCCCCAGTGCTGCCCATTTTATAGCCCCAGTGCTGCCCCAGTATGGCCCCAGTGCTGCCCATTTTATAGCCCCAGTGCTGCCCCAGTATGGTCCCAGTGCTGACCATTTTATAGCCCCAGTGCTGCCCCAGTATGGCCCCAGTGCTGCCCCAGTATGGTCCCAGTGCTGTCCATCCTATAGACCCAGTGCTGCCCCAGTATGGCCCCAGTGCTGCCCATTTTATAGACCCAGTGCTGCCCCAGTATGGCCCCAGTGCTGCCCATTTTACAGACCCAGTGCTGCCCACAGCATCCCCCAGTATTGCCCACAGTATGGCCCCAGTACTGCCTGTGTTATAGACCCAGCGCAGGCCACAGTACGGCCCTAATGGTGCCCACAGTAGAGCTCCAGTACTGCCCACGGTACAGCCCCAACACTGCCCATGGTACAGCCCCAACACTGCCCACGGTACAGCCCCAACACTGCCCACGGTACAACCCCAACACTGCCCACGGTACAGCCCCAACACTGCCCACGGTACAACCCCAACACTGCCCACGGTACAGCCGCAACACTGCCCACGGTACAACCCCAATACTGCCCACGGTACAGCCCCAACACTGCCCACGGTACAGCCCCAACACTGCCCACGGTACAACCCCAACACTGCCCACGGTACAGCCCCAACACTGCCCACAATAATGCCCCATCTTACAGCCCAGCTCTGCCCAGGCTCCCGCCAGCACCTCGGGGTGATGCCCGGGCAGGTGGTCCCTGTGCTGCAGCCCCCCCCCTCCCCATCCCCCGGCGAGGGTCAGTGGGGTGGGGACCAGCCCAACACAGAGCTGGGGGCCCTCTCCAGCCCCCCCTTGGCTCCCAGCACAGCCCCTGGTGTCCCCCCCCCCCTCCTTTGCCTGCCGACGTGGAGGCTGTGCCGGAGACGTGTCAGCGGTGGGGTGGGAGCCAAGGGCATCGCCTGCGCCTGCCCCCAGTTTCGGGGGGGGCCAAGGCCGTCAGCAGCCGCCCTGCCAAGGGAGGAGGCACTGGCCGACAGGGCCAGAGGAATGTGCCGGGCACCGCAGCCGCTCGCCGGATCCCCGCAGGCCGGCGGCCATCGGCCCCGTCCCCATGTGGGGACGCGGCTGCTTCCAATTAGGGCTCGTGGTACGAGGGGGGGTGTGGGGGGCACCCCTCTGCACCCCACTGCTGCCTCTCCTGGCGGGCTGTGTGGGCATCAAGGGGGGACCCCGCTGCTGGGCACAGCCCGTGACATGGCACCGGCGTGGGGACACTGGGGGCTCTGTCACGGCCCCGCCGTGCCTCAGTTTCCCCTCCCGGGCGGGTGCACACGTGTGCACGGGCAGGGACAGGATGGGGCCGCTGGTGGGTTTTTTTTTTTGGGGGGGGGGTGGGGGGGAAAAGGACTTTTTAACTCTTTTTGGCTTTGGCCCAATTTCATCTCTTTGAAATCTTTTTGTTGAATGGCACCGCCCCCTCTCACACAGGCCACACCCCACAGCCGACCACGCCCATTCCCCCATCCCCCCCACCCCCCCCCACTCCCCCCACCCCCCCAACCCCCCCTCTATATTTCCACGATGGCCGGATCCTGCTGCCAAAGCGGCAGCGCCCGGCGGCGGGGGACGGGACGTGGCGGGGATGGATGGGGGGGGGGTGTGGGCATGGGGGGACCCCGTGGGGATGGGGGGACACTGTGGGGATTGGGGGACACTGTGGGGATTGGGGGACATTGTTAAGATGGGGGGGACATCACTGGGATGGGGAACATGGGAGGGATGGGGGGGGGACACTGTGGGGATTGGGGGACACTGTGGGGTTGAGGGGGATGTTGTGGAGATGGGGGGGACTTTGTGGGGATTGGGGGACACCATGGGGATGGGGGAGACATTGCGAGGATGGGGGGGGACACTGTTGAGATGGGGGTCACCGTGGGGGTGGTGGGACCCCGTGGGGATGGGGGACATGGAAGGGATGGGGGGGGACACCATGAGGATGGGGGGACACTGTGAGGGTGATGGGACCCCGTGGAAGTGGGGGACACTGAAGGGTGGGGGGGGGACCCCGTGGGGAGCAGGAGGCTGTGAGGGAAGAGTTAACCCTCCCTCACCCATGCTGGTCCCCGGGGCTGGGAACTGGGATGAACTGGGGGAGCAGGAAGGGAGGGCTGGGAGGAAGGTGCTGACGTGGGGCTGGGAAGTGGCCGGGGAGGAGGAGGAGGAGGAGGAGGAAGAGCTGAGGCTGTGCTGGAGCATCGCTGCTGCTTGGCCCAGCTCCAGCTGGAGGGACCCTTGTCGGGGGTGGAGGAGCTGGAGGGGCCGGGCTGGGGGGGGGGCTGGGGGCACTGTCCCAGGTCCCCCCACCAGGCCCCAGCTGAGCGCTCCCTTCCTCTGGGGTTGACGGATCCCCCCCCCGCAGTGGGGCCAGGCCTCCCACCCCCCAGAACCCCCCAGTCCCGTGGACCCCGGAGCCCCCAGATTTGGGGACCCCCAGTGCCCCGAGCAGGGGGGGTCGGTGCCCATGGCTGGGGCTGGGGGGGGCTGGGGGAGGTTGGGGGACGCCCTGGGCCGTGGGATCTCACCGGTGTCCTCAGACCTCCCTGGGGACACTCACACAGCCACATCCTGCTGTCCGTCCGTCCAGCCAGCCACCTCCCCCCCCCACCTCCTGCCTGTGTGTTTGGAGGACCCCAACCCCCAAATCTAAACCGAATCCCTCCAAACAAGATAAACCACCAAACCACACCCCCTCTGTCCCACCCCCAGCCCAACCACCAACCCACCAACCACCACCCAACCACCCAAATACCCCAACGACCAACGCAACAACCCCAACCCAACCACCCAACCACCCAAATACCCCAGTGACCAACCCACCAACCCCAACCCAACCACCCAAATACCCCAGTGACCAACCCACCAACCCCAACCCAACCACCCAAATACCCCAGTGACCAACCCACCAACCCCAACCCAACCACCCAAATACCCCAGTGACCAACCCACCAACCCCAACCCAACCACCCAACCACCCAAATACCCCAGTGACCAACCCACCAACCCCAACCCAACCACCCAACAACCCAAATACCCCAACGACCAACACAACAACCCCAACCCAACCACCCAAATACCCCAATGACCAACACAACAACCCCGACCCAACCACTCAACTACCCAAATACCCCAATGACCAACCCACCAACCTCTCAACCACCCAAATACCCCAACAACCAACCCAACAACCCCAAGGCAACAACGCCAACCCCCAATCCCAACCCAACAACCCCACATCAACAACCCCAACCCCCAACCCAACAACCTGAGTACCCCAACCACAACCCCCAACCCACCAATGTGCCAACAACCCCAGCCCAATAAGCCTGACCCAACGACTGCAGCCAACAACCCAACAACCAACACCACCAACCTGACAGCCCCAACTCAACAACCGCAGCCCAACGCCAACCCAACAACCCCAACCGCCAGCCCAACAACCCCAACAAGCTCCCAAATCCCCCCTAGGAGTGAGTCCCCCCAGCCCCTGAATTGGCAGTGGTGGGGACGTGTCAGATGTGCCCAATGTCCTTTGGGAACCAAGGACCTGTCACCCCTCTTGCTGGCAGGGGAGACCCCGCAGCTCTGCCCCCCAAACTCCACCAAACCTTCATCCCCATGAGTGCGAGGGGTCCCCCCATCCCTCCTGGGGGGCTCTTGGGGTTTGCATTCCCCCCTCCCCCAAGCGTTTGGGGTACAGCAGCCCCCAGGGTGCCCCTCGGACACTGGGGTCCCGTCGGCGGAGGGTGCGAGGCGGGTGCCGGCAGCCCCACGCCCCGGCCACGTGGCACCAGAGCCACCGTCCCAGCCAGGCGGATGAGGTCACTCGGAGGAGCCGCGCCGGGAGGAATCCCAGCCAGGCTCCGGTGCCGGCCGGCAGCGCAGGGAGCCCTCGCGTCCCTCTCCCCGTCCCCATCCCCGTCCCCATCCCCGTCCCCATCCCCGTCCCATCCCTGGGGAAATGAATCCAGCAGCTCCCAGGGATGCTTTTCCTGGGGGTGCAGTGATGAGAGGGGTAGGCACCCCCTGAAAGGGACCTGGGAGGCTGTGGGGAGGTGGGAGGGGGGTGCTGAGGGTACCCCCCACATCTGTCCCAGTCCCACGGTCCAGCTGGGATAGGGCTGGGGAGCATCGCCCCGTGCCCAGGCTGCCCCAGGGGGTGTGGGGGGCTACGGGTGGGAGCAGCAAATTCTTCAATGAAACTGAAAAGGAGAAAAAGGGGGGGAAGAAAAAAAAAAAAAAAAAAAAAAAAAGAACGAGCAGGGAAGCAAACTGGCAACGGAAAATGTTCAGCGTGGAGCTCGGCCCTCAGAGTTTCCATCCCAGCTCTGTGAGCCCAGACAGCGGGGGCCCGGACTGGGCTGCTGCTCCGCTCGGGAAATGTTCACCCCAAAGCCCCCCGGCCCCCAAAAACCCCACTGACCTCCGGGGGTTACCCCCTTCCATCCCCAGGTCTGTTCTGCACCCCAGCCCTGGGATGGGGGGGTGCAGACGAGGGGACGAGCCCCCCAGGAGGGACCCAGCCCTGGGAGGGGGCAAAGCCAAAGCCCTAATCCCTCCAGCCCCATCCCAGGCCCCACCACGCTGCTGAGCAGGACGAGCCTGTCACCTGCCCTTCAAGCTGGGGGTCCCCGTGTCACCCCCGTGGGGACCCGAACATCCCATTTTGGGGCCCTCCCAGCAGCCGGTGCCCCCGCCGAGGAGCGGCGTGGCGCTGGCAACCCAAAGGCCAATTAAGCAATTTGCCCGGCCCGTTCGGAACGGCTGGAAATAGCCGGGGAGTCGCTGCCCGTGATTACGGGGTTTTGCCACAATTGAGGGTGCCGAGGGCCGGATGGCCACCAGGAATAGCCGGGGCGGTGCCGGGCTGCGGGCTGCGGGCGGGCTGGGGGAAACTGAGGCACCGAGTCCCCACCACGTCCCCACGGAGGGATGAAAAAAAGGGGATCGGGGTGTTTTGGTTCTGAGTGGGGTGTTGGGGAAAACACACACACACACACACACACACACACACACACACACCCCAATTTCAAAGGGGCTTCTTGGTGATGGGGTGGTGGGTTTGGAGGTGCTGGGGACACCCTTGGGAATGGGGGGGGTTTCCTGTTGGTGGGATCAACCCCCCCTCCCTCGGGGTCAAACACCTGCGTGTCACCACCTCGCACAACACCAGCTGCCACCGTCCTCATCGTCACCCAAAGCACCCCCCCCCCCCGGGTGAAGCCGCCGAGCCGGGGGGACCCCGCTGGGGTGCCATGGGGCTGGGTGCAGGATGGGGAGTGGGGTGATGATGGGGGGGTGGTTTAGGGAAAGGGGGAGGCCCGGTGCAGGGCTGGCTCCTGGGGCTGCTGAGTGGGGAATGGGGAAGCAGAAGGGAGTGGGGGGGGGGGGGGGGGAGAAAAACGGGAGTTAATCCGATCCATGTGTCTGCGCTGTCGAGGGGAGTTAACTCACACCAGATGCCGGTGTCTGCTCCAGCTCTTCTCAGCGCAGGCAAACAAACCCCAGCGCCCTCCTCCCCCCCCAGCCCCCGGCCCCATCAGCTCTGTTTTTCAGTAGGTCCTACCCAAAACGGGCTGGGGGGGGGGGGCTGGGGGCTGGCTGCCTCCCCTGCCCCCCCCCCCATCCACAGAACAACCCCTGGATGCTCTCCCCGGCTTTTTGGGGCATCCGCTTTCTTTTTGTCATGAGAGCTGAATTTTTGGGGTGACTGGCGAGTCTTTGGGGTGACCACTGTCTTTTTGAGGTGGCCGCCTCCCTTCCCGCACCACCAGCTCCACGTCCAGTTTGCACCAGTGAAACCAGTCCGGAGCGTGCGGGAAAAGGGTCTCGCATTGCCCCAAAGGCTGGAGCTGGCGGGAGGTGGCTGTGGGGGACAACCCCCCTGTCCCAATGTCCCCGAGGAGCCGGAGGGTCCCCGGGGGGGTGCCACCACCCTGGGGATCCCCCCCCTGCCTCCCGGGCATCCCGCACCCCGCACCCGCAGGAGCCGGCCCAGGCCTACGCTTGACGTCTCCCATTCCGCTTCCTAGGATCCTAATGGCTTTTCCAGGCGATTTTTTTTTTTTTAAAGTTCTTATTATTTATTATTTTTTTCTAAAAAGTGGGATTTCGTCCCTTTCCCCTCCCAGCCCCCAACCCCTCCACCAAACCCTCCTGCATTCCTGGGGCGGGCGGCCGGGGGCTGATGAGGTGGCATCGTCCCGTTCCTCCCCCCCCCCCCTCCTTTTTTTTTTTTTCCTCCCTCTCCATGCATATAAAAAAAAAAAAAAAAGACATTCTTTTCTTTTCTGTCATGCTGCAAAAATTAAAGACACATCTTCAGGCTGGAGCCCGGCCAGGGGTTTTCGAGTCGCCGAGGCATGATTGGAGGAGTCTTCGCCTGCAACGTGTCTCGGATGCATAGATACAGGGCTTGAACCCCGGCCAGCTGCTCCCTGCGCGCGCACGCGTGTCCCCGTGTGCATGCGTGTGTGTGTGTGTGTGTGTGCGCGCAACCCGCACAGATAACTCTTCCTGGGCTGGGTGGTTTTCTTTGTTTTTTTTTTTTTTTTTTCTTTGCATTTAATTTCAAGCTGGAAAAAAAGACCTGGAAAGGTCACTGGTGCGAGGGTGGTTTTTTTTTTTTTTTTTATTGCTCTTTCGACGTGTCTCTTCCCCACCCCCCGGCCCCGTTATTTCATTGTTAAATTGCATTGATTTATTTTTTCCTAAAAAAAAAATTATATATTTAAAAAAAAAAAAAGTAACTTGGTGGGAGCTCCCTCTCAGACGTCTTTCCCTCTGCAACAAGCCCAGTGCTCCCAGTGCTCCCAGTGTGCCAATGAGCCTCAGCAAGGTGGAGGGGGACAAGCAGAGGTGCGAGGGCTGGACCCAGCTCTTTGCTCCCCCTCCAGCAAGACCCCAGCCCCATTTCTCACCACTTCCTCTAAAAATTACCCCTTAAAAAAGGGGGTGATCCCCCCCCAAGTGCCACATTGCCCTTGCAGGGCTCCTTCCCTGCCTCCTTCCTCGAGCTCCAGGCGGCCACCCCGGCCCTGGTAAATACGTATATTTTTTTGGCGTGTAATTACACCCTCCCCAAATTGCACGGTAGATTGTGGATTATTGTCAAGGAGCTTTTGCTTTTTCCAACCAACGTGGCTCCTTCAAATGTGGAAACGGCCGTGGAGGCGTGCCAGGAGGGGAGCGGGACGGTGAGGAGGGAGAGGTTTGAGGAAAAGAAAGGGAAAAGTTGGAAAGAAAGGGAGAAAAATTTTTTTAAAAGTGCAAAAAAAAAAAAAAAAAAGCACGAGTGGTTCTTGGGGGTGTTTTGGGGGTGTCTGTGGGTTGGGGTCCCGTGGGGGGATGCTTGCCCAAGGGATGCTCTGGGTGCCTGGTGCTCTTGCCCTCGGCCTTTGCACGGAGCTGGGGGGTTTGGTCCTGCTGCCTGAGGGTCCTCGTGGGGACGGGCAGGTTCTGGGGACCCCCGGGATGGGTGGGGGGGTCGCAAGTGTTTGCAGTGCCCCGTCCCACCCCCCCCCGGTGCAGAACCCGGCATCGCGTGGCACCGGGGTCCCCAAAACGCCACGTGCCACATCGCCTGTCCCCACCCCGCCTGGCCACATCCAACCACCTCAGGATGTGCAAAACCCCCCCAAAACCCCAAATCCGCCCCCCTCCAGCAACTCCCCATCCCACCCACCCCAGCATCCCCTTCCCACCCACCCCACAACCACCGCTCCCAGCCCCGCTTCGGGACGACACGCGTGTGCATGTCTGTGTCTGCGTGTGCATGAACGGACGGACAGACAGACGGAAGGGAGGGGGGGGGTGGGGGGGTGCGAGGGGTGCCCCCCGACTCGCTGGGTGCCGCTGATTGGCCGAGGGGCCGTCCAAAATTCCCTGGTTGCGACGGGTCCCACCTCTCCCCGCCGCCACATCGTATATAAGGGGAGGCGAAGGAGTGGGCAAGGGCAGTAGGAAGTTTCTGCTGGGGTCTGGATTTGGAGCTCCAGAGTCGGATCGGCCCCGTATGACCCCAACCTAAGAACAAAAGAGACCCCAAAGAGTCTACATGTCTAATATTTAGACATGTTCAGCTTTGTGGATTCTCGGTTACTGCTGTTGATAGCAGCGACTGTACTACTCACCCGCGGGCAAGGAGAAGAAGACAGTAAGTAGTCGGCGGCGATGATGGTCCTCACGGCCAGTGGGATACGGGGCGGTGGGTGGGGACGGGGTCGGGCGGCATCTCCGACACTTGGTCTTGCTGCCATGGGGTTGGGGAAGGATAAAGGAGTGGTTGGCATCCTGAGCGGAAAAGCAAATGGAGTTGGGGGAAAATTAAGTGGTGGGGAAAAAAAAAAAAAAAAAAAAAAAAGGAAAAAAAATGTATTGGGGGGATTTGGGGTGAAGAAGGGGTTTTAGGGGGTCTGTGCCGGCGCGGAGAGTTGGGGCACCCTGCCAAGAGTGGGGAGGGAGGGAAGGGTGGAGAGGAGCCGGCGGGGAAGGAGGGAGCCGGGGAAAAAGGGGAGGAGGAGGAGGCAGGGAAGGGAAAGGGGGGAAAGAGCGCGGGAGAGAGCGGCGAGGGGGGAGCGGAGGGGAGAGGGGGGGGCCCGGCCCCGGGATCTGCAAAAGCCATCAGGAAAGAATTAGAAAAGTCTCGGATGATTCATAAGGAAAATGTTTCGGCAGCCTGTAAAGTCGGGGCTGGCCAGACGGCCCCGCTCAGCCGCCCCGGGAGCGTGGCTGTCACCCCACGGCCTCCCCGTGGGGCTGTCCCGGGGACGGGGGGAGCGGGGGCACGGCTGGGGTCACTGCTCCCCCTACACCGGGTCCCCCCCTGCGCCCCACTGGGCTGCCTGCGCCTGCCTGCGCCTGCCTGCGCCTGCCACCTGCAGGTGTGGGGACACGGGGGGGACCCTGGGACGGAGCCAGGCCTGGGGCGCCCTTCGCGTTTTGCCCGATTTTGTCATTTGAGGGGAATTTTTTGGTGCTTTTTTTTTTTTTTTTATGTTTTGTTTTTGTTTGGTTGTTTGTTTTTTTTTTTTTTTGCATTCTGCATTCTGCATTTGACAACATCCATTCTGCATATTTTGCATTCTGCCTTTTGCAACGGACGTTGGGCCGTTCACATTTTGCAACTGCATTTTTTCGCCTTCTTTTGCCTTTCGCCTTTATTTTTTTTTTTGCCCTTACTGAACGCTGGAGGGGACCACAGGCCGGGACAACCCCACATCCCCCTCCCTGGGACCCTTCCCCACCGTGGGGCCACCCCCAGGCCTTGGCATGTTGCCCTGCCCTCCCCACTCCGGCCCCCCCCCTCCCTGCTTCCAGTGTCTGGCCTCTTGTTCCCAAATCCATCTGGCCTGATCCAGCCCCATCCCGCAGCCGCCTGGATCTAATTTCAGCCCAGACGTCGGGGCCAACCCACCCGATCCCACCCATCCCCATCCCCGTCCCCGTCCCCCGAGGATGATGGGGACCCCCGTGCCAACCCCCTGCCCGCTGCGGGGGTATTTGCCTTGGCCCCATCCGCCGCGGGACGTAGCAACTGGCTGGAGGTTTTTGTTTAAAATTCCAGCGTATGTGGGAAGAGTTTATTGTGGTGCTTTTCCTGTGTCACCGTGATGGGCTGATGAGAAACAGATGAAGGGAGAAATGCTGCAGGAGCAAAGGGGGGGATGAAGGGGGGGGGGGCGGAGAGCGAAGGAAGGGCCGTGTGGGGGGCTGCTGCTGTGCCCCCCTCCCTCACGCTTCCCCCTGCCCTGCTCTTCTCTCCCAGTTCAAACTGGAAGCTGCATACAGGATGGCCTAACGTACAACGACAAGGATGTGTGGAAACCCGAACCCTGCCAGATCTGCGTCTGCGACAGCGGCAACATCCTCTGCGACGAGGTGATCTGCGAGGACACCTCCGACTGCCCCAACGCCGAGATCCCCTTCGGAGAGTGCTGCCCCATCTGTCCCGACACCGACGGTACCGTGGCGTGTGCCCCCCCGTGGGCTGGTTGTCCCTGGGGAGCCCCGGGGCTGGGTCCCCCCTGTCCCGGGATGGGTGTTGGGGCTGCAGGGTGGGTGTGGGGTCGGGTGTGGGGTGCTGGTTCACACTGGGCTCCTCTAAACTCCCGTCCTTTCTCCCGCAGCCTCCCCTGTCTACCCAGAAAGTGCTGGAGTAGAGGTAACAGCTCTCTTGCCCCCCCTCAAGCCCCGTGATCCCCAAGCCCCCACCTATTTTTAGAGAACCCCTTTTCTAATCACCCGTTTCGTCTCTCCTCAACAGGGTCCTAAGGGAGACACCGGCCCCAAAGGAGACAGGGTGGGTATCGCCCTCGCAGAGCCCCCCCCCCAAGCTCCACTGGGACCCACCCCCCATCCCACTGGGATTCACCCTCCTCTTCTCTCTCCCCACCCAGGGACTCCCCGGCCCCCCTGGCAGAGATGGCATCCCTGGACAGCCTGGCCTCCCGGGACCCCCAGGCCCTCCAGGTCCTCCAGGCCTCGGCGGAGTGAGTATGGGGGGGCCGCCGGTGGTGCAGACCCCTGTGGGGGTAACCGCACCCCGCTCACCCCCTGCTCTCTCCCTCCTGCCCGCAGAACTTCGCTCCTCAAATGTCTTATGGCTACGACGAGAAAGCCGGTGGCATGGCTGTGCCCGGCCCCATGGTGAGCCTCGGGGTGACACGGGTCCCCGCGGGGGGGAAACGACACACAGGGGGACACAGGGGGAGGTGTGAAGCTGGGTGAAGCGTCCTGTGCTGAGAGTGCTGTGAGCGGTGGGAGGTGGGAGGGATGGGGAGCGACGTCAGTCCTGGAGGGGATGGGGACAGGGATGGGGTTGGGATGGGGTGACAGGGGAGTGACAGGGGGGAGACCGTGGGGATGGAGGTGGGGTGGCAATGAGGTGACAATGAGGGTGGAGGTGGGGTGACAATGGGGTGACCATGGGGTGACAATGGGGATGGGGTAGGGATAGAGTGGCAATGGGGTGATGGTGGGGTGACAATGGGGACAGGGATGGGGTGGGGATGAGGAGGCAGTGGGGTGAAAATAGGGATGAGAATGGGGTGAAGATGGGGACAGTGGGGTGGTAGTGGGGTGGCAATGGGGTGACAATGGGGATGAGAATGGGGTGGTGATGAGAACAGTAGGGTGTCAATGGGGGGTCAGCGGGGGTGTCAACGGGGGTGGGGATGGAGACAGGGATGGGGTGGCACTGGGGACAGAGGTGGGGACATGGCAGCCACTCATCACCTTCCCTTCTCCTTCCCAGGGCCCGGCTGGGCCCCGCGGTCTCCCCGGTCCTCCTGGCGCCCCGGTGAGTATCTCCTCCCCCCTTCGGTCTGGGGACAAGTGGCCCCAAGGTCCCTTTGGGTGCAGGCGGCCGGGTGGGATGGGGTGGGGTGAGGGCGGGACGGGGCGTCCCACCCTTCCGACGGCTACGGAAACACGTGGGGACACGCAGCCTCACACCACCATATTGGGGGGGACACACTGCTGTTGCCACTGGGGTCTTCAGGCCAAATCATCTAATTTTCTAACTCATTTTTATCTTTTTTTTTTTTTTCCCCCCAACTCACAGGGTCCTCAAGGTTTCCAAGGTCCCCCTGGTGAACCTGGAGAGCCCGGTGCTTCTGTGAGTCCTGCCACCTCCTCCTTCTCCTCCTCCCTGATGTCCCCTGGGGATGGGGACAAGGCCCTGGCCGTGGCCACACTGTCCCCATGCTGGTGGGCTGTGGGAACAGGACTGCCGGAGCCTGGTGCTGGGTGACAGGGTGACAGGGCACAGCTGTCACCCACAGCATCCTCACCCCTGCCCTGCATCTCTCCTAGGGTCCCATGGGTCCCCGTGGTCCAGCCGGCCCCCCTGGCAAGAACGGAGATGACGTAAGTGCCCCTTGGATGGGGTCACCCTCACCTCAGTTTGGGACCTGGTGGCCCTGCCAGTCCTCCCGAGGCAAACAGGAGCCACCTGTCTTGGGGACATGCCACCAACACAGTGTCCTTCTCCTTAGGGTGAAGCTGGAAAGCCCGGCCGTCCTGGAGAGCGTGGTCCCCCCGGCCCCCAGGTGAGACGCTCCCTGACAGGGTCCCCTCCCCGGGGTGGGGGCACAGGAGGGGACACCCCCACCGTGACCTGCCTGGTGGCAAAGCAAGGATGTGACACCAGCTGCCTGCCCCCCTTGGGGACGAGGGTGAGGGGGTGAGGGGACAGCCCCCCCTGAGCATCTCCATCACCACCTGCTCTTCTCTCCTAGGGTGCACGTGGTCTCCCAGGAACTGCCGGTCTGCCGGGCATGAAGGGTCACAGAGTGAGTCCCACCCCCCCATGCCTGCAAGATTTAGGGGAAGGGGGAGCCCAACCTGACCAAGGGGTTTCCTCCTGACACCCCCCACCCCTTGCTTCTCTCTCCTGCTCCCCAGGGCTTCAGTGGTCTGGATGGTGCCAAGGGTGAGCCTGGTCCTGCTGGCCCCAAGGTGAGGAGTGGTGACAGCGTCACCCCTGTCCTCCTGGTAAAGTCATCGCTGTTCCCGCCCTCCCTCCGGAGCAGGGCCCTCAATGTTGTCCTTTCTCCTAGGGTGAGCCCGGCAGCCCCGGGGAGAACGGTGCTCCTGGGCAGATGGTGAGTGCTGGGGTACCTGGGGACTGTGGCAGGGGTCTGGCCTCGGCCAGCAAAAGGGGACGGTGAGGCAAGATGTGATGGGGAAACAGCTCATCCTCGGGGATGCTTCCCCAGGGAATGGGGTGGGAGGGGATTTAATCCCCTGGAAATGTCACTGTGGGAGGAGCAGGGAGGGACAGGCGAGTACGGGGATGGGAGGAGCCCCTGAAGGGGAAAGCATCTCTCCTGGTGACCCAAAATGTGTCCTCTTCCCTCCCCAGGGTCCTCGTGGACTTCCCGGTGAGAGAGGCCGTCCTGGTCCATCTGGCCCTGCTGTGAGTATCTGGTTTGGGCAGGGCTGAGCATCCCCTGCCCTGGGGTGTGTAGGGTGGGCTGGGGGCCACCTCTCCTGCCAACGGGCATCACTAATGGGTGTCTCCTCTCCTGCAGGGTGCTCGTGGTAACGATGGTGCTCCTGGTGCTGCTGGTCCTCCTGTAAGTATCCCCCAAACCCATCCACACCCCCACCCCCCCGCCAGCACCTGACATCAACTCCAACTTCTCTGGAGGGAGATCCCATCCCAGTTCCACCGTGGCCAGGAAATCCTGACCAGGGGCCAGAGCTCTGCTGCCCAGAAAATCCGCCAGCGCCAGATGTGTGAGAAGGGATCCCTCTGCTGACACGTGCCCTCTCTCCCATTTAGGGTCCAACTGGCCCCGCTGGTCCTCCCGGCTTCCCTGGTGCTGCTGGTGCTAAGGTAGGACCTGTCTGACCAGCTTCTTCCCAGGTGGCATCTCCTGGGCTGGGAGAAACTGGTGGAAACTGGGAGTGTGGGGTGTGGGAGAAGGACTGAGCGTCGAATGGGTTCCCCACGTGGCCCAAAATGAGAAAGCCCCAAGTGCCGTGGGCTCGCTGCTGCCTGGGACGGTGGGGCAGACAGGGATGGCCCCAGCCAAGTCCTGCGGGCATCTCTCCTGGCTTCGTCTCCGTGGGAAAGGAGCTGTGGATGGAGGGCAAAATCAGCCGTGTCAGGGGTTTCAGGACAGCCCTCGTGCTCACGGCTCTTCCTCCCTCCTCTTCCTCCCCAGGGTGAAACTGGTCCCCAGGGAGCTCGCGGTGGTGAAGGTCCCCAAGGTGCCCGCGGTGAGCCCGGTCCCCCCGGCCCTGCTGGCGCTGCTGGTCCTGCTGTAAGTGGCATCTGATGGCTCCTCGTCCTTTGGCCTCATGTCCTGCCAGCCTCGGCATAACCCTCCTCTTCCTCTTCCTCTCCACAGGGCAACCCCGGTGCTGATGGTCAACCTGGTGCCAAGGGTGCAACTGTGAGTGTCCCTCACCCCTCCCCGCCTGGTCTGGACTGAGGGACCGTGCTGCTCCCTCACCGCCTCTTCTGCCTCTTCTAGGGTGCTCCTGGCATTGCTGGCGCTCCCGGCTTCCCCGGTGCCCGCGGTCCCTCCGGACCCCAGGGTCCCAGCGGTGCCCCCGGTCCCAAGGGTAACAGCGTGAGTATCTCCGGACACCCCCATCCACCTCCTCGGGGGGTCAGATCCCTTCTTCTGCTCCAGCGAGCTGCTGTCCCACCTGGAGATGTCTCCTCTAACATCCCCCTTCCGCTCCAGCCCTGCGAGGGCAGGATGGTGCTGGGGGCAGCTCAGGACTCCCTTTGCTCCTCGATCCGGTGTTAAAAGCTTTTCCCTCTTTTCTCCTTCCACTTCCAGGGTGAACCCGGTGCTCCAGGCAACAAGGGAGACACTGGTGCCAAAGGCGAACCTGTAAGTGACCCCCTGACATCTCCACAGAGGCTCGGCCCCCCCTGGCTCCCGTGCACCCCATGGGTGCTCATCCCTTCGCCTCCTTCCCCAGGGTCCTGCTGGTGTCCAAGGTCCCCCCGGCCCAGCTGGCGAGGAAGGCAAGAGAGGAGCTCGTGGTGAGCCCGGCCCTGCTGGCCTTCCCGGCCCTGCCGGCGAACGTGTGAGTAGGAGCAGCCCCTGTCCCATCCCCGCCGTGTCACTGTCCCCATCCCCGTCCTCCTCCCATCTCCCCACGTCCAGCGGCTGAGCCTTGTGGGTGCTCAGGGACAGACACCCACCATGGTGACAACCCCAGCCCCACCGAGGTCTCCAGTGGCGCATCTCAGCAGGGACACCAGGCTGCTCCCACTGGTGGCCACGTCCCATATCGTCGCATCCCTCCCCTGCCCCCCCAACCCCCCCGAGGTCCCCCCGTGTCACCGCACTGACCCCTCTCCTGTCCCTCACAGGGTGCTCCCGGCAGCCGCGGTTTCCCTGGCGCTGATGGCATCGCTGGTCCCAAGGTACGTCCCAACGTTTCCCTCCTGCCTGCCTGGGCTGCAGAGCCGTGTCCTCAACGGGGCTGTGGGGACACCCGTGTATTTGTCACACATCCCCACGCCGTGGAGAGACCAGTTCTGTGCCACCGCCGGTGACACGGCTCCGCTCGCTGTCCCCGGTTGATGTCCTGCGCTGGGGTAACATCTGTCCTCTCTCCCACTTCTCCCCAGGGTCCCCCCGGCGAACGCGGCTCCCCCGGCCCCGTCGGCCCCAAGGGATCTCCCGGTGAAGCTGGACGCCCCGGGGAACCCGGCCTCCCCGGTGCCAAGGTGAGCACGGCGGGGGGGTGGGCACGGTGGCTACGAGGAGCCACCACCCTGGTGGCCCCCGCTCCAGGGACGGACGCTGGCTGCCGCGCTCTTCGTGCCGGCCGAGAAGCCGTTTTCCGGGATGCTGGAGCATCTCCTGGGAGCTGGGAGCTCCTAACCCCCCCCACGCTGCCTTGCAGGGTCTGACTGGAAGCCCTGGGAGCCCCGGTCCCGACGGCAAGACTGGTCCCCCCGTAAGTTGTCCCCGCCGACGCCCCGCTCCCCCCTTAACTCGCCATGGCCTCTGCTAACGGGGTACTCACCCCCTGCCCCCCATCATAGGGTCCCGCTGGTCAAGATGGTCGCCCCGGCCCCCCCGGCCCCCCCGGAGCCAGAGGTCAAGCCGGTGTGATGGGTTTCCCTGGTCCCAAAGGTGCTGCGGTGAGTATAAACGGGTGCTGCCTCCCCCCGGGGTGGGAGAGCTGCTGGAAATGATGCTGCCCGGTGGATGTGGGAGTCCTGGTCCACGGGGGATTCGACCCCCCCGCCAGCCACTGCCACCACCCCCGGGACGGTGGCTGTGTGTGGGCACACAGCTCCTGTGACACAGGCACCCCAGGAGGGGTCGCTTAGGGGATGTGGCCCCCCAGGGAAGGGGCCTGGCCGAGCCCGCAGGCTCATGCCCTTGTTAGCGGGGTGTCATTGTGGGTCTCATCCTGCTCTCTTGCTTTTAGGGTGAGCCCGGCAAACCCGGTGAGAGAGGCGCTCCCGGACCCCCTGGTGCTGTCGTAAGTATTCACCAGAGCCTGTGAGGGCTTCACCCCGGTGTGGGGTGACAGGGATGGGGCGTGAGGTGATGGATGGGGTGTGGGGTGGCAGGATGGAGTGTGGGGTGGCAGGATGGGGTGTGGGGTGGCAGGATGGAGTGTGGGGTGGCAGGATGGGGTGTGGGGTGGCAGGATGGGGTGTGGGGTGGCAGGATGGAGTGTGGGGTGGCAGGATGGGGTGTGGGGTGGCAGGATGGGGTGTGGGGTGGCAGGATGGAGTGTGGGGTGGCAGGATGGGGTGTGGGGTGGCAGGATGGGGTGTGGGGTGGCAGGATGGAGTGTGGGGTGGCAGGATGGGGTGTGGGGTGGCAGGATGGGGTGTGGGGTGGCAGGATGGGGTGTGGGGTGGCAGGATGGGGCCAGGGAAGGCTCTGTGGATGAGGACAGCAGCAGGTTGAGGCGGCCGGGACTCTGGCCCGGTGGCTGCCAGCAGCTTTGGAGCAGGGACAGCAGGGAGGGGACGTGGCCCTGGGCAACTCGTCGCGGCTGCTCCCGTCCTTCGAAGGATGCTACGGCCGCATCCAGCCCCGCGTCCCGTGCAGGGGAGGGTGCAGAGTCCCGGGGGGCATCTCTGGGCCGCAGGTCGGGGCTGTGCTCTGAGCACCCTCTTCTTCTCCCCCACAGGGTGCTGCTGGCAAAGATGGTGAAGCTGGTGCCCAAGGTCCTCCTGGCCCTGCCGTGAGTATCCGCCAGCCCTTGGCTGCCCACTGCCGCGCTCGGCCACTGGCGAAGGGGCTTGGGAGCTGACTGCCCCCCCCCTCATGCTTGTCCTGTCTCCCCCAGGGTCCCGCTGGAGAAAGAGGTGAACAAGGTCCCGCTGGTGCTCCCGGCTTCCAGGTGAGGGCTGTCCCCTTGTGAGGGGACAAACCATCCAGGGTGGGGGGTGACGTTGTCCCTTTCCTCATCCCCTTTGCTCACCCACCTCCGGGGTGTCTCATCGCTCCTCTTCTTCCTCCCCAGGGTCTGCCGGGCCCCGCTGGCCCCCCCGGTGAGGCTGGCAAGCCCGGTGAGCAGGTGAGTGTGGGCGAGCGTGACCGCAGCATGGGACAGTCCCTGTCCCCTCCCCATCGCCCCTCTCCCAGCCGGGGCTGGGGGGGTTGTGGATGTGGTGTCCCCCCCCAGTGCCCCCCGAGGCGATGTGCTCTGTGTAGCCTCTCCCCTGGGAGCAGTGAGAACCCCAGCTCGTCCCCAACAGCACTGTGGGACCCCTTCCCTCCTCACCTCTGGGGGTGTTCCAGGGCCCCCTCCACCTGTCCCCAGGGCCACCCCTTCCTCCCTGACTCTGTCCCCTCTCCTTCCCACACAGGGTGTCCCCGGAGATGCTGGTGCTCCCGGTCCCGCCGGTGCCAGGGTAAGTTGATCGTCCCTCGCTCTCCAGCTGGCTCTCGGCACCCCCCCGGTGCCCGCCGCCCTCCCTGATGGCTTCGGCCCCTCTCCTGCCTCCCCTCTCTAGGGCGAGAGAGGTTTCCCCGGCGAACGCGGCGTCCAAGGCCCCCCTGGTCCCCAAGGTCCTCGTGGTGCTAACGGTGCTCCCGGTAACGATGGTGCTAAGGTAGGGGCGAGGTCTTGGCTCCACCGCGACTGTCGGGGTGATGGGTGACCCACCCTGTCTGGTGGCTCTTGGGGTGCAGATGTAAAGTGTGTGTGTTGGGGGGTTGAGTTTGGCTTCAGCCCCTTTTCTGGGGCCAGTGTTGAAACCAGGGAGGAATTTGCTGTGTCGGGGAAGCGCCGGGTTCTCGCTAACACCCATGTTCTGTCTCTCTTTCCCAGGGTGATGCTGGTGCTCCCGGTGCCCCCGGGAACCAAGGCCCCCCCGGTCTGCAGGGTATGCCCGGAGAGCGTGGTGCTGCCGGCCTGCCAGGCGCCAAGGGTGACAGAGTACGTGTCCCCCAAAATCCTGATGTCCCCCAGCAGTCCTCTGCTCCCAACCATCCCTGTGCCCCCCCCCATCGTCCCCTTGGAGCTTGATGTGCTCCCCTAAGCCAGGGCTGGTGGGCAGCAGCCCCTGGGGAGGGGGTGACACTGTCACCTCTGTCCCCATCCCAGCGTGGCCCTTGGGGACAGCCCCTTGCTGGGAGCTGGGAGCTGAGCCCAGCTCTTCCCCCGGAGCCTGGGAGGAGGAGGAGGATGAAAAACCAGGGGTGCCTCGGTGTTGCTGTGTGAACAGAAGAGGAAAGTGAGGGGTGATCCCCCAGCAGGGACCTCCCCACGTAACCCACCATCATCTTCCTCTCCCAGGGCGACCCCGGTCCCAAAGGTGCTGACGGTGCTCCTGGCAAAGACGGTCTCCGAGGTCTGACCGGCCCCATCGGCCCTCCCGGCCCTGCTGGTGCTCCCGGTGACAAGGTAGGGCCATCCCCCGGCTGGACGCTGCCCCGGGGACAGATGTGTCACCTCCTCACCACAGCCTTCACCTCTTTTTCGGTTTTCCTCCCCTTTTCCAGGGTGAAGCTGGTCCTCCCGGTCCTGCTGGTCCCACCGGTGCCCGTGGTGCTCCCGTAAGTGCCCCCCACCCTGGTCGATGGCTCTGCCATGGGTGGCCATCCCGTGGTGACCGTTGGTGGCCGTCGGTGGCCATCCCTTGCTTGGCGTCACGCCGTTCTCTCGCCATCTCTCCTAGGGTGACCGCGGCGAGCCCGGCCCTCCTGGTCCTGCTGGATTTGCTGGCCCCCCTGTAAGTGCGATGGCCTCGCTCCTCCCTGCCCCAGGGGCCTGATCCTGCCCTGCCGGGATGATGCTGAGCCCCCTGCCCCAGCTCACCCCACTCCGCTCTCCCGCAGGGTGCCGATGGCCAGCCTGGTGCTAAAGGTGAAACTGGTGATGCTGGAGCCAAGGGTGATGCCGGTCCCCCCGGCCCTGCTGGCCCCACTGGTGCTCCTGGCCCCGCCGTAAGTTGCCCCCCACCCCACACCCACTCGGGGTCCAGCCCCACGCTGCGGCTCACCCCTCTCCTCCTCCTCCTCTTCCTCCTCCACAGGGTGCTGTTGGTGCTCCTGGTCCCAAAGGTGCTCGTGGTAGCGCTGGACCCCCTGTAAGTACCAGTCTCGTGGTAGAAGGGGGGGTTTGGGGCCCCCAGAGGACCCCCCTGTATACAGACTCCCCTGGGTGGCTTAACTCCCTGCTGTGCATCACCCCCCAACACCGTGGGGCAGAGGGGAGCTGCGGCACTTTCAGCCTTGCACCCCCAAAACAATCTGGGAGGGGTGACATCAACCTGAGGTGGCTTCATCCCAGGGAGGGATGGAGCAGAGGGAAAAAGAGGGTTTTTCCTTTCTCCCCCCGCCCCCCCCCAGCTCCTCCTTGGATGGATGCTTTCCTCCTGGCCACTGGCCCCAGGGCTCCCTGTGGTGGCCCCCAGCCAGGGGACAGTCCCCTGGACCCGCTCCACGGTGGGGGCTGGTGATCCCTGGGGCTGGCCCTTTTGGTGACTCCAGTTTTCCCCCCTTCCAGGGTGCTACTGGTTTCCCTGGTGCTGCTGGAAGAGTTGGTCCCCCTGGTCCCTCTGTGAGTACTCGCGGTGGGGCAAGAGGTGGGGGGCTGGGAGATGGGGAGGGGTGTGGGGGTGTGGGTGGGAGGGTGCTGGTGATGGGGGGGACACAGGATGGGAGGTGCTGGGCACCCATCCAGGCAGCTTGACGTGGCCGCCCTGTCCCAGTTGGCACTGGGACACCCCTGGCTGCCCTTCAGCTGGCAGCTGGGGGGGTCCTGGGCTTCTGCCTGACGGCACTGCTTCCCCCCCCCTCTCCCTGCCCAGGGAAACATCGGCCTCCCCGGCCCCCCCGGCCCCAGCGGGAAGGAAGGTGGCAAAGGACCCCGTGGTGAAACTGGCCCCGCTGGCCGCCCCGGTGAGCCTGGCCCCGCTGGCCCCCCCGGCCCCCCCGGTGAGAAGGGCTCTCCTGGCGCTGACGGCCCCATCGTAAGTCACCCCCCACTCCGGTCGGACCCCCTCCACGGAGCGGGGGATGCTGGGCAGCATCACGCTCCCCCCTCAGCCCGGCATCCCTCGGCTCTCTCCTCCACCGGGAGGGTGACCTCCCCCCCCTCCCCCGCCGCTGCCACCACCCTGAGGTGCTGTTTGTCCCCATAGGGCGCTCCTGGCACCCCTGGACCCCAAGGTATCGCTGGCCAGCGCGGTGTTGTTGGTCTCCCCGGACAGAGAGGCGAGAGAGGCTTCCCTGGGCTGCCCGGCCCCTCTGTGAGTACCTGGGGGGCTCCCCGGGAAGAGACGATGTTGGGGACCCCTCTTAGGGTCTGACTCACCCGTGCAGCCCCCACAGCTGCACCCCCAGGATGGGGGGATGCTCGATGGTGTCTGATGCCCCCCCCATCCTCTCCCCTCCACAGGGTGAACCCGGCAAACAAGGTCCCTCTGGTTCCCCTGGCGAGCGCGGTCCTCCTGGCCCCATGGGCCCCCCCGGCCTGGCTGGACCCCCCGGTGAAGCTGGACGTGAGGTGAGTGGCTGTGGGCAACCATCGCTGTTGGAGGGGGCACGGACCCCCGGGCTGGCTGTGCTGAGGACTTGCCAACTCGTCACACTCATGAACGCTGCTGGAGTCGGTGCGCGGTGGGGGCCTGCGGCAGGCGGAGAGGAGACGGTGCCATCCAGGCCCTCGTTAGCCCCGCCGGCCCTAACGAGGGGGGTCTTTGCTCCTCCGTAGGGTGCTCCCGGTGCTGAAGGTGCCCCTGGTCGTGATGGTGCTGCTGGTCCCAAGGTGAGTGGGCTGGTGAGGGGCTTACTGAGCGGGGGGGTGATGGGGTTGTGCTGGCCCACACTGACCCCTCCTCCTCCTCCTCCTCCTCCTCCTCTTCCTCCTCCCAGGGTGACCGTGGTGAGACTGGCCCCGCTGGCCCCCCTGGTGCTCCCGGTGCCCCCGGTGCCCCCGGCCCCGTTGGTCCTGCTGGCAAGAACGGAGATCGCGGTGAGACCGTAAGTGATGCTCTGCCCAGCGCGCCCCCACCTCGTCCCCCTCCCCAGCCCAGGGGTCACCCCGGGCTCGACTCAGTTACGGAGCCAGGATGGATCCGACAAACCCGTGATGGGTCGGGGCCCAGCCCTGGGCTCGGCTGCGGCCCTTGGAAGGAGCCTCCCTGGGAAGCCACATGTCCCACCACCCCACTCAGGGTCATGCTGCCCCGAGCTGGTGGCAGCAGAAGGTGGAGGATGCTCTAACCTGTCCCCTTCTCTCCCGTTCCAGGGTCCCCAAGGTCCTGCTGGCCCCCCTGGTCCTGCTGGTGCTCGTGGTCCTGCTGTAAGTCGTTATTCTCCTCCATTCTCCTTGATGCTTCTGCGTCTCCGTGGGCGCGGGGGCAGCGGCTGGCCTGCACCCTGCTCAACACATCATCTTCCTCCTCTTCATCCTCCTCCAGGGTCCACAAGGTCCCCGTGGTGACAAAGGTGAAACCGGTGAACAGGGTGACAGAGGCATGAAGGGTCACAGAGGCTTCTCCGGTCTCCAGGGCCCACCTGGTCCTCCTGTAAGTCCCATGGGGTGACAGCGGCCCCGGGTGCTGCCCCAGGCCCTGGACGCGGAGCGAGATGCTGAGGGGACTTTTTCTTGTCCCTTTGCACAGGGCTCTCCTGGTGAACAAGGTCCTTCTGGTGCTTCTGGTCCCGCCGGTCCCAGAGTAAGTCCTTGGCTGAGCCACGACCTCCGGCCAGCGCTGGAGCATCCTGGGGGGAGCAGTGGGGAGAGGGTCCCCGTTGTCATCGGGTTTCTCATGGGGACATGGGTCGGGTTAGGGGGGGACGCTCTGTCCTGCCAGGGTGGCCACGCTCACCCCTTCTCCTCTCCCACAGGGTCCTCCCGGCTCTGCTGGTGCTGCTGGCAAAGATGGTCTCAACGGGCTGCCCGGCCCCATCGGCCCCCCTGGCCCCCGCGGTCGCACCGGTGACGTCGGCCCTGTCGTATGTATTGGCCCTTCTGCCACCGCCCGCCCACAGCCGCCTGCCTTCATCTCCTGCTCACCGTCCTCCTCCTCCTTCTCCTCCCACAGGGTCCCCCCGGCCCACCTGGCCCCCCTGGTCCTCCCGGCCCCCCCAGCGGTGGCTTCGACTTCAGCTTCCTGCCCCAGCCACCCCAGGAGAAGGCCCACGATGGCGGGCGCTACTACAGAGCCGATGACGCCAACGTGATGCGTGATCGGGACCTGGAGGTCGACACCACCCTCAAGAGCCTGAGCCAACAGATCGAGAACATCCGCAGCCCCGAGGGCACCCGCAAGAACCCTGCCCGTACCTGCCGCGACCTGAAGATGTGCCACGGCGACTGGAAGAGCGGTCAGTGTCCCCGCCGGTCCCCACATCCCTCTGGGGTGCCGGCACCCCCATCCTGCTGTCCCCTCTACCTGTTCCTCACCTCCATCCTTCCTCCATCCCCCCTGGTTGATCCTCACCTTCATTTCTCCGTTGGGTCTCTCATGGCTGCTCTCACCTCCAACCCTCTTACTTACTCCTCACCTCCATCCTCCGTCCCTTCATCCTCCATTTCTCACAGCTGCTCCTCACCTCCTTCCCCTGTTCCTCATGGCTGCTGCTCAGCTCCATGCTCCACCCCCCAGATCCCTCCTACCTGCTCCTCACCTCCCTCCTCCATCTCTCATGGCTGCTCCTCACCTCCACCCTCATTCCTTCATCTTCCCTCTCACAGCTACCCCTCACCTATCCTTCCGTCTTCTGTCCCTCCCTCCTGCTCCTCACCTCGTTCCTCCATGGCTGCTCCTCAGCTCCATCCCTGCTCCTCACTTTCATCCCTGCTCCTCACCTCCACGGCTGCTCCTCACCTCCCTCCTCCATCCCTCGTGGCCACTCACCTCCCTCCCCACTCCTGACACCCCTCCCTCTGCCCCACAGGTGAATACTGGATTGACCCCAACCAAGGCTGCAACCTGGACGCCATCAAGGTCTACTGTAACATGGAGACGGGCGAGACGTGCGTCTACCCCACCCAGGCCACCATTGCCCAGAAGAACTGGTACCTCAGCAAGAATCCCAAGGAGAAGAAGCACATCTGGTTCGGCGAGACGATGAGCGACGGCTTCCAGGTGAGCAGGGGGACGATGATGGGGGGAGAACAGGGATGGACAACCCGCTCTGCGGTGCCTAACGCCTCTTCTCCGGCAGTTCGAGTATGGTGGTGAGGGCTCCAACCCGGCCGACGTCGCCATCCAGCTGACCTTCCTCCGCCTGATGTCCACCGAGGCCTCCCAGAACATCACCTACCACTGCAAGAACAGCGTTGCCTACATGGACCGGGACACCGGCAACCTGAAGAAGGCCCTTCTGCTCCAAGGCGCCAACGAGATCGAGATCAGGGCTGAAGGCAACAGCCGCTTCACCTACGGCGTCACCGAGGACGGCTGCACGGTGAGTGGTCCAGGGGAGGGGCACGGTGGTGGTGGGGACGTGTTATGGGGCTGGGGCTGATCCTGACCTCCCCGCAGAGTCACACCGGCGCTTGGGGCAAGACAGTCATCGAGTACAAGACGACAAAGACCTCTCGCCTGCCCATCATCGATTTGGCTCCCATGGACGTTGGCGCTCCAGACCAGGAATTCGGCATCAACATTGGCCCCGTCTGCTTCTTGTAAACCGGACGCCCCACGCGTAACAGGAGAGAGTAATAATAATGATAATAATAATAAAAAAAAAAAAAAAAACAGCCAAAAAAAAAGGAGAAAATTTCACATGGACTTGAATTTGTGTCGGTTTCTATCCAGCGTCTCTAAAACTATTTGCGTTTCCGTAAAAGAAAAACCTAAAAAAAAAAAACCCCAAAAAGCATTAAACCAAAAAAAAAATAAAAAATAAATGACTTTTCAAACAAAATCACCAGGAAGTGGGTTCGCTTGCTTGCCCTCCTCTCCTCCTCCTCGGGGTCGGGCACTCCTCAGCCCCGAAGACGCATGGCTCAGCTCACCGAAAGCGCCGCCGCGGCTGCGCCGAGCCCCTCCCCGCCGCAGTGCTGAGCCCCCCCAGCCCGGAGTGCCAAGACCGGCTGAATCCCCCCCCCCCTTCAGCCAACCTTTCCCTGCTGGCCTCTTTGCTTCTTGCATCTCATTAGTATATTAATTTTTTGCTGCAAGGAAGATGTTTAACTCTTGGTTATAATTTGCTTTTTGTTGTTGTTTTCCCTCTCTCTCCCCCCCACCCTTTGTTTTTTTTTTTTTTTTATTTTTGTTTTTTTAATTATTTTATTTTTATTCAGGCAGCAATATCAATTCATTCCCAAGCACATCAGGGGAGCAGCCGCTGCCCCCGCCGCCGAGCAGACCCGACCCTTCGCTGCACACTCTCCTTTTCTGGAAGGCTACCTCACCGCTGTGCTTTGGGTTTTTCTTTTTCATTTTGGCGTTATTTTTGTTTCGTTTTCAAGTAGTTTTAGCTTCGTTTGGGGTTTTTCAGCCATGCCGGGACTTTCCTGCCAGGTTCAGAGCAAAGGTGCTAATTTTTCTCTAATATTTCCCCCCACCCCGGTCCTCATTTTGTTACTCTCTTGACCTTTTGTTTTTATTTTCCTCCATTCAAGGTCCCTTGGGAGTCGCTGAGGTTTCTTACCCCCAGGATTTTTATCCTGTTTTATTATTATTTTTTAATTCTCTTTTATTTTGGTCCCACAACACCCGAGCCCGGGACCGCCTGGTGCTACAGCCTCCAAAGACGCGACTCAGCTTGATTTATTTTAATTTCCCTCTGTTTTCATTCTCCCCTTTTCTTTGCTGCCGAGCTCAACTTGTGAATTTTCTGAAGGTGCTATTTAACCCCTCCACCCATCCCACAAGCAAATCCCGGAGCAAATGCGAAGTAGAGCCAAAAAAATTAAAAGCCTTGAAAGGGAAAAAAGGACAACCCCACTTTCCAGGTTCAGCAGGTGGATTTTCAGCTCTGCTCTCACCTTCCAGCAGCTTTTTCTCCATCCTTCCATCCTTCCATCCATCCTTCCATCCTTCCATCCATCCATCCATCCTTCCATCCATTCATCCATCCTTCCATCCCTCCATCCTTCCCTCCCTGGGCACGGAGGGGCACGAACCCACCCCCGTTTGCCGGCCCATCTCCCGGCGGATGCTCCGGGCTCTCCCGGAGTTTGTACCTAGTTTGTATATGTATAATAATTTGAAATGGATTTTTTTTTTTTTCGTTTTTTTTTTTTTAATTATTTTTTTTGACTGCTGAAATAAAGCATGTGAAATGATCCAACAAACCTGAGGTGCTCTTCAGCGGCGGCTCTCGCTCTCGAGGGGGGGTTGGGATGGGGGTCCTGGGTTGGGGTGGGGGGGTCCGGTGGGGTTGGGAGCCCCTCGTCCACAGTCCCGCTCTCGTCCTGGTTGCTCCTGCTCTGCTCCCGCCGAGCTTCTGAGCTCCCGTCCTGCCCGTCCTCCCACCCCACCACAGCCCCCGCCGGCCCCCCCTGCCCTCCTCCTCCTCGCTCAGCCCCCCACTGCCCTGGGGAGGGAGGGTGGGAGAGGAAGGAAGGGGGGACCCACCCCCCTAGCAAGGAGGGTTGGGCTGGATTTGGGGGAGGGGGGGGCAGAGCTGCTGTGCACCCATGGTGAAGGGGACTCTGGTGTGTGTCCCCTCCCCAAATGGGGGGAGAAATGGGGCTGGGGTGGGGGAGCGAGGGGAGTAAGGATTGCTGGGGAACACTCAGACCAGGGAGCCCCCCTAAAAGGAGGAGTTGGGGAGCGAGGTGGGGGGACACAGACATTGCAACTGGGTGAGGGAGGGCGCAAAGACACTCACTGATATTGGGGGGGTGGGGGGTCTTGCTCATCCCGGGCTGCAAGAGTTGTGTCATGATGTGGGGGTGTCACGGTGTGCGGGTGTCAGTGTGGGGGTGTCACGGTGTGGGGGTGCCATGGGATTTGGGTGCCACAATGTGCGGGGGTGCCAGCCCCCCGTCCCCACAGTGGGTGCCCCCAACGTGTCAGCCCCCGCCGTGCACACTCCCTCGTGCCCCCAGCAGCACACGCGGGTGCCCCGTGCCCACCGTGTGCCACGCTCCCAGGGCTCCGTGGCCGTGGACACGAGCGAGACCCCGGCAGCACCGGGGGGGGCTGCGCAGGCAGCGGGACGGGGCCTCAATGCCGCCTTTCTCCTCGCCTGCCCCGGCCCGTCAATGGGTCCCCTTGTTCCTCCCGGGGCCCCCATGTTTTCCTAACCCCCACCCTGGCGCCTGCCCCATGCGAGGGAGGGGGGGCTGCTGTGAAAGAGGTTCTTTCTTTGGAGGCGAGGGGCAGGGGCTGGACTGGGGGGACCCCCTGGGGGGGCCGGGGAGGGGTTATGGGGGTGCTGAGCGGGATGCGCGGGTCTGCACGGTGGAAGGGGCGAGCGGCTGGAGCAGCCGGGGGCTCCAGGCGAGATCCTGCCAGACACGGACACCCAGGTGAGCTGCGGGATATTGGGGTGCCCTGGGGTGTCATCGCGAGCCCATGGGGCTGTGTGTCGTGCCCCCCCGGCGTTGTCCCTGTCCCCGTCCCCAACCCACTCTCCACAAGCCCCTTCCCTTCTGTGGAGCTGGGGGTGAGTGGCAGGGTCAGCCCAAGCCCTTAGAGGGGTGGAAGTCTTTGGCGGGGGGGGGGAGTCATGAATACAGCTAAAGAGGGGGACAGAGGGGAGCAGGACCCCCTCCCAGCAGAAGGGACAGACCAGGGATCCCCCCCACCCCAAGCGAGATCCCAACCCTGTGTCCCCCAACCTCCCAGTCTCAGGGTGTATCCAGCTTCGGGGGTAGCTGGGCTGCGCAGAGGACTGACAAACTCAATGCACTGCTTGCAGCCAGAAGGAGCCCAGCAGCAGGCTGCACCCCAAAACCTCCCCCCCAACCCCACCCCTTCACCCCCCCTGCCAAGACCACCACAACCACCAGGGCCAGGCTGGGATGCTTGCAGGGGGGGGGGGAGCAAAAATAAAGCAGAAAATCCACGTCTCATGACTAAAGAGCCACTTTTATCAATCAAAACTCATCCTACAGCCCCTGTCCCGCAGCGGGGACCTCTGGGGGTCACCCACATTACCTGGAAAACGGGAAGAAAACAGCTTATTCCCCCCCCTCCCCTAAAAAAAAAAAAAAAAAAAAAAAAAGGGGGTTAAAAAGGGCCATGATGTTCCCACAGTTATTATTTAAGGCTTTCATCAGGCCAGGTGGGACAGAGGAGGTTGGAGGGGAAGGGAATAGGATGGAGATGTCCTGTACTGCCCCAGGGATGCGGATGACCCCCCCCTTCAAGTATTATAACCCCCCCAAAATGCTCCAGGCAATAGCCCGGCAGCGGGCAGAGCCCAGCCGGACGGGCAGTCGCCCGTCCGGCTGGGCTCTGCCCGCTGCCGGGTTTTTTTCCCCTGTAAGTCACCCCAAAAGCATCAAAACACCCCTTCATCCATCCCTGGGGTTGTCCCACACCCCTAGCATCACCCCGGTGTCACACAGTGCCCCAGCTCACGGCGGGAGGAGGGGGACACGGGCACCATCCGAGGGGGTGGGCATGGGGTTGATGCGTTGACCCGTGCGGACGTTGAACATGGGAAGGGTGGAAAGGGGCCGGGGGCCATCCCGGCTGCTGGCCATGTGCCTCAGCTCCTCCGTGTCACTGTGGATGGTGGTGTGGTGGACCAGCTGGATGCTGAAGGGGAAGGAGAAATGGGTGCTGCACCCCGCATTCCCACGTGCAGCCCTTTGGGGAGGTGCTTGAGGGGGGTCTGCGCCCCATTATTAGGGTTTGTCCCCCATCTTTGGGGTCTGCGCCACGACATTGAGGTCTACCGTCCATCACTGGGGTCTGCATCCCCATCACTGGGGTCTGCACCCCATTATTAGGGTTTTTCCCCCGTCACTGGGGTCTGCCACCCATCACTGGGGGTCTGCATCCCCATCACTGGGGTCTGCACCCCATTATTAGGGTTTGTTTCTTATCACTGGGGTATGCCCCCCATCACTGGGGTCCTCCCATCCACCTATCACTGGGGTTTGTCCCCCTTCATTGGGGTCTGCACCCCATTGCTGGAATCTGCTCCCCAGCATTGGGGGTCTGCTCTCCATTATTGGGGTCTGTTGCCCATCGTTGGGGTCTGGTCCCCATCAGTGGAGTCTGCCCCTCGTCACTGGGGGGGCTGCACCCCATCATTGGGGTCTGCCCCCCATCGTTGGGGTCCTCCTTGTGCTGCCATTGAGTCTGGCTGAGGCTACTGGAGAAGTAAAACAGCTCTTGTCCTCCAGCCCGCGTCTGTGGGGGGTTATTGGGGGGCGCCGAGATGTGGGGAGAGAAGGAGGGGGGCTTGGGGGGCCCCTTTGGGATTGGGTGACCTTTAGGCTCCACCACCTCCATAACAACCCCCAGACAGCCGACTGCTCGCTGTCCCCCTCTCTGCCCCGTCCCCAGCCCCGCTGGCCCTCCCTGTGCTTGGCTACGACAAAGCCCCCCCAAAAGCAGCCCCCCAGCACCCACACGGCTCAGCCCAGGCACGGAGACTTACTCAGATGTCTCCAAGTCCCGTTTTTGCCTACAAAACAGAGAAAAAAGGGGGGGAAATATATATAATGATGGTGAGAAGAGCCCTCACCACCCCCAGGTTGTCCTGGCGCCATGATGGCCAGGGAAGGGGCACCCAGCCTGGGGTGCCCATGCCCTGGGTGGGGTGGGGGGACCCCCACCCTGAGTGTGCCCCCTCCAACTCACACTCCCTCCCTGCGGCAGCACATGAGGTGGCCCAGGAGCAGGCAGAGCAGCATGGCCACCGCCAGCGGCACCAGCAGCGTCACCAGGTACCCGGGCAGCAGGTCCTGGGGGGGGGCGTCGGTGGGGGGCTGGAAATCGCCACCTTCCTCCAGCACCCCGGAACCCCACACCGGCCCCGGCGTCGTGGGGTTGGGCCAGACCTGCAGCTGCAATGGGGTGATGGTTAGGAGGGGATGGGGGTGTTTCATGGGGTGGGGTGGGGGGCACGTGGGACTCACCAGGGTGAGGTTACACCAGCGGATGGTGAAGTGGGGGGCGAAGGTGTCGTAGCAGGAGGCGAGGGGCTGCTGGCCCAGGCTGCAGCGGAAGCGGCTCTCCGGTGAGGCGGCCGCCACCAGACACGGCGAGAAGGTGCCCCAGGAGCCCACCTTCACGTACACCCTGCCGAGGGGAGGGACTGGTTGGACGTGACCCCCCCAAAACTCACCCACAGAAGCTGGGGGTCTGTCTGGGACACATGTCCCCCCAGGGGGCTCTGCCCGTACCCCTCCTTGCGTCCCTCGATGGGCAGCGGGACGCGGCCGCCCCGGTCCAGGGCGGAGGTGATGTTGATGATGTGGAGGTCGTCCCACTCCCAGACACCGGCCGTGGCCTGGAGGAAAATATTCCGCGTGGCCACCGGCAGCAGCTCCTCCACGTTCCTGTTCCCCACCAAGAACTCGCCCTGGTACGGCGGCTCGCCGCCTGTGGGGGGGACATGTGGCACTTGTGGGGACACCCCACGCCAACTCGGCGCGATTTGGGGGCGCACAGCCCTTACCTGGAGCGGGGATGACAGTGACAATGAGGCGCTGGGCCACCGTCTCGTAGGTGTGCCGATTGTACGCCAGCACCTGCGAGCCAAAGAGACACCCCCAAAGATGCCATCCTCCCCCCCCGGCCTCTGTGTCACCCCCTGGCACAGGGCTGAGGGTGGGCACCTACCTCAATGGTGTGCGTGCCCAACTCGGTGGCCGTGGGGCAACCGTAGAGGTAGCCTGATTGGTGGGGGTCACGCTGGATGTACCGCAGCCACCGCGGCAGGTCGGGGTGGTCCCGGAGGTGGGCTTGGAAGGTGATGGGGGTGGCTACTGGGCACCGGGACACACAGACGGGTGGGGACAGACACAGGCATGAGGACACGCGTGCCACCAGGCTGTGCTGCATGCAGACCCCCACCCAGCAGGCCCATCCCCATCCAACTGGTCCCAACAAGGAAGCACAACTGGTCCCCGTGTAGGCTGTACCCCAAGGTGGGGTCCCTCTCCCCTTTTTATGGTGAATGACCCCAAACTGAGGTGACCCCCAACACCTCAGCAGTGGGGGATGAAGGGATGCTGCTCCCGGGTGGGTTTGATGGAGTGATGGGGGGTGCTTGGGGGTCCCCAAAAGGGTGGAGGGATGGAGGGATGGACAGACAGATGGCCCAGCTGGTGGGGAGCAGGCATTAGCCAGTGCCCCCCATCAACAGTCCCACCCTTCCCCAACCCAGGCACTGCAGGACACCCCTTTGTCCCCCTTCCCCATGGCCTGGCCCTCACCACCATCATCCTCGCGCCCGGTGAGGAAGGCCTCCTGGAACAGCTCCCGCTCCAGCTTGTGGACGAAGATGGCTCCGGTCTTGGAGGAGACGCGGTCGTCGGGGAGGACACGGTGGTCGGGGAGGGCGGCCCGGGACCCCCCCAGGGCCACGGCTGGGGTCACACACAGAGCTAAAGCCGGGGCTGGGGAACTCGGCTCCTCCCTGCCTCAGTTTCCCCATTCCCCAGACACCCCGAGATGACCCACAGGTGCCCACAGACCCCCCCGGAGCACCCGGCTGGGGCAGAAACGTGTCCCTGCGGTGCCAGGCGTCCCAGGACAAGGTGGGGGGGTGCATTTAGGAGGGGATGGGGACAGGGAGAGGGTTGGGGACAGGGATGGGGATGGGGACAGCACCTTTCCTTGCCCCAGACCCCTCGCGGAGAGGTCCCGCTCTCGGTCCCCTCAGCCCACACCCAGCTGGCACCAGGGACAGGACGGCTTTATTTAGCTCTGTCACGTCGCAGCCTCGTCCCCCCCTGTCCCCTCCCGCCTGCAACCCCCATCCCCACCCCTCTCTGGGGGTCCCCCCAATCCCTTCCCTTCTGGGGGTACCCCTGGCCTGGCTGTGTGCCCCCTCCCTGGGGGGTGACGGGGCTGCCACTTGCCTGCCAGCACCCAGAGCCGGAGCAGCTCGGGGGCCTCCATCTTCGCCACCTCCCGGGCGCGGGGCCAGGGCTGATTGACTGACGGAGGCAGCGGGGCTGGCCCGGCTGGGGGGGGCCCTGGGGGGGTCCCACTGGGGACATGGGGGGGACCCTACCACAGCCACCTCCTGCCACCAAGGCCCCGTGGCACCCAGCCCCTCCGGCACACGAGGAGAAGCTCCCGTGTCCCCTGGGTGCGGGGTAACCCCTGGGTGGGGGGGGGGGTCTCCTGGGACGGGGGGGGTCTTGTCCTGGTGCCCCCACTCATGGGGGTGGCAGCGGGGACATGGGATGGGGCTCAGCAGGGTGAGGGGGACACTTGGGGACGGCTGACACCCTCCCACCGGCGTGTGCAGGCAGCCTGCCAGCACCGCTGCCCCGCACACGCGTGGGCCCTTGTGCGGCACCGAGACGGGAACACGCGTGTGCACACACGTGTGCGTACACGGGTGGGGGTGCGAGGTGCCCTGGTGGGGTGAAGCAGAGGCTGCTGGGATACTGGAGGGTTGGCGGTGGTGGGGGGCCAGGCCCTGCAGTGGGGTTTTGGGGGGGGGGGGGGGGGGGGGGGGGGAGAGGGAGGGAGGGGGGGGGATGGTGGCAGCGGAAGGGGAAGGGGGTGGCCGTGGGGGGAGATGTCGCGTCGCGTCACGTCACGTCACGTCTCGTCACGCCGCGTCACGCACAAAGGGCTGGGAAGCTGCGTTGGGCGACGCGGGACGTCTGCAGGGTCCTGGCGCCCGCGTGCTCCCCGGCCTGGGGGAGCAGGGGTGTCCCCCACCCTGTCCCCCAGCCCCTCGGGGTGCTCCTCCCGCATCAGGAACCCCCAGCACGGCCCCAGGCTGTCAGCTCTGCCCCCCCCCCCCCCCCCCCCCCCCCAATTCCCAGTGGAAAGAACAAACCCCCAAATAACCCCCCAAAATATCACCCGGCAAGTGCAGGAAGGCAGGGGAGCAGCACTGCACCCCCCCCACCTCCAGCTCGGGGTCCCCCCTGCCTCAGTTTCCCCTCCTGTCACCCCTGTGGGGAGGCGTTGGGGGGGGGACACAGGTGCTGCACCCCAGTGATGGATTTATGGGGACAGAAAGTAACTAGGGGCCTGTGGGGACATCGCAGGACACCTCGAGTTGTGGGGGGCTCTGGGCATGGGCGTGTGGATGTCCCGTGGGATGGGAGTGGGGGGGACGTGTGGACAAAACTGAGGGGACACGTAGAGAGAGGGAGGGGGACGTGGAGACAGACCCGGGGGGTGCAGGGACAGGATGGGGGGACGTGGGTGCAAACACGGGGGGGATACGGGGATAAGATGGGGGACGTGGGTACAAACTCGGGGGGATATGGGGACAGCACGGGGGGATACGGGGACGGGAGGTGGGGACACGAATGCGAACTCGGGGGGATATGGGGATGGGGTGGGGGGGACGTGGGTGCAAAATTATGGGGATACGGGGACAGCATGTGGGGGGTGTCCGGGGACATCCAGGGTTTGTGGGTACGAAACTGGGGGGTACAGGGGTGGGACTGAGGGCACATAGGGACCAGCCTGGGGCCATGGGACAAATTGGGGGGGGGGGGGGCTGCGGGCTGAAGCAGACAGGCACGGTGAGGGACAGAGATCGGGGGGGACATGGGGACAGAGCTGGGGGGGCGGCAACACCGGAAAAAACGGGGGGGGGGGGGGGGCACAAGGCACAGCAGGGCTGCCGGCGGGGGGGGCCATGCCACAGGGAGGGGACCCCCGCGCAGGGGTGGGGAGGGGACACTGGGACATCTCGGTGGCAAGCGGGGGTCTTGGGGGGGCCCTTGTGGCTGGGCTGAGGCGGCGGCGGCGGCGAGGCCGAAGCGCGGCGGCGAGGAAGAGGAAGAGCGAGCGCGCCGCTAAGACCCAGAGGGCTCTGCGGGCAGCGGGGCGGGCGGATCGCAGGCAGCGGCGGCTCCATCACCAGCCACAGAGAAAGGGGAAGAGGAGGAGAAGGGAGGAAGGAAGGAGGGCCGGGGCGGAGGGGGCCCCCCGGGATGGACATGGCCTGACCGGGCCCCGCAGCCCCCCGCGGGCCGGTGCAGGTGTGCCGGCGGTGCCCCCCCCCGGGCGGCATCCCCCTCCCCAATGCCGCTGTAGCCGGCGAGGGGCCGCGGCGTGACCGGGGGAGCGGCGGTGGCGGCGGCGGCGGGCGATGCGGCGCGGCGGCCCGGTGGCGGCATGTTGAGGACGGAGGCAGGCGGCGGGGCGGCCGCCGGCGGGGGGTCCCCCTCCGGCGGGGCGACGGGCGGTGGGGGTCTGCGGAGCGCGTCCCCCCACCGTAATGCCTACGAGGCCACCATCCAGGCCCTGGCACCCACAAAGGAGGCGGATGGCGAAGATGGCAAGAAAAGCCGGGGTAAGAAGTATGGCTCCAACGTTCACCGGATCAAGAACATGTTCCTGCAGATGGGGACGGCGCCCGGCCCCGAGGGCGCCTGCGACCTGGCCAAGGCCAAGGAGAAGCCCGTCCGTCTCTCCTTGCCCCGGGCCGGCAGCCTCAGCGAGAGCATGGACCAGGGCAACCTCCTCAAGCTGGGCACCAGCGTCTCGGAGAGGGTCAGCCGCTTCGACTCCAAACCCGACAAACCCTTCTCCAAGCTGCAGGAGACCCGTAAGATCTTCGAGAGGAGCCCGCAGGAGAAGGCCACCACCACCAAGCTCTTGCTACGTAAGGAACGAGCCGGTTTCCAGGACCGTAAACTGGACGTGGTGGTGAGGTTCAACGGCAGCACCGAGTCCTTGGACAAGCTGGACACCGAAGCCGTCTCGCCCACCGTCAGCCAGCTCAGCGCTGTCTTCGAGAAGGCCGACCTCCGTAACAACCTCCATAAGGCGCCGGGGCGAGCGGGAGGACCGCTCAACGCCAAGGTGGTGGGCAAGCGACCGCGGGTCTTCTTGCCAAGCCCTGAGGCTGGACGGTTGGGTGATGGCCACACCACCCCGGCACGAGCCAGGCCGCCGGAGGAGGAGAAGGCAGCGGGGAAGAGCAGCCGGCCGGCGGAGAAGGAGACGACCACCCCACGGGTGCAGGAGGTCTGCAAGATCAAGCCGGTGGAGGTAGAGGAGAGCGGCGAGGCCGAGGAGGAGGAGGAGGAGGAGGTGACAGCGGCGGGTGAACCGGTGCCTGCGCCCCAACCGGCCAAGGGGGCCGAGGGTCCGGCGCCCACCGCCCCTCGGTTGGAGGGGGGCTCGGGGGTGGCCGCAGGAGAGGAGGGCGTCAAAGGTGAGCGGGCGGAGGAGGGCGATGCCTACGAGGAGGCCAAGAAGGAGGACTTCTCCGAGGCGGACCTGGTGGACATAAGTGCCTACAGCGGGCTCGGGGAGGACTCGGGGGGCAGCGGGCTGGAGGAGGAGGAGGAGGCTGAAGGGCTGTATGAGCCTGAGTCGGGTTGCGTGGAGATCCCCGGGCTGTCTGAGGAAGAGGAGCCCGTCCCCAACCGCAAGATCCAGTTCAGCACGGCCCCCATCCAGGTGAGACTGCCTGGGGATGGCGGGGGGGAAACCAGGGCTGGGGGGTAACCCGGGGTGAGGTGTGACCCCCCCCCAAACCACCCCTCTGGGGAGGCTGGTGCTGCAGATTGGGAGGTGGAGTGGGGCTCTGCGCCCCCAGCCATGGGGCATGGCACCCCGCTTGCCGTGCCCGTGCACCGGGGGAGGGAAGGCGGCCGCCTGGGCCTGGCTAACGAGCTGGCTAACGAAGGGCCCTGCCCTGGCATGGCCTGGGCACCCCCCCACTAGCGAGGGGCCACCCTGGGGCTGCTGTGGCAGGGAGGGGTGGCACAGGGACCCGCTGGGGTGGGCTGTGCACAGCACCCAGTGCCAGCCCACCGCCGTGCCTGGGACGGGCCAAGACCCACCCCGTATTTTGGGTGGGGATGCCTGAAATATCCGGCTGTGGGGTGCTGGGTGGGGCGGCTGCACCGCCACCCTCTGCCCTTGGTCCCCAGGGGTCCCTTGTGATGGGCTTCCTCCCAGATCGGGGGTCCCCGAGGACGAGGTGGCGGCGGAGGGGGGTATTTGCCCCCCGCCATGGCCTAGCCCGGCGCCCAGAACCGTTTCGGGAAGTGGAGGAAGGGGAAGTGTCTTGGCGGCACGGCCGGGTGGGGGACAGCATCATCCATGTCCCCCCCCCGTTCCCCGGCAGGGACCTGGGCTGGGTTTGGGGTCCCCATCTGGGATATTCCCCCGGCGATGGGGTGGGGGGAGAAGGGGCCCTGCATCTATTTTGGGGTGCTGTCTCCTCCTCGAATCCCCCCGACCGGAGGAGCAGCAATTGCTTTGTGCCGGAGCTGGGTTATTTTTAGAGCCCCGGCCTATATTCTGGCTCTGAGTCAGAGCGGGTGGGTGGCCCCACCTGGGACGGGGGGACGGGGACTGCCGTGGCCCGGCCAGGGGACAGCGGTGACAATGTGCTGGGTGGCTGTGTGCTGCGGGGGGTCTTGGTCCTGCGGGAACCGGCCAGCCAGGCCCTGGGAAGGGTGTTTCCCCCTCCATGAATGAGCAGCTGGGCTTTTTTGGGGTGCTCTGCTCCCCCCGGCACAGCCTTCAGCCTCTCGCTTTTACCCACGTCCCACCTCGGGGTGATGGAGGGGGTCCCATGTGTGCGGGGGGGGAGGGGACCCTGGCGTCCGAGCACCCCGGCTCCCCCTCCCTGGGTGCATGGGTGATGCTCAGCCCCCCAAACCCTCTGCAGAGGCTGGGGCCAGGAGCGCTGGGGACCCCCACCCAGCCCCAGCATGAGGCCCACTGCGACCACCCCGTGCCCAGGGAGGGGGGCACGGGCCACTAGCCCCTTCCCCATGGCATGTGCCAGCTCTGACTTCTCCCTTGGAACCCTCTCCAGGCCCCCCGCATGTCCCAAACCCCCCAGGACCTGGGGACAGGGGTGGGGGACACAGCAGGACGAGCTGGTCCATGTGCCCGTGGCTGTGGGCTCAGTTGCCCGCAGGCCCCTGGGAACTGCGTGTGGGCAAGGGGGGATTGGACTCATGTCCCCTGCCCTGGTCATCCCTGGCACCCCTGGGTGCCCACCTGGGTGGGTCCTGCCCATCTGTGGTGTCACTGGGCTTTGTGTGACAGCCCTTGGAGCTCACCCCAGACACCCGCTGCCGCGTTAGCCCTAATCCACTCGCCCTGGCGGCATCGCCAGGCCAGGGCACCTCTGGGGACATCTGCCAGGCTCAGCACCCACCCAGGCTGGCCCCATCTGGAGAGGGGTTCTGGCCGCCTCCCGGGGCGCAGGGACACAACACCTCATTCCCTCCAGCTCCAGGTTGGGGACATCATCCTGGTGGCACATCCAACCTTAGCCAGGAGCACCTCGGTGCCTGGCACGGTGGCACCCAGCCCCAGGGTGAGCGTGGGGGTGCCCCCAGCACCTCCTGAGCTGGTGTGGGAGAATTTGGGGCTGTTCTGGGCTGGGGGTCCGTGTCCCCAGGGATTTTCCATGTTGGAGGACCATATGTGTGCAGCCATGACCTCTGTCCTGCTCCAACCAGCTGCCCCTGCTCGGGTGCCCTCCCCAGCCCCAGACGGGGGCTGCCACGAGGCCTCAGCAGCCCCAGACGTCCCTGTCCCTGCTCCCTTGGGACTGAGGGTGGTTGGGGACCTCTGTGTCCCCAGACACCCAGGAGGATGGGGACAGTCCCAGCCCCAAGCTTGACCCCTCCTCGGTGCCCAAGCACCCTGCAAGTGAAGCTCAACGGGGAGAGGTGGGCACAGGGGGACGGAGACCTGGGGACAGGGGTGACCTGTGGAGACCCCCGAGGCCCGCAGAGCCCCTGGTGCTCCCCATGCCTGAGGCATCCCTCCAGCTGAGTACACGGAGGCAAGAAGTTGACCCTGCCAGGTAGAAACCCAGGGGAATAAACCAACCCCAAAGTTACGGTGGGATTTACCTCTCCCAGGCACGATGGTGGGTTTGGTCCCTGGGCTCTGGGCTGGCAGCCCAGGCTGGCACGGAGGTGCCCAGGCAGGGGTGGGGTGCAGGGAAGGGCAGAGGGGGTGAGGCTGCCCCAAGGGGAGAGCCCTTCCCTGCTCCCGTGGGGCAGTTTAGACCATGAGAAGGTGGTGGCTGAGAGCTGGGAGCCCCAGCCTGGGGAAGGGGTGATGGGAGGAGAGGGGGAACAAGCAGGTTCTGCCCTCCCCAAACTCTGTGACTGAGAGTAGCCAGTGCTTGGACACTCCCTCCCCCCATGCCTCCATGCCTCCATGCCTCCATCCCTCCATCCCTCCATCCCTACATCCATCCATCCATCCATCCATCCATCATCCCTCCATCCATCATCCCTCCCTCCATCCCTCCATCCCTCCATCCATCCCCCATGCCATCCATCCACCCCTTCGGCCATCTCTCTGTCCATTCACCCCCGTCCCATCCTTCCGTGGGGTGCAGAACAACGGCACCAACTCTGCCCCCGGGGCCACCCCCAAATCCTCAGTGCTTCCTCAAACTCCCCCTCACCCCATGGTGACCTGGCGGGATTCTCCAGTGTCTCATAGGCTCAGTAACAACCCCCATTCCCCTGCCCAGGGTTCCCCCCACCCCAGGATGCCCCCTCAGCTGTGGGTGCTGCTGGTGCCGGGGCAGTGGATGGCCGTGGTGTTTTCCCACCCTGTCCTGCTTCGTCGCTGAGCGGCTCCCTCCACCCTGGCAGGTCTTCAGCACTTACTCCAACGAAGACTATGACCGCCGCAATGAAGATGTTGACCCCATGGCTGCGTCGGCTGAGTACGAGCTGGAGAAGAGGGTGGAGCGGCTTGACCTCTTCCCTGTGGAGCTGGAGAAAGGTGGGTCCTCACCCCTTTCTGCACCAGAGGGATCCATCAGCGCCTTGGGGATGGGTTGGAGGTGACTCCATCGACATGGGGTGGCCACTGCCACCCCTCCAGGACATGGCTCTCTGTCTCCGCAGACTCCGAAGGGCTGGGGATCAGCATCATCGGCATGGGCGCGGGGGCCGACATGGGCCTGGAGAAGTTGGGCATCTTTGTCAAGACGGTGACGGAGGGTGGGGCGGCCCACCGGGACGGCAGGTAAGAGCTGCCCTGCCCGAAACACCCACCCGCTTCCCCACAAGGCCTAGGTAGTGCTGGAGGAGCCGGTGTGGGCGCAGGCAGATGTGCCAGATGTTCCCAGGGGTGGGAGATGCTGGGCAGGTGGGCAAGGGGTGGCCTCCTCGTGACAGTCCCCTTGTCCCCAGGATCCAGGTGAACGATCTCATCGTGGAGGTGGATGGCACCAGCTTGGTGGGGGTGACGCAGAGCTTCGCCGCCTCTGTCCTCAGGAACACCAAGGGCCGCGTCCGGTAGGGCCTGAGGCTGGGAGGTTTGGGGGGAGGGGGGCTGGAAGACCCCCACAGCCTGTGCTGGGCCACCTGTGGCACCCTGTCCTGCAGCCTGTCCCCAAAGCACCCCAGCTCCCAGGCTGGGCTATCCCCAAAGCACCTCTGCACCCCCAGTCCCCATGCCCTGTGCCACCCTATTAGTGCCCCCTGCCCCCCAAAATGCCCCCACATCAACCCAGGATCCCCCCCAGCCCCCCAACTCATCCACAGACCCCATAACATCTCCGAATTCACCACCCCCAGCAGCACTGCCTGTCCCGGCAGGGCTGTCCCCTGGCTGAGCATCCCCACTGTCCCCTGGCTGTGCCACCCAGGTGTCCCCCACCCCAGGCGCCCCTGGTTGGAGCCCCCCGATCCCCAGCTGAGCCCCGCTGTCCCCCCAGGTTCCTCATTGGGCGGGAGAAGCCGGGGGAGCAGAGCGAGGTGGCCCAGCTGATCCAGCAGACGCTGGAGCAGGAGCGGTGGCAGCGGGAGATGATCGAGCAGCGCTACACCCAGTACACCGAGGACGACGAGGAGGTGAGGGGCACAGCACCCACCCGGGAGGAGACGGATGTGGTCCCCCCCAGCTGATATGGGGCCGGTGACTCCGTTTCCCCAGGTGGGATGGGGTGGGGGTGCCAGGCTGGGGACCACCACATGCCAACGCCGGTCCGTGCCCTTTGCAGACGGGCGAGTACGCCACGGACGAGGAGGAGGAGATGAGCCCCATGTTCCCCAGCGGGGAGATGGCCATCGAGGTGTTTGAGCTGGCCGAGAACGAGGACACGCTCTCCCCTGTGGAGATGGACCCTGAAAAACTGGTGCACAAGTTCAAGGAGGTGAGGAGGGGACGGGGCGGGGGGGGGGGTGAGGGTGTTCCAGGGGAACTTGCCCCACATGTGGCAGCACTTTTGCCTGCCCCGTGTGAACACCCGCCTCCTCTTGCAGCTCCAGATCAAGCATGCTGTCACCGAAGCCGAGATCCAGCAGCTGAAGAGGAAGGTGAGATGGTGCCCTGGCTCTCTGTGGGTGGGAGGGACCACCCCTCCATCTCCCCTGACCCCCCTGGATCTCCTCTGACCCCCCTGGGTCTCCATCTCCCCTGACCCCCCTGGATTTCCATCTCCCCTGACCCCCTGGATCACCCCTGACCCCTCTGGATCTCCCCTGACCCCCTGAATCTCCATCTCCCCTGACCCCCTGGATTTCCATCTCCCCTGACCCCCTGGATCACCCCTGACCCCTCTGGATCTCCCCTGACCCCCTGGATTTCCATCTCCCCTGACCCCCTGGATCACCCCTGACCCCCTGGATCTCCATCTCCCCTGACCTCCCTGCATCTCCCCCTGATCCCCCTGGATATCCATCTCCCCCTGCCCTCCTAGCTCCCCACATCTCCCCCCAGACCCCTCACCACGCCGTGCCGTGCCATGCCATGCCATGCCCGCTCCCTGGCCGTGCCGTGCCCTGACCCCGCTGTCCCCCAGCTGCAGTGCCTGGAGCAGGAGAAGGCACGCTGGCGGGCCGAGAAGGCCCAGCTGGAGCAGAGCGTGGAGGAGAACAAGGAGCGGATGGAGAAGCTGGAGGGGTACTGGATGGAGGCGCAGAACCTCTGCCAGGCCGTGGACGAGCACCTCAAGGAGACGCAGGCCCAGTACCAGACCCTGGAGCGCAAGTACAGCAAGGCCAAGAGGCTCATCAAGGAGTACCAGCAAAAGTGAGGGCAGCGCCGGGCCCTGGGCACCGTTCTCCCTCCCTGGGCGTGGAGCATCCCCCTGGGCATGGACACGTCGCAGGGGAACCAACCTCTTCCTGGGCACCCCTTTTCCCTGGGCACGGGCTGTCCTTTGGGTATGGACCATGGGCATGGACCGTGCCCTTGGTGTGGACCCACCCGTGGGGACTGACCCCTTCCTGGGCACCCTTTGTCCTTGGGCGTGGGCCATCCCTTGGGCGTGAACCGTTCTCTGGGCATGGACTGTCCCCTGGACAGAATCACACCCCTGGGGCACCAAACCCTTCCTGGGCACCCTTCATCCCCGGGGCAGGGACCTTCCCTTTGATGGGGACCTATCCCTGGGGCACCAGATCCGTCATGGGCACGGACCAGCCTCTGGGCAAGGTCCTTCCTCTTGACAGGGACCCATCCCTGGGGCACCAGCTCCTTCCTGGGCATCCCTCATCCCTGGCCATGGACCATCCCGGGCACCACCACCCCACTGAGCATGGACACCTGAAGTCCCGAGGTCCTCCCCCACCTGTCCCACCTCCCCGGGGTCTCCCCAGTTCTGGGTGGGGGGGTGACGTGCACCCCTGCGTTGACTCCTGCAGGGAGATCGAGTTCCTGAAGAAGGAGACGGCGCAGCGGCGGGTGCTGGAGGAGTCGGAGCTGGCGCACAAGGAGGAGATGGAGAAGCTGCAGGAGAAGGTGGGCACCGGGCGCCGGGACGCGGGCTGCCCCTGAGCCCCGCGGGCACGGCCGGCCCCGGCCTCGGCCCCGCCGCCGTCCGGCCCCGCTGCGCCACGCCGCTCCCGCCACGCCGCCGCCATCGCGGCCCACGGGCTGCCCACGTCGCCGCTGGATCCCAGGATGGATCGCAGCAGATCTGCTCCGGGCGCCGGCTCGCGCCAACCGCCGGATCCCACGCCGGGTGGTAGCGGAGCTGCGTGGGGCGTTGGCTCCCCTCCGGACTGAGCTCCGGCCGCTGGATCCCACGCCGGATCGCGGTGGATCTGCTTTTGGGTGCCGGCTCCCACCGGACTGTGCTCCCGCCGCTGCGCCCTGCACCGGCTCGCGGGGGGGATCTGCTCGGGTGCTGGCGCACGCCCGATCCTCCTCCCAGCACTGGATCCCACACTGGATTTGCAGTGGATCTGCCTAGGGTTTGGGTCGCAGTGGATCCTGCTTCAGGGTCTGACATCCCATAATAATGGATCGAAAGAGATCTGCTTAGGCACTGGATCCCAGGCTGCCCGCACGGGATCCCGCAGGGGTTCCCGCTCGATCTGCGCCAGGCCCGGGGTCGCGCTCGATCCTCTGTTGGGAGCTGGATCCCATGCTGGTCATGCTGGATCCCACAACAGATCACACTGGATTCCACGCTAGAGCTACACTGGATCCCCCCCCCACCGCCCCCCCCCCACCCCGCGGAGGGGCCGGGGGGTGCCCAGAGCTGTGCTGGGGTGTAGCAGATCCTCCGCAGGGTCACCGGATCCCCCGGGATCCCGCAGCGCCCGGGAGGCTGCCATGGGTGCCAGCGTGGGGGGGGGGGGGGGGGGGCCGGGCACCCGCCTGCCTGGGGGGCACCAGTGCGCAGGCGGGTAGTGGGGTGGCGTGGGGGGGTCCCCTGGCACCCAGCAGAGCCCGCTGCCCCCCCCCCCACCATGTGCCCACCCCTTACGCCCTCCTCCGCCACCCTCAAAATATCCCCGCAGAGACTCACCCCCCCACCTGCCTGCAGGCCCCCCCTCCTCATGCCCCCAGTCTGCCCTCCCCCGTGCCCCCCCTGAACCCTCCAGCACCCTGCCCCTGCTGTCCCCCTGCCCTCTGTCCCCCCAGCCTCGTGTCTCCCCCCACCCAAACACCCTCATGTCCTGGCCCCCCCCGCCCAGTCCAGTGCTCCCCCCCCCCACCATGTGCCCACCCCTGTATCCCCATCCCTGTATCCTCACCCTGTCCCGTCCCCCCCCAAGGTCTGTCCCCCCCTGCCACATGTTCACACCCATGTCCCTCTGTGTGTGTGTGTGTGTGTGTGTGTGTGTGTCCCACCCCAGCCCCGTGACACCCCCCCCCGGCCCCGAGGCCCCCCCCGGCCCCCCCCGCTGAGACCTCTCCCCTTTGCTGTTTTTCAGATCTCCGAACTGGAGGCCAAGCTGCAGACTTTGAAAAATTCCAACCCGACTTAAACCACCCTCAAACCGCAGCGATTTCGGGGGGGGGGGCCCTCTCCCCCAAGTCCTGTTGCCCCCCCCGCCCCCTCCCACTCCCCAACCCTTCCCCACTGGGGAGGAGGCGAGACACCACCCCCCTCCCCCCTCGCCAAGGCCTCCTGGTGCCCCCCACTTCCCGCCTGGGGGCACAGACAGGGGAGGGGGGGGCCCAGGGTGCGTCTTGGGGCGGGGGGGGGGGTTTTGGGGGAGGGGGGGGTGTGTGGACACCCCGCATTCGTGTCTGTGTCCAGTGTGAGTCTCGTGGTAACGTGATGGACTGATCGGGGGGGGGGGGTACAGCCCCCCCCCACCCCCCCAGGCCTCCCCCCTCCCCAAACGCACCCTCCCCTCAGCGTGACCCCCCCCCCACCTTCGGACACAGAGCTGGCGCCCTGCTTGGATGCTGGGGGTGAGGGGGGGGGGGCAGAAATGCCCCAACCCCCAAACGTGAGCCATAGTGGGGACCAAAGGGGGGGACACGCTGGAAGCCCCCCCCCGCCCCCCCGCCGCCCGCCCCATCCCCAGCTGCTCCTCTTGGAACTCGCCTGAAGCACCGGCCAGGGGGGGCCGGTGGCCTTTGGGCCCCCCCCCCCCCCCCCGCCGTGGACTTGACCCCGGCCCGCAGCGAGGTGCCCCCCCCTCGGGTTCGGTACCTGCGACACCCTGGATCTGCGCTGTGGAGGGGGGGACCCCAAGTGGGCCCCCCCCCTCAGCCCCCCCCCCCGCCCAGTGCCACCACCGCCGGGCAGGAGGGACCCCCTCAGCCTTTGCCAAACCCACCAGTGGTCGGGTGGGGGGGGCACAAGCCACCCCCGCACCCCCCCCTCCGTGGATGGGGGGGCTGCCCAGCACCCCACTGCAGGGGCACGGCTGGGGGGTGCCCCCAGTGCCCCCCCCCAGCACCCACCACTGCCCTTCTAGAGTCCAGGGCTTTCGCCTTCCCTGGGCGGGGGGGGGGACACATGGGTGTCCCCCTCCAGGGTGGGGGCGACGCTCTCACCCACCCCCTCCAACTGTAAATACACACACCCCCCCCACACCCCCCCAATAAATCACAGTATTTCTCTGGGGCTGGGACACCCCCCACCACTGGCCAACCCCAGCTGGGTCGGGGGGGTCTCAGCCTCTCGGCCCAGGGGGAACCCCTTTATTTTTTTTTTTTTGTTTCAATTTTGCCCCCTCCCTCCCCGAAGTACCGAGTCTCCGACAGTAACTGGATGTGGGGGCAACTGGGAGCCAGAGCTGGTTATACTGGGAAGGGGAGGAGGGGGGCACGCGGGGGGGGGGGAGTGGGGTGGGGGGCACGGGGATGGGGGGTCCGACTGGATTGGAGCCACTTGGGGAGGGGGGGGGGTTAGTATTTAAAGGGGGGGTCGGGGAGCGAGAGCCCCGGGGGGGTGCTGGGGTTATTTAATCTCACACGTATACCTGTGGGTGTATATACTATATATATATGTACGTATGTATGTACTGGTCCTCGTTTTGTAACGCAGCGTCCGCGCGTCCCGCCATCCCATAAACACGGCCTCAGCCTCCGCCCGCGCCTCCTTGTCCCGGCCGGCTGGGCTGACTGGGGGAACTGGGAGGAGTGGGAAGGATTGGAGGGAACTGGGAGGAGTGGGAAGGATGAAGGGCGTTGGGGGGACTGGAAGGATTGGGGAGAACTGGGAGAACTGGGAAGGATGGGGGAGCACTGGGAGGAGTGAGAAGGATTGGGGGGCACTGGGGGGACTGGGAAAGACTGGGGGGACTGGGAAGGATGGGGGTCACTGGAAGGATTGGGGAAAACTGGGAGAAGTGGGAAGGATGGGGGAGCACTGGGAGGAGCGAGAAGGATTGGGGGGGACTGGGAAAGACTGGGGGGACTGGGAAGGATGGGGAGCACTGGGAGGAGTGAGAAGGATTGGGGGGACTGGGAAAGACTGGGGGGACTGGGAAGGATGTGGGTCACTGGAAGGACTGGGGAGAAGTGGGAAGGATGGGGGAGCACTGGGAGGGGTGAGAAGGATTGGGGGGCACTGGGGGGACTGGGAAAGACTGGGGGGACTGGGAAGGATGGGGAGCACTGGGAGGAGTGAGAAGGATTGGGGGGCACTGGGAAAGACTGGGGGGACTGGGAAGGATGTGGGTCACTGGAAGGATTGGGGAAAACTGGGAAGGATTGGGGGGGTATGGGGGGACTGGGAAAGATTGGGGGCACTGGAAGGATTGGGGAGAACTGGGAAGGACTGGGTGGGACTGGGAGGAATGAGAAGGACTGGGGAGTACTGGGAGGACTGGGAAGGATTGGGGGGCACTGGCAGGACTGGAAAGGCTGGGGGGCACTGGGGGGACAGTGAAGGATTGGGGGGCACTGGGAAGAGTGGGAAGGATTGGGGGGCACTGGGAAGAGTGGGAAGGCTGGGGGGCACTGTGAGGAGTGGGCAGGATGTGGGGTACTGGGGACAGTAGGAAGGACTGGGAGTAACTGGTGGGACTGGGAAAGATTGGGGAGCACTGGGAGGACTGGGAAGGATTGGGGGGCACTGGGGTGTGGATGTATCTGTGGGGGTACGGGAGGGCCGAGGGAGGCAGAGTGGGGTGTGCAGGGTGTGTGTGTGCACAGTGTGTGTTAGTGTGTGTGTACACACTGTGTGTGTGTGTTCTGTGCCGTGTGCGTGTACCGTGTGTGCACAGTGCCCAGTGTGTGTGCGTGTGTGTGCGTGTGTGCGGGTGTGCCTTGGGTGTGTGTGGGTGTACACACAGTGCGCATGTGCTGCGGGGTGTGTGTGCGGGTGTCGGTGTATACACTGTGCGTGGTGTGTGTGTGTGTGCGTGTGAGTATACACTCTGGGGGTGTGTGTGAGTGTGCTCTGTGTGTGTGTGTGCCTTGTGTGTGTGTGCGTAGTGCGTGTGTGAGTGTCTCGTGTGTGTGTATACACGGTGTGAGCGTGCTGTGAGTGTACACAGTGTGTGGTGTGTGTGTGCGCGCGTGTGTACACAGTGTGAGTGTGCTGAGGGTGTGAATGTGTGTGTATACACTGTGTGTGTGTGTGTATTACAGTGTGAATGTGCTCTCTGTGTGTGTCTGTGTGTGTGTCTGTGTTTGTGTACACACTGTGTGTTTGTGTGCGTGTGCACCTGGTGTGTGTGTGCCTCTGTGTGTGTCTCTGTATGTGTGTTTGTGTCTCTGTGTTTGTGTGTGTCTCTGGGGGTGTGTGTGTGCCCGGTGTGTGTGTGTCTCTGTGTCTCTGGGTGTCTCTGGGTGTGTGTCTCTGGGTGTGTGTGTGTGTGTACCCGGTGTCTCTGTGTGTGTGTCTGTGTGCGTGTCTGTGTGTGTGTGTACCCGGTGTGTGTGTGTACCCGGTGTGTGTGTGTGTGTGTCTCTGTGTGTCTCTGGGTGTCTGTGTGTGTGTGTGTGTGTGTGTATCCGGTATCTCTGTGTCTGTGTGTGTGTGTGTGTGTCTCTGTGTGTGTCTGTGTGTCTCTGTGTGTGTGTGTGTGTGTGTCTCTGTGTCTGTGTGTCTCTGTGTGTGTGTGTGTGTGTGTCTGTGTGTCTCTGTGTGTGTCTGTGTGTCTCTGTGTGTGTGTGTGTGTGTGTGTGTCTGTGTGTGTGTCTGTGTGTCTGTGTGTGTGTGTGTGTGTGTGTGTCTGTGTGTGTGTGTGTGTGTGTGTCTCTGTGTCTCTGTGTGTGTGTGTGTGTGTGTCTGTGTGTGTGTGTGTGTGTGTGTCTGTGTCTGTGTGTGTGTGTGTGTGTGTGTGTGTGTCTGTGTGTGTGTGTGTGTGTGTGTGTGTGTGTGTGTCTCTGTGTGTGTGTGTGTGTGTGTCTGTGTGTGTGTGTGTGTGTGTGTGTGTCTGTGTGTGTGTGTGTGTCTCTGTGTGTGTGTCTCTGTGTCTCTGTGTGTGTGTGTGTGTGTGTGTGTGTGTGTGTGTGTGTGTGTCTGTGTGTGTGTGTGTCTGTGTGTGTGTGTGTGTGTGTGTGTGTGTGTGTGTGTGTGTCCCCAGTCGCTGTCCGTTCAGCACCCCGCGGCGCTGCCTGAGCCCGCTCTGCCTGAGCCGAGCCCAGCCGGGCCGGGCCTGGGCCGGGCGGGGCGGGGCGGGGCGGCTGCTCGCGGCCCCCTCCCCCCCGGCCGCTTCCGGGTTCCTGTCCCCCCCCCGCGGCCCCCGGCCCGGCGGGGCGGCCCGGCTCGGCAGCGCCCTCCGCCCTCCGCCCGGCCCCGCTCCCGGCGCTGCCCCGGCGGCCTCGGCCCGGCCCGGCGGGGGGAGGCGCCCAGGATGCCCGAGGAGCGCGGGTGAGTCGGGGCGGGGGGGTCGGGCGCGCACACACACACACACACACACACACACACACACACACCCCCCAGGGCGTAACCCCCGGGCGGCCCATCCATCCCCCGGGAAAACCCCCCCGGGCCCGGGACAGCCCCACCCCCGGGACAGCCCCAGCGCCGGTACGACCCCACCCCCCGGTACAGCCCCGTCCCTCGGTACAGCCCCCCCAGCCGCGGTACAGCCCCCCACCCCCGGTACAACAGTCCCACCCCCGGTACAGCCCTTCGTCCCCGGTACAGCATCCCCGGTACAACCCCCCCACCCCCGGTACAACAGCCCCGGTACAGCCCCCCACCCCCGGTACAACCCCCCAGCCCCGGTACAACACCCCCGGTACAACCCCCCCACCCCCGGTACAACCCCCCCACCTCCCGGTACAGCCCCCGCCCTCCCCGCGATACAATCCCCTCCCTGCCCCCCCCGCCCCGCTCTGGCCCTGGCTCCCTGGGGGGAGGGAGAGGCTGGGGGTGGGGACACCGCGCTCAGACCCCCCCTCTGCCCCCTCCCCGCTGCTGCCAGGGCATCAGGAGCTTCCCCCCCCCAAAACCCCGAGAGACCCCAAACACCGCGGGGGGGGGGACACACACACGGGGATTTAACCCCTTCCCAGCTGCCCTGCAAAGAGCATCCCTGGTGTGTGTCCCCCCCCCGCCAGCCTGCTCTCACCCCACTGCCCCCACACACCCCCGGGGGGGGATGATCCCCCCCACCTCTAAATAGGGGAGATGTGCAACTGGGGGGGTCCTGCTCCCCCCCACAAGTCCTTGCCCCCCCACCCCCCCAGTGCTGTGAGGCTGAGGGCATGGGGACACTGGGAGCGCAGGGACAGCCCCCCCCCGCCACTTGCAGAGTGTCTGAGCTCCCTTTCCCCCCCCCCCCCCGTCGCTCCCCCCCCCCCCCAGCATGGGGTCCCCCCTCCCTGATGTCCCCTCTGTCCCCAGCTCTGTCCCACCATGTCGGTCTCCAAACTGCAGGACGTGGATGAGGTTTTCGGTGAGTCCCGGGGGGGGCGTGGGGTGCAGAGCCACCCATGGGTGCTGCCCCCACGGGTCCCCACACACCCTCAGTGTCCTCCTGCCCGATGGGGGGGGTGACAGCGACACACACACACACACACACACACACACACACACACACGACCCTAGGACTGGGGACAACACCAGCTTGGGGACACGGGGACAGGCATGGGGCACGCAGCCACCTGTGGGGGGACACGCGTGGGGCAGCGGATGGTGGCCAGGGGACACGCGTGGGGCTGGTGGCCGGAGGACACATGTGGGGCAGGGGACGGTGGCCAGGGGACACGCGTGGGGCTGGTGGCCAGAGGACACATGTGGGGCAGGGGATGATGGCCAGGGGACACGCGTGGGGCTGGTGGCCAGAGGACACATGTGGGGCAGGGGACAGTGGCCAGGGGACACGCATGGGGCTGGTGGCCAGAGGACACGTGGGGCTGGGGACAGTGGTCGGGGGGGACACGCATGGGGCTGGTGGCCAGAGGACACATGTGGGGCAGGGGATGATGGCCAGGGGACACGCGTGGGGCTGGTGGCCAGAGGACACATGTGGGGCAGGGGACGGTGGCCAGGGGACACACGTGGGGCTGGTGGCCGGAGGACACATGTGGGGCAGGGGATGATGGCCAGGGGACACGCGTGGGGCTGGTGGCCAGAGGACACATGTGGGGCAGGGGACGGTGGCCAGGGGACACACGTGGGGCTGGTGGCCGGAGGACACATGTGGGGCAGGGGATGATGGCCAGGGGACACGCGTGGGGCTGGTGGCCAGAGGACACATGTGGGGCTGGGGACAGTGGTCGGGGGGGACACGCATGGGGCTGGTGGCCAGAGGACACATGTGGGGCAGGGGACAGTGGCCAGGGGACACGCGTGGGGCTGGTGGCCAGAGGACACATGTGGGGCAGGGGACGGTGGCCAGGGGACACACGTGGGCAGGTGACAGTGACCAGGGAACATGTGTGGGGCTGGGGACAGTGGTCAGGGGGGGACACGCATGGGGCAGCGGATGGTGGCCGGGGGACACGTGTGGGGCTGGGGACAGTGGCCAGGGGCCATGCGTGGGTCAGGGGGACGTGGGGACACATGGGTGTGGGCACGGGGTGACACGGGGACACGGGCTGGGGTTGGGGTGCAGGAGGCCGCGGCCGGGCAGGGACATGGGGGGGCGGGGGGATCCCCCCTCAGACCCCCCCGGGTGACGGGGACACGCTGTCCTCAGGACACCCCCTGCTCCCGTCCCCGTGCCGGGGCGGCTCTTTGAACACTTCTCTCTGTCCCCTGTCCCCTGTCCCCCCCCACCGGGGTGCCCCATCCACCCACGTCCCCAACGCTCCCCTCTCCCCGTCCCCCTCCCCCGTCTCCCCTGTCCCCGTGTCCCGCTGTCCCTCTGTCCCCTCTCCACCGGGCTGGCTCCCTCCCCCTGACCGTCTGTCCGTCCATCTCTCCCTCCGACGCTCTCCCTGCCCCCGCCCGGCCGTCTGTCCCCCCATGCCCGTCCTCCTGTCCCTACGCATCCCTCTGTCCCTCCATCTCCTCTGCCTGGCCCCATCCCTCTCCCTCTGTCCCTCCCCACCTGTCTGTCCATCCCCCACCTCCTTTTCCCTGTGTTCACCCACCCTTGTCTTCCCTCTCCCTGTCCATCTGTCCTTCCATCTCCTCCCTCTCTCCATCCATCCCTCCACCCGCATCTTCCCTCTCCCTACCTGTCCATCTGTCCTTCCATCCCTCCCTTGGATCTCCTTGTCCCTACTGTCCATCTCTCCCTCCCTCCCTCCCTGTCTTCCCTCTCCTTGTCCATCTGTCCATCCATCTCCTCCCGTGGATCTCCTTGTCCCTGCTCCCCATCCGTCCATCCATCTCCCCATCCCTCCCTCCCTGTCTTCCCTCTCCCTGTCCGTCTGTCCTTCCATCTCCTCCCTCTCTCCATCCATCCCTCCACCCGCATCTTCCCTCTCCCTACCTGTCCATCTGTCCTTCCGTCCCTCCCTCATATCCCCTTGTCCCTACTGTCCATCTCTCCCTCCCTCCCTCCCTGTCCATCTGTCCGTCCATCTCCTCCTCCCTCCCTCCCTCCCTCCCCATCCATTTGCCCCTGCCCCTCCCCGCTCTGTCTGTCTGTCCGTCTCTCTCTCTCTCTCTGCCCCGGTCTCTCTTTCACCCCCAGATTTTACCGCTGTGGTTCCAGAGACCCCGCGCCTGGACACCAGCCTGCAGAAGGCCCGAGCCCGGCTGCTAGCCAAGGGCCGCCGGCACCGGCCCTCCCGCTCCCGCCTGCGAGACAGCGCCAGCTCCACCGAGGGCGACGAGGGGCCCGAGGCGGCGGTGAGCCCCGGGGGGGGCTGGGGGGGCCGGGGAACCGCAGGGTTCGGGGGGGCACCATGGACCCAGGGGAAGGGTTTGGGGGGATGCCATGGCTGCGGGGAGGGAGGGGATGGGGGACACCCCAAGAGGGGGGATGCAGGGGTTTGACACCCCCCCCCCCCCCCATGCCGTGTGCCCCCCCAGGGAGCTGAGGGTGATGGTGGCCCCCCGGCCCCCTCGCCCTTCTCCCGCGGCGCCGAGTTCTCCTTCGAGGCGGGGGCGGTGCTGCGGGCGCTGGGGGACCCCCCGGCTTCCTCGCCCCCCCTCAGCCGCTACCGGCCCCTCACCAACGCCTCGTCCCAGGAGGGGCTGGCGGGCACCCCCTCGCCCAAATCCTGCCACAGCTCCGACAGCTCGCCCGGCTTCGCCCGCCGCGACGCCCGGCCCCAGCGGCACAGCGAAGGTGAACACCCCCCCCCGCCTTTCAGAGCTGGGGGGCACCCTGGCACCCCCCCAGCACCCACGTGGGGGGCAGTGGGTGACACCCCCATCCTCCTTCTGCAGACGACAGCCGGGACATGAGCCCCCCCGAGCCGGCCAGCCCCACCGTGGGGCTCGATAAGAAAACACGGAGGAAGTTTTTGGATTTGGGGTGAGAGCTGGTCCGGGGGGGTACGGGGGGGATGGAGGGAGGGAGAGGGGATGGAGGGGGATGGAGGGATGCAGGAGGATGGAGGGAGGGAGGGGAGGAGGGTAGAGGGGATGGAGGGGGATGGAGGGATGCAGGAGGATGAAGGGAGAGGAATAGAGGGGGGATGGAGAGAGGAAGGGGTGCAGGGGGGTGAAGGAGTGTAGAGGGGTTCAGGAGGATGGAAGGGATAAGGGGGGAGGGAGGGAGGGAGGGAGGGAGGGCTGCAGGGGGATGGCTGATGGGATGGAGAGGTGCAGCGGAAAGATGGAGGAATAGATGGAGAGATGCCCAGAGGGACGGAAAGATGGAGGGATGTGCGGCGAGAGGGAGGTGCGGGGGGAGGAGGATCCACAGAAGAGGATGGAGGCGTCTCTGAGGATGGATGGGGGGGTGGTGGGGGGCACAGCCATTGGGGTACCCCGCTCCCCTCCAACCCGGCTCCCTCCCCAGGGTGACCCTGCGCCGGGCGTCCTCCAGCAAGAGCCGCAAGGAGAAGGGCAGCAACCGCCTGTCCATGGGCAGCAGGTGAGGGACCCCCCCCCCGCGGGGCAGGGGCTGGGGGGGCCGCACGGGGACAGCCCCGGGAGTCTAACGTGGCTCTGTCCCCAGGGAGGCGGTGGAGGGTCCCGGCCGCCCCTCGGGGTCACCCTTCCTGCCCTTCTCCTGGTTCTCGGACAGCGCGAGGGGCTCGGCCTCGCCCGGCTCCGCGTCACCCGCCGGCTCCCCCCGGCACGAGGGGCTCAGCCCCGCCAAATCCGCCTCCCAGGTCAGTGCCTGGGAATGGGGGGGGGCCCGGCCTATGGGGGGGGGGGGAATATAGGGGAGCCCTGTAGGGCCAGGGGGCTGTAGGGAAGGCAGTTGGTGCTCCTAGGAGGAGAGGTCAAAGGCAGCTATAGGGACAGGGGACGAAGCCCCATAGGGTCAAGATAGCTGCAGGGGAGGGGTCAGAGCTCTGTGGGGCCAGGAGAGCTATAGGGGAGGGGGCAGAGCTCTGTGGGGCCAGGAGAGCTATAGGGGAGGGGTCAGAGCTCTGTGGGGCCAGGAGAGCTATAGGGGAGGGGGCAGAGCTCTGTGGGGCCAGGAGAGCTATAGGGGAGGGGTCAGAGCTCTGTGGGGTCAGGAGAGCTACGAGGGGGTTCAAAGCCCCATAGGGTCAAGATGGCTTTGGGGGGGATCAACGCCCCCCAGGGTCTGGTCGCCCTCTAGGGAGGCAGAGCCCTCTGGGGAGGGCGGCTACAGGGAGGGTGCTGGGGGGCCGCAGGCTGTTCTGGGGGGGGCAGCGGGGCCAAGCCCTGCCCTCGCCCCTCCCGCTGCCCCAGGACTCGACGCTGAGCGAGGACTCCCCACCGCCCAGCGCCAGCCCCCGCCTGCCCGGCCCCACCGCCACCAAGTGCTCCTACCCCTACCACACCCTGTCACAGTCCTCGGACGAGGTGAGCCCTGGGGGTGGGGGCGTCCCCCGCCCCCCCACACCACTTGCCCTGGGGACCCCCTGTTAACGCCCAGCCCCCTGTGCTCAGTTCCTGGATGAGCCCCCCGGCGCGGCCGCGGGCTGGACGTGCCAGCAGGTGGGACAGTGGCTGGAGAGCCTCAACCTGGAGCAGTACGTGGAGGAGTTCTCGGCCCACGGCGTCGATGGTCCACGGCTCCTGCACCTCGACGGCGCCAAGCTCAAGGTACGGGGCTGCAGGGGGGGCCCTCTTCTGCTGGGGTGCAGGGAGTTCCAGGTACTCCAACAGGCTCGGTTGTAGGGCAAGAGGTTCTAGGTACCCCAATGGGGTGCTCCATGGGGCAGGAGGTCTGGATGGATTCCAGGTACTCCAACAGGCTCAGTTGTAGGGCAAGAGGTTCTAGGTACCTCAATGGGGTGCTCCATGGGACAGTTCTAGGAGGGTTCTAGGTACCCCAACAGGGTGCTCCATGGGGCAGGAGGTCTGGCTGGGTTCTAGGTACCCTAACAGGCTCAGTTGTAGAGCAAGAGGTTCTAGGTGTCCCAACAGGGTGCTCCATATGACAGCCCTAGGAAGGTTCTAGGTACCCCATGAGGGTGCTCCATGGGGCAGGAGGTTGGGAAGGGTTCTAGGTACCTAAATGGACTCATCACAGAACAAGAGGCTCTAGGTTCTCCAATGGGCTGCTCCATGGGGCAGACAGAGGTAGGTTCTAGGTACTCCAATGGACTCACCATGGGGTACCTCTTGCCCTAACTGGCTGATCTATGGGGCAGGAGGTGGGGTGAGGTTCCAGGTATCCCAATGGGCAAGTCAAGGAGACAGATGGGACGTTGTAGGTACCTCAGCAAGATGATCCTGAGGACAGGCAGTGCAGGGGGGTTCCAGGTACCCTAAAGGGCTGGTTCACAGGGCAGGGGGGTGCTGGAGCCCCAAGGCCGTGGGGAGGGTGGCGTGGCCCCAGCGCCCGGCTGTGCCGGCAGGCGCTGGGCGTGGGCAGCTCGCAGGACCGCGCCGTGCTGAAGCGGAAGCTCAAGGAGCTGAGCTTGGCCGTGGAGAAGGAGCGCAAGGCCCAGGAGAAGGCGGAGAAGCAGCGGGAGAAGCAGAAGAAGAAGGACCAGGAGCAGCGACGGAGCTAAGCGGGGGGCTGGGAGCGCCCCTGCACCCCCTCCCCACCCACAGCCCCTGGGACACCCCGGGGGGCACCCGGCCCCGGCACGGGAAACGCCGCCGCGGCCGAGGGTCGGCGGTGCCAGGCTGAGACGGGCACAGAGCGGCAAGTGCCCCCCCCCCCCTCCTCCAGCCGCCCCCTCCCCGCCTGCACCCCACACGGGCACAGTCCGGGCCTCCCATGGGCCCCTTTTCTGGATGCAAATGGCACATTGGACACCCCCGTCCCCTCCCCAACACCTCCCCAAACCTGTCACCCCACCCCGAGGGGTCTGGGGGGGTTCACAGCCACCCCTCGCACCCCGGCCCCACCCTGGCATGGTGTGGCACCGGCTGAGGACAGTGCATGGCCTGACCCCCTCCAGATGCATACACCCCCCAAGTTGGGGTGTGGGGAGTGACCCCGTCCCCGCCCCGCCCCCCCGTCCCCCAGCTCCAAATACGGTGCCCCGGGGGACACCCCAGGAAATAAAAGGGTATCAAGGGCCAGTGCAAACCAGTGCGACCAGCGTGAGCCTGACTGGGATGGGGCTGGGGGACAAGATGGGCTGTGGGGGGAGCTCAGTGCCAGGCTGGGGGGGGCAACAGGAGGTGGGGGACAGAGCATGGCTCCTCCCCAAGACCTGTGTACCCCCCCAGTGCCACCCCTGTCCCTAAGTGCCACCCCGTGTCTGTGCCCAGGGTGCTGTGACACAGCAGCCTCCTCCCAAGCCCGGGTGGGTAAACTGAGGCACGGGGGGGAGGGCACAAAGGGGGGCGGTGGTTCCTGGGACCCCAAAAAGCCACACTAGGAGCTCAGTCAACATCCAATTTACTGACGGGGGGGCGGGGGTGGGGGGGAAATGTGGGGGAGCAGGGGGAGGGTCCTGGGGACCTCACCTGTGGGGAACTCACCCCGGGGAGGGGGGTGCAGGGGGGGCACACGCAGTTAAAAACAGCTCAGTAGTGCAATACCAGGGACAGTGCAGGGAGCTGGGGAGAGGGGGGAGCTCAGGCCTGGTCCCCCCACCCTGTCAGGACTGGAGGGGTAGGGAAGTGCTACTGGTCATACTGGGAAAGGATCAGCCCCTCGCTGCCCCTGGGGTGCACCCTCCTGGGGTGGGTGCCAAGGGGTGTGTGTGTGTGCAGGGGGGGCAACAGGGGTTCTAACCCCTCCACACTGCTCCAACACCACCCCCAGCTACGTACCTAAGTGCCACCAAGGTGTGGGGGGGTACTGGGAGCACCCCCCACCCCCCACATTTCACATGCTTCCCGGTGAACCCCAAAACTGGGATGCTAAAACCCCACGCCAGCATAAAACATCACCCCAGGGTGATGGGGGACACCCCGGGAGGGGCCTGGTAGCCAGGGTGAGGGGCTATCTACAGCCTGGGGGGGCAGTGAGCCCCCGGGGGGGCCCTAGGGGACACGGTAAGTGGAGGTGTTTTTGGGTTCGGTGCTGGGGACGCACCAGTCCCCCGCTTCCTGGCTGGCCTGGTAGTGCCGCCACGCCGACTTGTTGTAGACGGGCAATCGCTCCACCGAGTCCGTGGACAGGGCCTGTGGGAGACACGGAGGGGCTGGGGAGGGCCCTGGGCACCCCCCGACGAGGCTGCAGCCCCCCCCCCCGTCCTGTCCCAGGGGGGAAAAACCCACCTTTAGGTAGATGACGGCGTCGGTGCCGAAGCCCTCCATGGAGAAGAGCTGCAGGTCCCCCTGGAAGTACTTGGCGTAGAGGCGGGAGATGGGCAAGCCGTAGCCAAAGCCAGCCTGAGGGGGGGGAGGAGATGGGGTGTGGGGGGGTCCCCAATACCCCCAGGGGACCCCAAGCCTCCTGATGCCACCCCAAGTGGCACCATGGGCACCCATGAGTGTCCACGTGCCACCTCCAGGCACCCCCCGGGGTCACCACGCCACTCTCAAACCTCCCCAGGTACACACAGATGTCCCCATGTCACCCCAAAAATGTCCCTGTGTCACACCCAAGCATGCCCAAATGTCCCCATGCCACTCCCAAGCACGCCCATGCCACCCCCAGACACTCCCAAAATGTTCCCAAGTTACTAAATGTCCCCGAAAGTCCCCATGCCAAGTTCAAACCTCCCCATGCTACCCCAAACACTCTTCAGCTGCTCCAGCCACCCCCAAAGTACCCCTATGCCGCCACCCCCAAAGTACCCCTATGCCACTCCAGCCACCCTAAACGTCCCTATGCCACCCCAAACGTCCCCATGCCACCCCCAAAGTATGCCTATGCCACCCAGCCACCCCCAAATGTCCCCATGCCACCCCCAAAGTACCCCTATGCCACTCCAGCCACCCCAAATGTCCCCATGCCACCCCCAAAGTACCCCTATGCCACTCCAGCCACCCCAAATGTCCCCATGCCACCTCCAAAGTACCCCTATGCCACTCCAGCCACGCCAAATGTCCCCATGACACCCCCAAAGTATGCCTATGCCACCCAGCCACCCCCAAATGTCCCCATGCCACCCCCAAAGGACCCCTATGCCAGTCCAGCCACCCCAAATGTCCCCATGCCACCCCCAAAGTACTCCTATGCCACTCCAGCCACCCCAAATGTCCCCATGCCACCCCCAAAGTACCCCTATGCCACTCCAGCCACGCCAAATGTCCCCATGCCACCCCCAAAGCACCCCTATGTCACCCAGCCACCCCTACGCACTCCTCAAACCCCCCCAAGCTATTCCAAAATGTCCCCATGCCAAGCCCAAACCTCCCCATCCCACCCCAGGCACCCCCAAACCTCCCCACGCCACCCCAAGAGCACCCCCACGCCACTCCATCCTCCCCCAAACGTCCCCATGTCACCCTCAGCCACAGACCTCCACCCCGTCCCCGTTCCCCCAGGGTTGTGAGGGGCCCCCTTGGCACCTACCAGGGGGGCACCTACCAGGGGGGCGCCCCCGGTGCCCAGCGGCGGGGTGGGAGCGGTGGAGTACATGTAGCTGAAGAGACGCTCGATCTTCCGCAGGGGAACCCCCATGCCCCGGTCACTCATCTGCAAGACACCGTGGGAGGTGACAACCCCCCCAACTCGGTGTCTCCCCCCTCCCCAGACTGGGCTCGGGGCCCCCCCAGGATGGAGCTGGTGGTTCCTTACGCACCTTGATGGAAAGATCCTCCTGGCCCAGGGCCACCATCACCTTGATGGCCGGCAGCCGCGGGCTGTTCTCGTGGCTCTCCACAGTGGCTCTCATGGCGTTCTGCGGGTTCAGCTGCGGTTTAGGGGACACCCCCAAAACCTCCCGCCCCCCCCCCCCAGGACTGGGGTTACCTTGAAGAGCTCAAAGAGCATGTGGTAGAGATGGGAGGGGACGTAGACGATGCTGATGGGCTGCTCCGAGTCGCTCGCTGCGGAGGAGGAGGAGGAGAGCAGCCGTCAGCATCATCATCCTGCCCAACCCCAAACGTGCCACCCGAGAATCCCCCCACCCGCCCCAAGCCTGCCACAGGGAACCCCCCCAGCCCAGCCTCACCGTTCACCTCCTCGATCTCCAGGTCGGGTGAGGACATGTAGTACTTGTCACACAGCAGCTTGGCCATGTTGTAGGCGTCTGGGAGGGGGAGGCAGAGGGGTCAGCACCCCCAGCAGGAAGCAGGGGGAGCGTTTAGGACCCCCTTTCCCCCCCCCCCCCCAATATTTTACATTCCTACAGATCTAAAAAGTTTTTGGGGTCTTCTGGAGTGACAAAAGCACAGGGGACTGGCACCCGAGCTTGTGACATGAATGGCTCCCCAAACAGGGAGAATCCAGGGTGGGGGGACCTTCAACCAGCTGCGCCCTGCCTCGCTGCCCCCCCAAAATTCATGCCCCCCGTGGGCCCCCCATTCCCCACAGACCTCTCACCACGTTGGCCACGCTGCAGTGGGGGTCGATGCTGCCGATGTGTTTGGGGTGCGCGGGGTTGGTGCTGCCATCGAAGAGCAGCGCTGGGGAGGGGACAGCGAGCAATGGGGACCCCGGCCCCACAGACACCTGGGTCCCCCCCAAGGCCCCCCCACCAGGCCAGGCTGTGCCCAAATCTGGGCTTATTGCCACCCCCCGGGGGTGAAAGGGATGTAATGGGGCTGGGTGGGGCCATATGGGAGAGGATGGGGGCAAAGCCTGAGGCTGGGGTGTGGGATGCACAGGGCTGGCATGGCTGGGGGGGCCAGGGCTAGGATGTGCCCAGGGGCCAGCTGGGGCTGGTGAGGATGCTCAGAGCAGGATCCCTGGGGCTGGGGGTGACCTTTGGGGCAGGGGGATGCTCAGGGCAGGATCCTTGAGGCTGGGGGGAACATTTGGGGCAGGATCCCTGGGGCTGGGATGGGGGGCATTTGGGGCAGGGGGATGCTTGGGGCAGAATCTCTGGGGCTGGGAGGATGCCCAGCGCTGGCAGGGATGCTCAGGGCTGATGTGGACACTTGGGGCAGTGGGACACCCGGTGCAGGGCGGAGGTCCAGGGGTGCCCAGGGCAGTTGGGGACCCCCCGGGCCGCTCACTGTGCTGGTTGATGAGCATGCGGATGGAGATGCGGCTCAGGTAGAAGCGGTCGAGGAAGTACTGGATGTTCTGGTTGGAGACGGGGTCGTCCCCGTAGGCCTCCTTGTACTCGATGACGCCCTGTGCCATGGTGGGCACCACGTCGTTGTGCCGGTTGCGGATGGTGACCAGGGCGTCCGTGAACCTGGGGACAGGGACAGAGTTTGGGGTGGGTGCCCACAGAATCCCAGAATCATCCGGGTTGGAAAAGCCCTTGCAGCTCCTCCAGCCCAACCATGAACCTCACCCTGACCCTTCCCAACTCCCCCAGATCCCTCAGCGCTGGCTCAGCCCGACTCTTCAACCCCCCCAGGGATCCCGGGGACTCCCCCCCTGCCCTGGGCAGCCCATTCCAACGCCCAACAGCCCCTTCTGCACAGAAATCCTTCCTCAGAGCCAGCCTGACCCTGCCCTGGGCAGCTTGAGGCCATTCCCTCGGGGCCTGGCGCTGGGGCCTTGGCTCCAGAGACTCATCCCCCCTCTCTGCCCCCTCCTGGCAGGGAGTTGCAGAGGGCCAGGAGGTCTCCCCTCAGCCTCCTCTTCTCCAGACTGAACCCCCCCAGTTCCCCCAGCCGCTCCCCAGCAGACCTGTGCTCCAGACCCTGCCCCAGCTCCGTTGCCCTTCTCTGGCCACGCTCGAGTCATTCAATGGCCTTTTTGGGGTGAGGGGAAAGAGGGACAGGTAGGTCCTGCGTGCTCCCCTGGCAGAGCCCCACTCCAGGCTGGGTTTCTCCAGGAGCTGGTGGCACTGGGGAGACCCGGAGCTGAGTCCAGTGGCACTGGGATGCTCAGGGCACTGTGGGGTGGGGGTAGTTTGGGAATGATAGAGGGTGCAGGGTGCCAGGGCCCCTTGGTGATGCCAGCTTGCACTAGTGGGAGTCCGGGAGGAGGTGACAGCCTGGGATCAGGGACAAGGGGTGTCACGGATACACTGTCACCCCCCAACTTACTGTCCCAGTGTGGCCTGGTCCTCGGGGTCCCTGTCGAGGAACTCCATGATATCCAGCAGGCTCTGGACGTACCTGGGGAAGGAGCTGGTTACCCCCCACCCAGTAACCCCCCAAAGAGAGGGGACACCCTGAGGACCCCACAGGGGCACAGGGTGCCCTGGGGCACTGCCCCAAGCAGGGAGAGGAGCTCAGCACTCCCTCAACCAGGCCTCCCCCACACACACCAAAAGCTGCTGCCCCCTGAAACTGCCCCGTGCTTGGCAGAGGGGCCCAAGTTTGTCCCACCCCGCTGCTGGCACAGTGGCCCTTGGGGACACTTGGGGACACAGCCCCTCTGATGGGATGGGGGGCATGAGGAAGGTCACTGCAACCCAGAGTCCCCGCAGGGGGGGTGTGGGATCGTGGCCTGGCCGGATCCCGCTGCCTGCCCACTCTGGCAGGGGCAGGCAGGGCTGGCAGGGGACAAGGACGCTGCACAAACAGCTCGTCACGTGGCAACACCGGGAGAAGGTTCACGCTGCTGGAGCTGGCAGGGGGACAGGGCACTTAAAGGGACACCCAGAAACAGCCCCCCCCGAGGACATGGACCCCCCTGGCCATCAGGGCTGGCTTGGCTGTTTTGGGGGGCAGGAGATGGAGGTGGCATCAGTGACTCCTTGATGGCTGGGGACACCCCGTTGGCATGGGGGTGTCCCTGAGGGGCCTGCAGCCCTTGTCACCCAAGGGCATGGTGTGGCACTAGCTGGGTGCTTCCCTGCCAGCCACCTGTCCCTGTCCACCCCCCCCAGCCCCAGGAACGTCCTCCGGACCTGCTGGGGAGGACAGTCGGTGGCAGCGGTGGGACACGCGGTGGTGGCGGGACCTGTGGTGACAGCAGGACCCCCATCCCCTCCCCAGACGACAGCGGTGGCATGAGCCGTGCAGGTGATGGGGGGTGACCCAGAGTGGCACCCAGGTGGGTGACAGTGGTGGGACCCCTCTGGGTGACAACAGTGGGACCTGAGGTAGTGGGACCCTGGGAAGCAGGATCCATGGTGGCAGCAGGACCCACACAAGTGCCAGCAGGGGGACCCCCATGAGCTACAACGGTGGAACCTGTGGTGGCAGCAGGACCCTCAAAAGTGGGATCCCCACGAGCTACGATGGTGGGACCCCCAAGCAGCAGGACCCGTGGTGGCAGCAGGACCCACAAAAGTGTCAGTGGTGGGACCCCCATGAGCTACAACGGTGGGACCTGTGGTGGCAGCAGGACCCGTTGGTGACAGCAGGACCCACAGAAGTGTCAGCTGTGGGACCCCCATGAGCAGGACCAGTGGTGACAGCAGGACCCTCACAGATGACGGTGGTGGCACCTCCACACCCCACACGGCATGGGATGGGGTGGTCCTGCAGGCGGCAGGACCCCCGGTGGTGACGGTGGGGCCCCCCCATCTCACCAGCTCTGCACCAGCTGGACGGAGGGGGTGCGCAGGACGCGGTCCGGCAGCAGGTTGATCTCCTTCATGATGTTGGAGAGGCGGACGGGCAGCTCCTGCCGCAGGAAGGCAAAGGAGGTCTTCTCACAGGCATTGCTGGAGCCTGGCGGGGGGGGGACACGAGCTGAGCCCCAGTTTGACACCCCCAGCCCCAGCGGTAGCTTCACTCCTGCTCCTCTGCTGGGGGAAACTGGGGGGACTGGAGCAGAGGTGGTGGGAGCAGCTTGGAGGGGGACGCTGATGGGGCTGAGAGGGCTGGCGGGGGGGGGCACAGCCCAGGGCAGCCCAGACTGGGGCTGGAAGCCCCCCCCCCCAAGGGTGATTTGGAGATAAGAAGGACCTGGACCACCCAAACCAAACCCTCAGCCCGGTGGTGCCAGAATGTGGGGGAGCCTCTGCCACGGGGACACCCCAAATTGTCCCCAGGATGTGGATATTCCCAACCGGGGGGGGGGACTGTCCCTGAGAGCCTGGAGGGACACGTCCCTGGGGAGGAGGGACACGGGATGGAGCTGAAATGTGAAGAAGACTCGGGGGGGGGGATGTCCTAGTGGTGGGATGGGGCAGAACCAGAGGGGGCCCAGGCTGGGGACACCCCAGGGAACAGCTGCCAGCCCTGCGTAAATATATTTTTAATTACACGGGTAAATATAGTGCTGACAGTAAAACCCCTGGGGGGGGGGACAGGAGGGGCCCAGGACAGGTGACAGCGACGGGTGGGGGTATCTCCACCTCCCGGGGGTATTTACCCAGAGTGTTTGCTTGTGGGGCAGGACTCATGTCACCCCCCTGGGGGTGCTGGGGGGGCAGGCAGGTATTTACCCGGCTGCAGGGGGGACACACTGGGGGCAATGTGGGGTCCCCCGCACGGGGTTATTACCTGGTGGGGGCAGGAGGTATCCTAGGGCGGGGGGGTATTTACAGGGGGGTATCTATCCCGAGGAGCACAGCGGGGGGGGGGGGGTGCACATCCACCCAGCCCTTCCCCAGGGGGGTATTTACCCAGGTTATTCCTTGCCCGTAGGGGGGTGACACCCCTTCCCCAGGGGGGTATTTACCCAGGTTATTCCTTGCTCTTGGGGGGGGTGACACCCCAATGTGGGTCGTTATGGGGGTGGGGAGGGGCAAGGGAAGACCCCTCACCCCCCAGCAGGAGACCCTATTCCCACCCCCAGTTATTTACCCGGGAGTATTCCCCGATGGGGGGGGTTGAGGAGAGATATTTACCCAAGTTGGGGAGCACCTGAGAAGGGGGGAAAAAATTCCTCCAAAATAACCACTGGGTATTTGCGGGGGGGGTGTTATAATTACCCAGGCCCGGACGCTCACTGGAGCGGCAGCACCCGCAGCCCCCCCCCCCCCCCCCCCCAAGTATTTATTTACCGGCGGGGGGCGGGTGAATTTACCGGGGGTGTGTGCACAGAGGTCCCGCCCCACAGCACCGCCCCCACACCGAGTATTTACCGCGCAGGGGGGGATTTGGGGGGATTTACCCGGAGCGGGGGTGTTCCGGGAGGAAGCGGGGGGTGTCTCCCGGGGAACGGAGAAGGACTGGGGGGGGGGGGGGGGTATTTACCGAAGTCCAGGAACTGCTTCATGGAGAGCGGCGAGGGCGAGAACTTGCTGAAGTGCTCGATGTAGGTGGGGACACCGGCCAGCGCCGCCCGCTTCGCCAGGCACCGCAGCAGCCGCATGGCGACCGCGGCCCCCCGGCCACTCGCCCCCCGGCCCCGGCCCCGCCGCGCACAAACAACCCGCCCCGCCGCCAATCAGCGCCCGCCCTGCCGCTGGCCCCGCCCCCACGCACGCTAAGCCCGCCTCTTACGTTAGCTCCGCCCCTCACGCTGAGCCCGTCCCTCACGCTAGCTACGCCTCCTCACGCTAACCCCGCCCCCTTACCTCTAGCCACGCCCCCCCGTAACCCCTTCGGGCCCGGCGGGGACCCGCCGCGCTTCGCCCCTCGCTGCCCCTTCTCGGGGAGGGGGGGGAATAACACACCCCCCCCCATACCCCTGCTCTCTTGGGGCTTACCCCCAATATCCCTGCCCCCCCGGGGTACTTTATTCCTCCCTTTCTGCTCAGGGTGTGCATCCCCCCCCCCCCCCCAAAATCCCTTTTCCCCCCATACCTCCCCCCCATGGTGCTGCCAGCCACGACACAGAGAGGAGAGGTTACAAATCCCAGAGCGAGGCTTTATTAGGCCCCGGTGTAAGGGGGGGGGTGTAAGTGGGGGTCAAGGGGTGCAGGACACCCCCACCCCCCAAGTACCGACCGCGCTCCAGGGCTCGACACCAAAACGCCGAGGAGAGACACGGAATAACTTAACCCCGAGGGCAGCGTCCGTAGGGGGAGGACAGACCCGAGGGGTGTGGGGGGGGATGACACACAGCTTTATGCTCTGCCCCCCCCCCCGCCCCAAGCCAAAGCTGCATCCAGACTGGGATGGGGGTGAATATGCAGGATCAGGCCCCTGCGCTGTTTTGGGGAGGAGGAGGAGGAGGGAGGAACGAGCTCCCACCACAGCATGGAGGAAGCAAAGTGGGGGGGGGAGTCCCACACCCAGCGCTGAGGGAGGGGGGAGGATGCGCTGGGACACACACACAAACACACACACACACACGAGTGTGTCCCGGCGTGCGAGGACACGCGGGGGACACGGCGGGAGGAGTGTCAGGCGCTGGGTGAGACCCGAGGAACAGGGCTGGGGTCGAGGGGGGTGGCACATTTGGGGCACGTCCCCATGAGCGTGCAAGGCACGAGCGTGCAAGAGCCCGGGGAAGCGGGCAGGAGCGTGCAAAAGCCAGCGCCGGGATGCAGCCACGTCGGGGAAGGGGGGAAAAGGCAGATTGGGGCAGGGAGAGACGCACTTGTGCAAAGTCAAACGCCGGCCCTGGTGCTCCCCTCGCACGGGGGGCCGGGGTGGGGGGGGGGGGGGGTGTCAGTAGTACTTCTCCGGCTCCTGCCACTTGGTCACCCAGTTTTTCTTGCGCCGGCGGGGCAGGAGGCCGCCGGGCTGGTAGCGCTGCTCCTGCCGGATCCTCACGGCGTGGTACTTGGGCATGATCCGGTAGTAGCGGGTCCGCTGGAAGAAGTCGAACTGGGAGAGGAAGGGGGTGGGGGGGAGAGGGTTAGCGTGGGGCTGAGGAGGGAGACCCCCGAGCCGGCGAAGAGCAAAGGGAGCATCAGTCCTGGAGCCGCTCGGAGAGACCCCACGGAGCCCCCCCTGTGCCCTCTGGGGCCTGGCAGGAGAGATGAGGCAGTGAGGAAGAGGAGAAGAGGCTGAAGAGGAGGAGGATGCCGCTACAGCCGGCCCCCACCGGGGCATTACCAAGCGGGTGGCGTGGGCGCCCGGCGGGGGGGGCAACGGGGCTGCCCCCCCCGGCTAGTAGTCATCCGTCAGCCGCTCGGTTTCCGACGGCTGGATCCTCATCTCCGCCTTCTGCCCCTTGGCTTCGTACATGGCCCGTGTGTTGGCCCGCCGGAAGAAACCGCACTGCGAGAAGGAGGTGACAGGGGTCAGGGGGTGGGGATGGGACAGGGGACAGGGCGGGGGGGGGGGTCCAGGCCACCCCCGCGGGGTGGGGGGGGTCCCATTGCACCCTGATGCTCGCCCCTGGGGATGCTGTGGGGCGGGTGGTCCTGCAGCCCCATGTAACCCCTCTGGGTCAGAGAGTGGGGTGCCCAGGGGGCTGGGGGGGTCAACAGGGAGCTGGGGGGGTCCACAGGGGGGCCAGAGATCTCCCCCCCCCACAGTCCCTGCAGCACAGCGGGAGGTGGGAGCCACAGGGTGAGGAGGTGCCATGGTCCAGCCCTGCTTTGGGTGGGGCTTTTTTGCAGCTCCCAAAATATTTTGCATCGGGTGGGGGGACAAGTAGGGGTCTCTGCTCCTCTTCCTCATCGCTCAGCAGCCGGGTACCTTCCACCCAGCGGTGGGGGGGGCATCTTCCACCCCGGGGGGGGCACCTTTCCACCTGCTGCTCTTGAGTGTCCCTCGCCAGGTAGGGAGGATGGCAGCCACCAGTGACATGAGCCTGTCAGGTCTCAGCGCAGCTCCTGCACCCCCTCCTCCCCGGGGGGGGCCAGAATCCGGGTACCCCCCTCACCTTCCAGAGCAGGAGGATGATCAGCCCCAGCAGCAGCAGCCCGGCCGCCACCGCCACCAGCACCAGCCACAGCGCGATCTCGGCTGGCTGCTCCTCCGTCAGCTCCGAGTCCACGTCCACGGAGAACTGGGGGGGCCAAGAAGAGCCTTGTCAGAGCTCCCAGTGCTCCCAGTCCTTACCAGTGAGAGGCTCTGGCATCGCTCACCCGCACTGTGTGGTTCCTCATGTTGATGGTGGGGACGTGGGTCCTGAGGAAGAGCGTGGCCGTGCCGTCCACCTTCACCCGGTCAAAATCTCTGTACTCCTGGGGGGATGGGGGGGGGGCAGGAGTGAGGGAGGAGGGGAAGGGGGGGGACACGGGTGATGAGGCGGGGGGACATGACGACAGGGGCGATGGGGTGGTAAGGGATGGGTGTCAGCTTCTGAGCTGAGACCTGGCAAACTCAGTGCCCTGTTTCAGCACCATCCCCAAGGGTGCAGCTCAGCCCTGACCCCCCCTCATCACCCTCCACCCCCAGGCCGTGCCGTGGTGGCAGGCGGACCCCCCCTTTACCCCCCCAGCACTGACCTCGATGAAGGTGCTGTTCCACACCCGGGCGCGGATGCTGAAGGTGGTGGGGTGCTGGGTGTGGAGGAGGGGGCACTCGAACCAGATGCAGCGAGCGGTGCCCTTGGAGCAGCTCTGGGAGAGAAAGGGGGGGGTGGATATCAGGGAGGGAACCAGCGTCCCCAGCGCACCACACGTACGGCTGCTGGACCCCCCCACCCCCTCGCAGCCCTCACTCACCAGCACCACCTCTGACTTGGATTTCTTAGCCGTACCCAGGGTGATGGGGGGCTCCGCTAGCTCGGGGGGCTCCAGCTCCCGTCTGTGCCTGGATGGAGCCTGATCCTCCAGCAGCTGAGAGGGGGGGGCACAGGGGGGGATAAAAATGAGCTCCATCAGCCCCCTGGGCAGCTCTGCCCACCCGGGGCTGAAGGTGCCCATGCAGCGGGGAGGGACCCATCCCCACAAAGCGGCAGGGACGAGGTGACTCACGGTGAGGTTGAGGGGGTTAATGACCCCCCCGGGGGGGTGGCAGCTCTCGTTGCTGTTGACGAGGATCTCGGTGGGGTACAGGAGCCATTTCCCGTTGGGGATCTCGTAGGGCCACTCGAAGCCCAGCAGGATGGTGCCCAAGGTGCCCAGCGACTCACCCTTGGTGCTCACCTGTGAAGCAGAGCGGGAGATGGAGACGGGCACTCCTGATCCCACCCCCCCCAACGAGGAACCGGCTGCTCCCCCCCCATCCCCAGCTCACCTGGAAGTCGAAGGCGAGGGGGCTGCCCACGTCCTGCTCCTTCCGCATGGCCGACTCGCCCACCACCGTCCCGCTGAACTGCGACTGGGCGTGGGAGGAGGCTCTGGGGACACGACAGGCATGGCAAGTGGGCAAGGGAGCATCTCCAGGCCACCCCTCTGCCCCACTCCTGGGCCACGGGGGGGCCGTGCTCACCGTTTTGGCACAGGTGAATTCAGGGGGGGGTGGATGGAGGGGAGGCAGGGGATGGGAGGCACTCACATGGTCAGCGAGGACTGGATGCTGTAGTCCACCAGCAGCCTGGCCAGCGCGGGCTGCAGGTCCTCCTGGGTGCTTTGCCTGCCGAGACACTGGGCTCAGCATCTCCCCCCACCAAACAGCCCCCATGGAGCGTAGGATAACCCCCCACCCCACCAACCGTGGGATCCCAGAATCATCCGGGTTGGAAAAGCCCTTGCAGCTCCTCCAGCCCAACCATGACCCTCCCCCTGACCCTTCCCAACTCCCCCAGATCCCTCAGCGCTGGCTCAGCCCGACTCTTCAACCCCCCCAGGGATCCCGGGGACTCCCCCCTGCCCTGGGCAGCCCATTCCAACGCCCAACAGCCCCTTCTGCACAGAAATCCTTCCTCAGAGCCAGCCTGACCCTGCCCTGGGCAGCTTGAGGCCATTCCCTCGGGGCCTGGCGCTGGGGCCTTGGCTCCAGAGACTCACCCCCCCTCTCTGCCCCCTCCTGGCAGGGAGTTGCAGAGGGCCAGGAGGTCTCCCCTCAGCCTCCTCTGCTCCAGACTGAACCCCCCCAGTTCCCCCAGCCGCTCCCCAGCAGACCTGTGCTCCAGACCCTGCCCCAGCTCCGTTGCCCTTCTCTGGCCACGCTCGAGTCATTCAATGGCCTTTTTGGGGTGAGGGGCCCAACACTGAACCCACTCAGCGAGGGGCGGCCTCCCCAGTGCCGAGCCCAGGGCTCAGATCCCTTCCCTGTCCCCGCTGGCCATGCCAGGGCTGACACAAGCCAGGATGCCACTGGCCTCCTCAGCCCCCTGGGCACTCTGCTGGCTCATTCTCACCCCCCCCAGCCCCTCTCTGACTGGCAGCTCTCCAGCCACCCCTCCCCAGGCCTGTAGCCCTGCTGGGCGTTGTTGTGGCCCAAGGGCAGCACCCAGTCTCCCCATCCTGCCCACCCCAGGAGCTCTGCCTGCTTCCCAGTCCTTCCCATACGATCCCGATCCACCACCGCATTTCCACCGAGGAAAAGAGAAGCCGCCATCACTCCGGACACCGCTCCCAGCCCGTTCCCACCCACCCGGGGACACTCACGTGGACAGGTCCAGCCACACCAAGATCTCCCGTGTGTCCAGCATGATCCCAATGGCCTCGAAGGTGATGATCAGCTCTGCCTGCAGCACAGAGGGACTGTGGAGCAGCTCGGCTGGACCCCCCACCTGCCGAGCCCCCAAAAACGGGCTGAGCGTGTGTGTGCGTGTGTGTGTGGGAGCACTCACCCTCTGGTTCCTCTTAAAAGGGTTGCCCAGCTCGCACAGCACCGTCTCCGCAAAGGTACAGGCTCCGCTCTGGGGAAGGGAAGAGGGTGAGGAACACCCCGGTAAAGCCCACCCGGGTCCTTGTGTGACATTTTCAGCCGGGGGGGGACACACTCTGCATCACCTACAGGGCGGACAGAGGAGGGCAGGAGGCTGGCGGGCACCGTGACGTTGAGCAGGGCCTCGTGGGCGTCCTCGCCGTTGGAGGGGGTGGTGGGCACGTTGGTGATGTTGATGCTCAGGTAGAGCTTCCGCACATCCCGGCTGTACTGCAGCACCTGGGTACCGTTCAGCCTGCGCAGAGACCAGCCCCGCTCAGCACAATGGTGGCCCCACCCCAGCGGGATGGAGAATCACCCCCCCTCTCCAAACCCCAGCACAGCCCAGGGCAGGCTGAGGGGTGACCCGTGACCCAGGGGGTGGCACAGCGGGGGACACAGGTGGACGGGGACCCAGAGGGACTTGCTGTCACCTGGGCAGGGGCTGGTTCTGGTCCGTGATGAAGCTGCTCTGGAGCTGGAGGTTGCTGTAACACTTGTTGTCGGAGCCACATTCCTTCTGGAACTCGATCTGGAGGGACAGGGGTGTCCCCGTGAGCCTCTCCCACCCCCCAGGCCAGGCTCGCTGGGTCAGCCCAGCATCTCCATCACCTGTCCCCCCAACCCCAGTACCTTGGTCTCGTTCTCATGGGACTGGTCCTGGTTGAGGACGGGGAAGGCGTCGAGGGAATGGAGACCCAGCTGGAAGGTCCTGGGCTTCTCCACCAGCGAGTAGTTCATGGAGAGCACGATGGGGTGCAGCTTGTCTCGGATGTTGTCCTGCGGGGTGGCAGAAATCACAGCAAAGCCCCAGATCCCTCCCCAGCCCCTCTCCTGCTCCAGCCAGGCAGCCCCCGGCCATGTCTGGGGTACCAGCTCCTGCTCACGAGACCCAACAAACTCATCACAGGATGGATGGATGGATGGATTCCCACCTCTTTTCCTGGCCCTGCACCCCACCATCCCTCTCCCCACCTCCCAGGACCCATTGCCCCAGCTTCAGTGCCACGTGGAGAACAACCTGCGGTGTGCATACATACACATGTGTACTCACATGTGCACACACACGTGTGCACTTGCACATGCTCACCAACAGCAGGAGCTCTTTGGATTCACAGCGGGTCTCAGGCATGAGGAAGATGCCGTGGTAGGTGGCAGAGTGGGTCCCCAAAAACCTGACTCTTGGGGGGTGCCGGTCCTTGTCTGCCTCCAGGGTGTACTCCAGGGCTGCAGGGAGAGCGGAGCGTGGTGGCTGACGCACACGTGTGTGTCTTCAATACAACCCCTTGCATGCACACGTATCCCCTGCACATGTGTGCAAACCCCACACCAACATGTGCATGTCACAGAATCCCAGAGTCATCCGGGTTGGAAAAGCCCTTGCAGCTCCTCCAGCCCAACCATGACCCTCCCCCTGACCCTTCCCAACTCCCCCAGATCCCTCAGCGCTGGCTCAGCCTGACTCTTCAACCCCCCCAGGGATCCCGGGGACTCCCCCCTGCCCTGGGCAGCCCATTCCAACGCCCAACAGCCCCTTCTGCACAGAAATCCTTCCTCAGAGCCAGCCTGACCCTGCCCTGGGCAGCTTGAGGCCATTCCCTCGGGGCCTGGCGCTGGGGCCTTGGCTCCAGAGACTCACCCCCCCTCTCTGCCCCCTCCTGGCAGGGAGTTGCAGAGGGCCAGGAGGTCTCCCCTCAGCCTCCTCTTCTCCAGACTGAACCCCCCCAGTTCCCCCAGCCGCTCCCCAGCAGACCTGTGCTCCAGACCCTGCCCCAGCTCCGTTGCCCTTCTCTGGCCACGCTCGAGTCATTCAATGGCCTTTTTGGGGTGAGGGGCCCAAAACTGAACCCCCTCAGCGAGGGGCGGCCTCCCCAGTGCCGAGCCCAGGGCTCAGATCCCTTCCCTGTCCCTGCTGGCCACGCCAGTGCTGACACAAGCCAGGATGCCATCGGCCTCCTTGGCCCCCTGGGCACACTCTGGCTCATTCTCACCCCCCCCAGTCCCTCTCTGACCGGCAGCTCTCCAGCCACCCCTCCCCAGGCCTGTAGCCCTGCTGGGGGCAGTGTCCTTCCCTCACATGTGCTCACATATCCCCCCTGCACACACACGTGTCCCTGTGCGTGCACACACCCTCACATAAGTGCTTGTGAACATCCCCCCCACCCCCAACACACTCCCCCGGGCACACACACACCCGCACCCCCGGCCACTCACTGATGTCCTCCTTGTACTTGGGGTCTCCGGCGCTCTGGTTGTAGGAGAAGCAGACGGTCACGGTGATGCTGGGGGGGGAAAGGGGCCGTGAGCGGAGCTGCCGGCACCCCAGTGCCACGAGCAGGACTGGCCACACTGGGGGGGGCTCACCAGGAGTCAGGCGTGCACCGGGCCGGGTCCACCTTGCTGGGGGTCACCGTGAAGGTCTTGTTTAAGATGTTGATCACAGGCCGAGCTCTGGGGGCAGAGATGGGGGTCAGCTGAGCCCCCCGCAGTGGCACAGCCCCTCCTTGCCAGCTCCCGGAGCTGGACACGTCGCTTTGCGCCCACCTCACTGCACTGGGGTGCTGGCAGAGGCAGGATCTGACCCCGGGAGGTGGCAGGGAGGGCAGAGGCTGCGGGAAACCCGCTCCCTTACCTGAGCAGGACGATCTTCTCGGCCAAGCTGCCCACCAGCAGGTCGGGGTAGGAGTTCCCGTCCACATCCAGCCCCCCACTCAGCGAGTACCCAAAGGTCGACATGCTGAGGTGCAGATCCTTCCCACTGATCACCTGGATGTGGGTGTTCCCCATTGCTCACCAGCCCCATAGATCTGGGGATCCCACCCCGGAGCCGCGGGATGCTCGGAGGGGGTCTGGAGCCCCGGTGAGGGGCTCCCCACGGGGCTGTTACCTGCCGGGGTTTGTCTAACAGCCCCTCTGCGCTGCTGTGGTAGATGTAAACCTTGCCATGCCCCTCGAAAGGAGCCCCCACGGCGATATCTGGGGGGAGAAGAGCAGGGTCAGCCCCACGGGGACGGGGTGGGGGCTGCCCCACAGGACCTCCGCACCGCCTCACCCCCTCTTCAACCTCCCCCGCACCCAACTCTCACCCAGCCCCTCTCCTCCTTGAACACCCCCCCCCCCCCCAAGGTGCTTCTTCCTTCTTCTCCTGCTCTTCACCCCAAATCTCCCCGGACCCCCACCCAAAGGCTCCCCCCACAGTCGTCCCCAGCCCCTCACCCTGGAAGCCGTCCTGGTTGACGTCCCCGATGCTGGCCACGGCGAAGCCAAAAGCGGAGTCGCTGGGGCCGGTGAGGACGAGGCTGGGGTGGGGCTGGAAGCCCCCCGCCTCGTTCATGTAGATGTACACTGCTCCCCCCACCTCCTGCTTCCGCTGGAAGTAGTAAGGGGCTCCCACCACCAGGTCCTGCCACCTGCAGGGCCGAGGGGCTGGTTGGGGCTGGGGGCTGTGACACAACCCCACCCCAACACACCAAAAGTGATGGGGATCCCCCCCCCGCCTCCCCAAACCATAAAAATATGACTCCCCCCAAAAAAACCCTCCCCACCCCCAGAGCTGTGCCCCCTGATGCTATGACCCACAGACCCCCTTGAGCTGCGGGATGCCCCCCCCCCGCCAGGAGCTGGGGGGTCGGGGCCCCCCCCCCCTCACCCATCGTTATTGAGGTCTGCCAGGGCCACGGCGCTGCCAAAGTAGGAGCCAACTTGGTGGCCGGGGAGGACGAGGCTCCTCTGCAGCGTCTGCTGGGGGCTGTGGCTCAGCAGGTACACGGCGCCCGTGTGCTTGTACCGGGGGGCGCCCGTCACCACCGTCACCGCCTCCTTCTGCAGCACCGCGCTGCCCACCTCCGCCGTGTACCCTGCCACCAAACCCCCGGTCAGATGGGGGCCAGCACAGGACCCACCCCCCACATCCCCACACCCCATATCCCCCTGCCATGACCCCCTCCAGCCCCCCTGAACACCATGGTGGCATCACGGCCCCCCTACTCGCACCATCCCTTAGGGGGGAGCTCCAAGCCTCCCTAAACCCCACAGTCCTTTAACATCCACTCCAAAGTTCCTCCTCAATCCACATCCCCCCCCCGATCTCCTCCTCACCCCAAATCCCCCCAAGGGGGAAGCCCCCTGCCCTGCTGCCCCCCCACCTATATAGGTATTGCCGTTCCTGTTGTTGGGGTAGGAGAAATCGTGCAGCTCCCACATCTCCCGCTGCAACATGTAGTCGGTACCTGCAACAGCCAGTGGAGGGGGGGTTAATTCCACGGTGGGGGGCGTGTCCTGGATAGACACCCACTCCCTGTGCACCCCTACAGCTGTACGTGTGTGCACGGACACGCTCACCCATGGGAGGAGAGTTTGCAGGGGTGTGTGGGGAAGCACATGCTGAAGTGTAACACATGTGAACGTGCAAACGCGTGTGTGCACTCAGGCACAGAATCATCCGGGTTGGAAAAGCCCTTGCAGCTCCTCCAGCCCAACCATGACCCTCACCCTGACCCTTCCCAACACCCCCAGATCCCTCAGCGCTGGCTCAGCCCGACTCTTCAACCCCCCCAGGGATCCCGGGGACTCCCCCCTGCCCTGGGCAGCCCATTCCAACGCCCAACAGCCCCTTCTGCACAGAAATCCTTCCTCAGAGCCAGCCTGACCCTGCCCTGGGCAGCTTGAGGCCATTCCCTCGGGGCCTGGCGCTGGGGCCTTGGCTCCAGAGACTCATCCCCCCTCTCTGCCCCCTCCTGGCAGGGAGTTGCAGAGGGCCAGGAGGTCTCCCCTCAGCCTCCTCTTCTCCAGACTAAACCCCCCCAGTTCCCCAGCCGCTCCCCAGCAGACCTGTGCTCCAGACCCTTAGCACAAGGGGATGCCCCATGGGGGTCCCCCCTCGCCCCTCCCCAGGCACACACACCTTGCCAGTTATAGGCACCGGGTGCCCCAAAATAGATGATGTTGGCGGTGAAGCCGGCGCTGGTGCCCATCTGGCACATGCCGGTCTCCTCAGCGTCCGTGTTGGAGTTGCACATCTCGTTGTGGTACGTTTGCCACTCGTCGCTGATGTTGAGGCGCAGGTCATTGCCCCGCACGTAGCACTTACCCACCATACGCCGCTGGTCCTCGCTGCCCGACCACAGCACCTTGGTGTAACGGTGAGCACAGGCCTGCCAGGACAGCCCCCAGCACTCGCCTCAGTGCCTGCGGCACCCCAAAAAATAAAGGGCTACGGCCCCCTTCCTTCCCACGGTCAGCACCCCCTGCTCCTTGTGCTGCCTCTGCCCTCATCACAGAGTCAGAATCCCAGAGTCATCCGGGTTGGAAAAGCCCTTGCAGCTCCTCCAGCCCAACCATGACCCTCCCCCTGACCCTTCCCAACTCCCCCAGATCCCTCAGCGCTGGCTCAGCCCGACTCTTCAACCCCCCCAGGGATCCCGGGGACTCCCCCCCTGCCCTGGGCAGCCCATTCCAACGCCCAACAGCCCCTTCTGCACAGAAATCCTTCCTCAGAGCCAGCCTGACCCTGCCCTGGGCAGCTTGAGGCCATTCCCTCGGGGCCTGGCGCTGGGGCCTTGGCTCCAGAGACTCATCCCCCCTCTCTGCCCCCTCCTGGCAGGGAGTTGCAGAGGGCCAGGAGGTCTCCCCTCAGCCTCCTCTTCTCCAGACTGAACCCCCCCAGTTCCCCCAGCCGCTCCCCAGCAGACCTGTGCTCCAGACCCTGCCCCAGCTCCGTTGCCCTTCTCTGGCCACGCTCGAGTCATTCAATGGCCTTTTTGGGGTGAGGGGCCCAACACTGAACCCCCTCAGCGAGGGGCGGCCTCCCCAGTGCTGAGCCCAGGGCTCAGATCCCTTCCCTGTCCCTGCTGGCCACGCCAGTGCTGACACAAGCCAGGATGCCATCGGCCTCCTCGGCCCCCTGGGCACACTGCTGGCTCATTCTCACCCCCCCAGTCCCTCTCTGACTGGCAGCTCTCCAGCCACCCCTCCCCAGGCCTGTAGCCCTGCTGGGGGTTGTTGTGGCCCAAGGGCAGCCCCCGGCATTTGCCCTCAGTGAAACTCCCCCAGTGGGGCTCAGCCCATCGCTCCGGCCTGGCCAGTTCTCTCTGCAGAGCCTCCCCACCCTCGAGCAGATCAACACTCCCACCCAGCTGGGTGTCATCTGCAAACTGACTGAGGGGGCACTCGATCCTCTCCTCTAGATCATCAATAAAGATGTTAAACAGGAGTGACCCCAAAACCCAGCCCTGGGGGACACCACTCGCGACCAGCTGCCAACTGGATTTAACTCCGTTCACCACAACTCTTTGGGCCCGGCCATCCAGCCAGTTTTTTTACCCAGCAAAGCGTGTGCCCATCCCGGTGCCAGGCCATATATACCACCCTGCCCTGCCGCTAACACAGCCCATACATCACAGCGTTATCCTGGCTATGATGGTCTATAGGGTACAACACTGTCCCACCACCCGAGATGGGTCCAAGCACCATGTCACCCCCAGCTCCCTGCACCAGGGGAGACAGGGAGGTGACAGAGAAGCCCCCAAAGTGCCTCTGCCAGGGAACGTGTGCAAGGCCCCCGTGAAAGGACCAGCAGCCCCCTGGCACAGTGGTGAAAGGCGGCAGCTTGGCAGCAGCGTGGAATGTTGGGGTGCACTGGCACTCACCAGCACCCTCCCGGCTGGCTGCCGCTGGCTGGCCACCGTCACCCCCAGCCACATGTCATCGATGATGGCCTTGCTCGGCTCACCTGGGTGAGGAAAAGACAGCATGAGAGTGGGGATCCCCCCACCCCCAAAGCCTCCTCCCCGCATGCCCCTGGGGGTGTTTTGGGGTGCCCCGGAGTGCTCACGTACTCTTCAGCTCGATGTCGAGCCGCTGGCAGTCGTCTGTGGAGCTGGTGAGGGGACAGGCGTAGACAGCGCCCGTCCGTGTGCCGTTTGCTGGCTCCACATCTTGGGGGGCCCCCACCAGCAGCCTGGGAGGGGGGAGAGCAGAGAGCGTGTGAGGGGGACGCGGGGGCGCAGAGGGTCCACCCGCCCCAGTGCCCCCCACCTCATTTTGGGGTGTGCTGGTGCCCAGGAGCTGCTTCCCCAGAGCATGTCACACCTTGACATCCCCAAATAAAGGGGGACAGCAGACCCAGCCCCAGAGAAGGAAGGGGGGGGTGTCCCCCTTGGATGGGCATGCATGGGGCTGGCAGCACCCAGCCTCTCACCCCCAGAATGGGGGTGCACCAGCCCACTGGAAGGTCTCAGAGGACAGAAAAGGGACAGACCCCCCTCCCCTGGTGGGGGACAGACCGATGGACACTCTCCTTGCCAGACACAGTCCCGGACAGGGCGCATGGCTGAGCCCCCCCCGTCCTGGTGCACAGGGAGGGGGTGCAGGAACAGGGGGTCTGGCTGACGCTCGTGAACAGCGCGCGCTATGGGACAGCAAAGTGGGGATCTGTTTGGCACGACCCGGCCCCCACCGGCGCCAGGGCCCCCCCCCGGGCCTGTGTAAACAGCCGCAGCCCTTCCCGGCCAACCTTTGAGCCGGCGGCGGGGCCGAGGCCTCACGGCACAGCTGCAGTGTGTCCGGCGGACAGGCTCGCTGCCGTGCCAGGGGCGTCCCGGCGTGGGGGGGGGGGACACACCCCCCAGGAATGGGGAGGGAGAGCTGGGACCAGCTCCAGGAGGGACACGCATGCATCTCCTTGCCCAGGAGGGGTTTGGGCAGCACTGGGGGTCCCTGGGGGAGGCAGCACCCTTCCAGGGGTGACTCAGGCCCCCAGAGGGGCAGAGACATCCCGGCTGAGTCATGGCGGTGCCATGCAGAAGGGGGGGGACACACACACCACACAACATTGGCATCCCTGGAGGGGTGCCCAGGGTGGTGATGTAACACCCACAGCCCACCTCCACGTGCGCTCCAGGCCTCTAAGGTGACACTGAAGAATAAAAGTGCCCCCAGTGCCCACCTGAACCCCCCCCCCAACTCCCACCTCAAAACAAGCAGCTCCCCAGTAGGGAGGAAGCTGGGGACCCCCAGGTAGCAGCAGGGCACAGGATCGTCAGGTTGGGGGGGGGGGGACAGCAGGAGGACCTGGTGTGCCCGGGGGGCTCCGGAAAGACCAGCCTTTCCGCCGGGAAGTCCTTTGGGACCGCGAGGACAATGGCGCGGAGGAGGCACGGCCGCAGCGTGCCCGCAGAGGAAGCGTGTCCCCCCTCGCAGGCAGGATGCTGGGGAGGGGACACACACACACACATCCCCCACCCCCGGCACCCAGGTAGCTGCTGCAACCCCCAGACCTTATCACGGGACACTTGAGTAATGAGTTGGCCAATTCTCAGCGCAGCCACCAGCGAGGACAGGGACAAATCTGGTCGTCCCCATCCCACCGTCGCCGGGGAGGCTGCGCTGGGCAGGGCTGAGCAACGCGAGGCCGCGGGCGCGTCCGGGCAGCGCCGGGGCGGCTGACTCAAAGCCCAGATGCAGGAGGAATGTGGGGCCCCAGGCAGCCCCCGCCCAGGCACGCCAGGGCCCCCCCCCCCCCCCGCTCCCCCTCTTCCCCACGCCCGCCCAGTGATGGGCATCGCCGGCGGCATCGCTCCAGCTGAGTCAGCCAGATGCTGCAGGTGGGGGGGACGGATGGACGGCGTCAGAAGAGATCCCAAAGGGGTGCACTGGAGACGGGGGGGGCGTCTGCTCCTCTGCTCCCCCCAGGAATGCTGAGCTGGGGGTGCCGGTCACATCCGGATCCCTCCAGGAAAGCGAAACCCGCTGGGTGCGAAGGCGAGGTCGTTTCCTCCTGAATTTTTCCAGCCTGGCACAAAGAATCTGCCCCACTAATTCCAGCACCCCCCCTACACCTGAGGGATGGCGGGGGGGGGTACAATGACACACACACACACAGGAGGCATCATTGTCCCCACTTACCTGAAAGAGAAGTGACTCAGTGCAGCCACTCTGTGACTCAGGGCTGGAGGAAGCAGCTGGGAGGGGGGGTCGGGTGTCCTGCCCCCCCACCCTGAGCCCCCAGGTGCTGGCCCAGGGTCAGTGTGGCTCCTGGGCACAGGGGCAATCATGGGGTGCTGCCATGGTGGGGGTCCTGCCCCCTACCTCCCTGGGTGGTCCTGGCTTGGCCAGACCCCGGCTCCCAGCCACCACCACGGCCGTGCCCCACAGGTCCCAGGGCAGGGGGGGCCACCAAAGCCGAGCTGCTCCGGCATCTCCCTGCCTCCAGCCAAGACTTCCCAGCACGGCAGCCCACCCGCAGGCTCTGCTCCTGGCTTGGGGGGGGGGGGGGGTCTGTTGGATGCTGGAGGCTTCTGAGCCCCACCAGAGCGAGGGGGGACACACACAGACGCAGAGGCATCCCCTGAAGTGCCCCACAGAGCCCAGCTACCTCAAGACTCAGGAAAACCAGGAGTTGGGACACTGGAGCTCCCATCTTGGGGAGGCCAGGACCAGTTTGTGGCACTGGTCCCACCCGGGGGGGGGGGGGACGAGGAGATGGGGCTCAGCCCAGGCCTTGTGCTTGGCCAGCAGAGAATGGCCAAACAGCGAGAGGGGGAGGCTGGGAAGGGAGGGAGGCAGGAATGCGAGAGGCCGTGCTCCGTCCTAATCCGCCCTGGCAAGCGGTTGGGGTGGGGGGGGGGGACAGACGGCGGTGTGGGGGCTCCCCGCCGGTGTGGGCTGAGCTGGGAGGGGAGCGAAATGGTGGCCCGAAACGTGGCCACCCCCGCGGTGGGAAAGGTCTGATGAGGATGGTGAAGGGGGATCAAACCCGGACAGGGCAGCAAGGGGGGCAGAGACTGCACAGGGAGGGGTGGGCTCAGCCCCAAAGGGCTCTGCAATGTGGGGGGGGGGCTGTGCTCCCCCCAAAGAGCAGCACACCCCCTACCCCAGCCCCAGAGCCCCCCCTCCCCGGGGTGGGTGGCAGGCAGGGAGCAGCTGGGCAGCGCCTCATCCGTCCCCGACACGCTCGAGGGGTGAGAAGCGCCGAGAGGTGGGAGAGAAAGCGGGGGCAGGAGGGTGGGGGGTCCGGCACAGCCCCCCCCACTGCTCCATCCCTGGTCACAGGCAGCGACGGCGCAGCGGGGCACAGAGACCCCCCCAAACCTCCCCCCATGTCAGGGCTGGAGGATGCTCCAGGTTTGAGAGCTCAGCTCCACGATTGGGCTGCAGGACACCCTCCCGCCCCCCCCAACCCCCCCGAACCCCCAAAGGCAGACAACTGAGGGGTACCCCCAGCACAGCCCACCCCCACAAGGCTCCAGGCCAGTCCCAAACCACCCAACTCCCTCCCAGTGCACAGGGCAGGGATGGGGGGCTCTGCAATGATCGATGTGTCCCCCCCCAGCCCCGGGGGAGCCTTTGGCAGGCAAATCTGCTGATGCCTGTGCCGGGAAGGAGGTGAGAGGGGGAGAAATGGCACCGAGGGATGGACGGACGGACAGACGGGTGGATGGATGGATGCCCCCCCCCCCCCCCCACCATGGCATATCTGTCCCCCCTCCTCCTGGCGAGGAGCCGCAGCCCAGCAGGACCCCGGCAGCTTCCACCGGCCCCTGGCCAAGGCGGGGGGAGCGCGGCCAGGCCGGCTCTGGCAATCGGCAGAAAAACCAGGCGAGGGGGAGGGAAAGTTGGGAATTCAGCTGGCCCCGGTGCCGGCCATGCTCCCCTCCTCCCCACCGGCCAGCCGGGACCAGACAGATCCCGGAACATCGGGCAGAGCCGCCGCTCCTCCATGCACTCAGGAGGGAAACTGAGGCACCCAGAAGGTCGGAGATGTGGGTGTTGCCTCCCCCCAGGCTGCACACACGCAGCCCCCAGCCCACCTGGCACACTCCCCCCCCGTGCCTCAGTTTCCCTGTGTTGTTCAGAGACCTCCCAAACCCACGAGTGGGATTCCCCTGGCACCGTCAGGTCCTGCCAGCGTGGCCACAAGCCCAATCACCTCCTCGTCCGAGCCAGCGGGAGCGGCCGGACCTGGCCCGGGCAGCTGAAGGAGTTTCTTAATCTCGGGGAGGCAGATAACGCTTCCACCTTGCCTGGGGAGGGGTGAGCAAATAAACCTTTGCATGGGCACAGCTCCGGGCCGTGAAAAACACCGTGGGGGTGGAGGGGACACACACACACACGGGATCAGGGCATCACGTCGGCCGTGCCGACCTGGCCCCCCGCCAGCGCCCGGGCGGGAAGCGGGTCCCCCCCACCCTGCCAGGAATGCCAGTGGTGCCCCAGGAGCATCCCTGTCACCTCACCGCCATCCCAACCTGCGGCAGCCACGTCGCAGCCAGGCCAGACACCACACCCCAAAAAAAGAAAAAAAAAAAAGCACAGCACACCCCATCCCCACCCATGTACACCCACCCCCCCCAAAACGGGGATGATGGCGGCAGGAAGCGTCCCTTTCCTGTCCCCACCCCGGCTGCGGCGGGGCTGCACCTGCGAGCAAAGGGCAGAGGGAGCCTCCATCCCTCAACGGCCGAATTAGGGGAGCGGGCTCACCCCCGCGGTGCTGCAGCCCCGCTCAGCACCCCCCGCCCCAGCACCCCCCGCCCCGCCTGGCGGCTCCACCATGGTGGGGGCGAAGCGCAGGGCTGGGTGCCCTGGGAATAGGAGGAGCTGGGGGTGGGGGGGTCACACCTGCACCGGTCCCCACAACCACCCGGAATGGCTCCGACACCCCAAGTTGGGGGACAACGGACGCCCCCGGGGATGGAGCAAACCCCCAGGGATGGAGCAAACCCTGCGGCTCTTCCCGCTCCTGCCTGCACCGTTCCCTGCAGGCAGGAGCGGGGGGCAGGCAGCTCCCCCCGGCCTGCAGGAAGGCAGCTGCCCGTCAGGACACCGAGGCCAGTATTTACATCCAGGAGAGGCAGGTGCCCCCCCCCCAGTCCTGCCCGCACTCGCCCCGGCCCCCTCCTGCCTGCACAGCCCGGCCGGGTGCGCTGCCCACACGCCAGGCCCCGTGGGGAGGCAGAGATGCCCCTGGCACCCCACGTCCCCCCCCCCCCGTCCAAATGGGGGACAGGCAGCAGAGAAACCCCAGGGGAAGGGGGTGCCAACCCCCCACCCCCCCTCCGGGGGTTTTTTTTGTGCTCCAAAACCTTCCCCCCCAGAGCCCCCGCTCCGCGCCTCGCCAGCATCACGCTCAGACACGCACGGGCCACGTGGCCCATGCCGGGGGACCGCGCTGCCAGGGGCAGAACCCCCCCAAACACCCTCCCCCCCCCCAAAACAAGGCGACAGCCACCGCCAACATCTCTGGAAGATCTGCCCCGGCTCCAGGCAGAACCCCAACCCCGATGGCCCCCGGCAGCTGCTCCGATGCCGCCGGAGCCAGGGGAAACCCGGCCATGGATGGGAGCCAGCGGGTCCCCGCGAGGAACGGGGGGGTCCCGGGGTGCTGGGCCGGCTCCTGCACCCCCACAGGGGCTCCACGGGGAGCAACTCCCCTCCCTCCTGCACGGGAGCAACAAGGCGTCCCACGACGGGGCGAGCGGCCGAAACACATCTCTGGAATGCGGAGCAGCTGCTGCCGGTCTCTCCCCCATGGGCACGGCGGGAAAAAGGGAGCCCTCCAGGTCTCCAAAGGGCCCCCCCAACTCCCCCCCCGCAACCAGGAGTTCCACGGGAAGGTGAGCCAGCAAAAAAAACCTGTGCCCCCAAGCGAGAAAAACCCAACCCAAGCCCTGCACCGACGCCTGCTCGCCAGCGCGCACACGCGCCTTCGCACCTCCGGGCAGGAGGGATGGGAGGCCATGGCGGGGTGCGGGGGGGCGTCTGGCTGAGGGGGGGGCCAGCAGGGGACCCGGCGAGTGACAGCGGTGGGATGGCACGGGGAGTGCACCGCCTGAAAAGGGCTTTTGTTGGGGGTTTCGCCTGGCGGCGGGAGTTACAGTCCAACAGGTCGGCAGAGCCGGGGGGGGGGGGACACAGAGCCCCCGCCAGCAGCCGGCCAGAGCTAAGGGGGGGGCTCCGAGGGGCTTCACAACCGCCCCAGGGAGGGTCAGTGCGGGCGGAGCCGAGCCGGGACCCCACGCGTGGGGACAGCCCCCACCCCCCGAGGGGGGGTCCCTGCCCACCGCTGCTGTCACGGCGGGGACCCCACGGTGGGTGCTCAGCACCCAGGGAATAAGGGAAAGCCCAGGCTCAGGATGGGACCCCCCACACCCCCCCACCCCAATAACGGGGCGCAGAGCAAAGCCACGAGAAGAGGAAAAAACACCCGCGGAGCTATTTCACACCCGGGACCCCTCCGTACCCTGAGCTCAGGGTTCTGGGGCCACCCCCCCCCCATTCCCACCGCACCCCCGGGGGTCCCACCTAGACCCCCCCCGACACCCCTTTCCCTACACCCAAAGCCCCCCCCAGATCCTCCTCCTCCTCCCGGCTCCCCCCCCCGGTAGCCTCAGGGCTACCTTTGCCCTACCCCGGCGACCCTCCGCCGCCCCCCCCGTGCCCCGCACTCACAGGCACTGCTCCCCCCCCTCGGTTTGCCGGTGCAGCGCTACCGAGAAGCCGAAGAAGCCTCGGGGGGTCGCCCCCTCCTTGAGCACCGGGAACTGGAGGTCAAGGTTAAAGGCGGCGGCGGCGCCCAGCAGCAGCCCCAGCGCCAGCAGCGGGCGGTGGCCCGGCGCCATGGCCCGCACCGGGTCCCGCAGCCGCCGCCACCGACCGCGCCCCACCGGGGCCGGTGCGCTGCGGGGCGGGGCCGGGCGGGGCGCGCGCCCTTCCGGGCACTCCCCTTAAAGGGGCCGCACATCCCCCCCCGCGGCGCCTTCCTCCTCCTCCTCCTCCTCCTCCCCCCACCGGGCACCTGCGGGGAGAGGGGGGGGGTGTGTGTGTGTGACACCCCCCGCGCGTGCGCACCGGGGAGGCGGAGTCGTTACACGCCCCGCCCACACCGGGGCACACCCCCCCTGTCACGCACAGCCGTGACCGCACACGCGGACCAGCCCCCCCCCCCTCCACTCAGTCTGGGCCGCGGGGGGTGGAGGGGGGTAGCAGCAACCCCCCCCCCCAAAAAAAAACCCGAAACAGACGCAGCTGGGTGGGGACACGCGCGCCCTGTCCCATGGGACCCCCGGGATGCCCCCGCGCCCCCCCTTCCCCCTTCTCCTGGGACCCCCCTACCTGCGACCTCTGAAGTTGAGACACACCCCCCCCACCTCGGACCCCCGTGATGGACCCTTTGGGATGTGACACCCCCCCCCATCCAGGATCACACCTCCCGTGAGGTGGGAACCCCCCCGGCATGGGCCCCCCAAGTTAGGACCCCCCATGACATGGGCCCCCCGAGGATCATACGGTTGCCACAGGATGGGACACCCCGGGATGGGCCCCCCAAGTCAGGACACCCCCCCCCCCCCCATGGGATGGGACCCCCGGGAAGGGCCCCCCCGGGGATGAGACCCCCGCTCCCGAGCTCGGGCCCCCCCCCCCGTTGAGCCCCGCTGGGAGGTCGGAGCTGCCAGGGCGTGCGAGGGGGGGGCGGGACGGCGGGGGAACACCCCCCCCCCCCCCCCCCCCCCCGGCCTCCCACGGCGTCTGCCCGCCCGGGAACGCCGGGAATGCGCCGGCTCCCTGCCCGGTACCGGCTCCCGGGACATCCCCCCCCGGGCTGGGGTCTCGGGACGGCGGCACCCGACGGGGGGCCCCGGGGAGGGGGGGGGAGGCTGCACGGACAGACCCCCCCACCCTGAGGGGCTGAGGGGGGCGGGAGGTCAAACCAGGACCCCGAGAGCGGGAGCGGGGCCACGGGGGTCACGGTGACCCCGCGCCGGGGACAGCGGGGGGCTGTCGGGGTCCCCAACCCTGGCAAAGGTCACCGGGAGCCATCGCCCCGCTCCCACCCGTGCCAGGAAACGGGTGGGTGGGGGGGAAATGCCTCCCCCCGGGTAAGGGGGGGCTGCAGGATGTCCTGTGTCCCCCACCCCGATGTCCCCGCGTCCCGGCACAGCTCCTGCGCCGCAGAATGTCACTGGACAGAGTGACGGCACCGGGACAGTCCCAAGGGAACGCCGCCAGCAGCTGCCACACGGCTCTGGCACCAGGCCCTGTCCCGTGTCCCGTGTCCCCTGTCTGCATCCCCTGTCCCCTGTCCCTTGGCCCCCAGCCCCTGTCCCCCGTCCCCATCCCCTGTCCCCCATCCCTTGTCCCTTGACTCCCAACCCCAGCCCCTGTCCCTTGTCCTCCCATCCCTTGTCCCTTGTCCCCCAGCCCCTGTCCCCCATCCTCTGTCCCTTGTCCTCCCATCCCTTGTCCCTTGACTCCCAACCCCAGCCCCAGCCCCTGTCCCTTGTCCTCCCATCCCTTGTCCCTTGTCCCCCAGCCCCTGTCCCCCATCCTCTGTCCCTTGCCCCCATCCCCTGGTCCCCATCCCTTGTCCCTTGTCCCCCAGCCCCTGTCCCCCGTCCCCATCCCCTGGCCCCCATCACTTGTCCCTTGTCCCCCAGCCCCTGTCCCAAGGTCAAGTGTGAGCTTGCCCCGATCCTGGCCCAGAGCACCCCAAAACACCCGCCACCCCCCCGGGGCCAGGTGGCTTTTCTCTCTGGCAGGTGACACAGCCCTCGGCATGGGGACAAAGAGCCCCCGGCCAGGCCACACCCCCCCCACCCCACCCCCCCTTCGATCTTGGGGACATTTTGGGGTGCAGTGGGTCCATCCTCCTGCCCGCCAGAATGTCAAGTGGTTTAGGGGTTCACCCTGTGGCCTTGCTGCCACCCAGAAGGGTGCTAGAACCCTTGGGGGGGGGGGGAGCCCCCCAAGAAGGGGTTTTGCACCCAAAGGGGGGGTTTTGCACCCAAAGAGGGGTGTCAACACCCCAGGAACAGCATCTTGACACCCAAGGGGGAGGTATTTGCACCCAGAGTTGGTCTGATCCCCCAGGGAAGGACATGGCCTGCCGGGGGGGGTATTATCTCCCGAAGAGGGGGGGTGTTCGCACCCAAGGGGGGGGTATGAGCACCCACGGGGGGCTAGCACCCAAAGAGGGGGTGTCGTTACCCCAAAAAGCCACTAGATGGCACCGTCCGACAAAGGATGCCGGGGGGGGGGGGGGGGGGCGGGTGTGTGCAGTCGGCCGGGTGTCCGTGTTCCCCCCCCCGCAGCTGTGACAGGGTGAGGACACGAGGGGACTCCCGTGGGCACTGCCGGGCTGGGGGGGGGGGCGTTTCTAATGGGGGGGACCTCTTAGCCTTGTGGGGGGCACGGGGGGGGAACCCTTCAGCATTGTGGGGGGCACAGCAGGGGGAAACCCTTCTGCATTGTGGGGGGCACAGGGGATGGGGCGGGGGTGCTGGCTTGGCCCTGTGGTCAGCCCTGCCAGCCCCCCCCCCCCGATGCACCCCCCCACAGAGGCCCCCGGGTGCCCCAATACAGCGACTTCTGCCACCCCCACTGTCCCAGTTCACCCAACCTGGACCCCCCCAGCTCCCCCCCACTGCCCCCCCTCCATGAGCTCCCAGATTTGGGGCTTCACCAAGCACCAGCTTGGCCGAGAAGCCTCTGGCAGCCGGAGGCACCAGTGCCTCCCAGTCCCAAACTGGTTCAGGACTGCACAGACCTGCTCCCCATTTGCGCACCACTTCCCAGCCGTGCTCCCCGGCCTGCAGCTCTCCAACCGGCTTTTCCTGCTGGAAAAACCCTCTCCCAGGAGCAGCCAGCCCTGGTGACAGCCTGGCTGGAGGGACAGCCAGGCCGGGGACCTGCGGATGTCCCAGCGGCTCCTCCGGGACCTTGGGAAACCTCCCCCAGGGAGGCCCCACACAGCTCCGAGCAGGACAGCCGGCACGGCTGGGCTTGTCCCAGACATTTCTGTCCCCTCTGAATTAATTCCTCAAATCTCAAATTACATTTCCCATGCGGGGAGGCGAGCCTGTGGGCTTCTCACGCAGCTTCTGGGTCACGCGTCTGCCTCCTGCCTCAGCCCGGCTGCTTCCCTCTGGAACTCATCTGGAGTTCTAGCCGTCTATTTCTATTTCTATTTCTATTTCTATTTCTATTTCTATTTCTATTTCTATTTCTATTTCTATTTCTATTTCTATTTCTATTTCTATTTCTATTTCTATTATTTCTGTTATTTCTATATTTCTATTATTTCTTCCTATTCCTATTCCTATTCCTATTCCTATTCCTATTCCTGCTCCTGCTCCTGCTCCTACTCCTATTTCTATTCCTATTCCTATTCCTACTCCTACTCCAGCTCCTGCTCCTTCTCCTATTCCTTTTCCTATTCCTTTTTTTATTCTTATTCCTATTCCTACTCCTATTTCTATTCCTATTCCTACTCCTATTCCTATTCCTATTCCTATTCCTATTCCTATTCCTATTCCTATTCCTATTCCTATTCCTATTCCTATTCCTATTCCTACTCCTACTCCTATTCCATTCCAATCACATTTTCGATTTTTTTTGCCCCACCTTATTCCCGGCCCCGGCGGGTGTGGCAGGGCCGGGACTCGAACTCGCGACCCAGGAGCGGCGGCGCTCCCCGCTGCGGCCGTCAGGTGGCGCCATTGCACCGCGCGGAACTGCTGGGGGGGCCGGGAGGGTCAAACCCGGGAGGGGACACACACAGGGGGGGGGCAGGAGGGGAAAAGCCCCGACCAAGCTTAAGGATCCGCCCCCAGCCCCCTCCCAGTCCCCCCCCCCCTCCTCATGGGGGTGACACAGCAGCAGGGACCCCCCCACCAAAATAAAAGTCCCCCTTCCAAAGCCCCCGCGCCTAGTACTGGGTGGGGGGGTGGCTGGGGACAGTCCTGGGGGTGGCAGGGACTGCACTGGGGTCCCGGATTGGGCGACACTGCTGGGGGCTCTTAGGGCAGTGGGGGGGTCAGGGCCCTGAGTGGGGGTGGGAGAGGGGCACAGAGTCCTGGGGGGGGGGGGGGGTGTACCCAGAATCAGGGCTCGTCACCCCCCCGAGGTCCCCACGGGGCAGATGGCAAACTTTGGGGTACATGAGGGTCCCCCATGCCATGAGGCTGGAGGGGCTCTGCCTCGGGGATGGCATTGAACTGGGAGACACTGGTAGCTGCTGGGAGAAGGTGGGAGCTGGGAGGGGTGGGTGTGTGTGTGTGTAAAACGTACCCCCCCCTCATAGCCACCCAGCCCCAAGCCTGGCTCCATCCTACTCCCCAACCCCGACCCTTCCTCCCCCCTACTCACCCCCCCCTCCCCCTCCAAATCCCCCCTCAGCACCAAGAGTCCCTGAAGGGAAGGGGGGGCCAATCCCCTCGAAAAAAAACCCCAAACTCTCCTGACTCTCACGACGTCCCCAAAGGCCCTGCAACCATGTTCTACCCCCCCCCCCCACCCCCCCTCAACCCCTTGCTCCTGCAGACGGGAGCCTGCGATCTTTATTTATTCCTTCTCCCTCCTTCACCCACTCTTTGTTGTTTCTTGAGAGGGAAAGAAAAAAAAAAAAAAGAAAAAGAAAAAGAAAAAAAAAAAAAAAAGCGCACGCACACACACACACAGAGGAGGCAGGAGCCTATTTTGCCTCCCAGGCAATATTTCTGGAGCCAATCGGAATGCGCACCCACCCTGCCCTGCTCCCTAATTAAAGGCTTTAAGCAGGCGGCCGGGGCTGGAGGTTTGGGCACAGTCTCTTGGTTGCTCTTCGCAAGAGCCGGTTGTGGAGGAGCCGGCTCTGGGCACGTCAGGCCTGAGGCGCGCGGGCAGCCGGAGCCGCCAGGTTGGGGGGTCCCCGGCCAGGCGGGCAGCTCCCCCCCCCCTCCCCGCACCCAGTTCCAGCGATGAGCGGCTCTTTTGACAAGAAGCTCTCCAGCATCCTCACCGACCTCTCGGGCTCGCTGAGCTGCCATGCCGCCTCCAAGGACTCTCCCACCTTACCCGAGTCCTCCGTCACCGATCTGGGCTACTACACCAGCCAACACGACTACTACCCGGGCCAGTCCTACAGCCAGCCCGTGAGCCACTATCCCTACCACCAGTTCAACCTCAACGGCATCGGCGCTGCCGGCACCTACTCGCCCAAATCCGACTATTCCTACAGCCCTTCCTACCGCCAGTACAGCCACTTCAGGGACCAGCAGCTCCCAGCCCAAGAAGCAGGTAGGATGCTCGGGAGAGGGGGGCCGCAGCCATCCTGCTGGTCCCCTTGGCGTTGCAGCGGGAGCTCCACCACATCGCACCCCTCTAAGTGTCCCCAACTTGGGGACGGGGCAGCTGTGGGGCTGGGGAAGGGGGTGGTGTTGATGGGGGGTGGGTGTTGGGGCAGCGCTCAGCCCCCTCTGGCATCCCCCGTGCTGCTGGGGTGAGGAGGGGGACACACGCAGCGGGATGGAGCTGCACTGGATTCAGGGGACCCCCAGTGTGGGGGGGACAAGGCGGGATGACCCTGGGGAGCGAGGAGGGGTGGGTGTCTGCGCTGGGACCCCTCCGCCATCCTCGGCCTCACACCTCCGCTCTCTGCCCAGTGTCGGTGAAGGAGGAGCCGGAGCCGGAGGTGCGGATGGTCAACGGGAAACCCAAGAAGATCCGCAAGCCCCGCACCATCTACTCCAGTTACCAGCTGGCGGCTCTGCAACGCCGCTTCCAGAAAGCCCAGTACCTGGCACTGCCCGAACGGGCTGAACTGGCCGCCCAGTTGGGGCTCACCCAGACCCAGGTAAGGGCTGAGCCCCCCGTCACCCCCCGCCACCCCAATTCCCAGCCACGAGCAGGGGAGATCGGCAAGAGGGGAAGCTGGGGTTGCCCCCCTCCCCTTGCAAAACCCAAATCTGGGGGGAGGTTTGGGAGAGGGGGGAGTCTGTTCGGAGCTGGATGGTGACAGCCATGGGGCTGGGGGGCCCCGGCGGTGGATACTCTCCGTTTGCTCGCGGGCGCAGGGGTCCCTGCCGCCAGATTTCCCCGCACGGAGCAGATTTGCTTTGCCAAGGGAAAGGTGGAGAGGAGGGAAGGAGCAGAGAGAGGGACAGACCCAGCCATGCCCCCCGCACCCCAGGTTTCGGGGTTTAGCCCCTTCCCTCCAGAGCCAGCCCCGTCCCAGATCTCGTCCTGCCCAGGCACTCGGCAGGCTCTGAGGCCAAATCCTGCCCCAGAGCCTGGCAGGGTCCTGGGTCAGCAACTCACCCATCCTCCCGGGAATGCGGGACGCCAAATCCCAGGCAGGACGGGGTGCTGGGGACGGGGTGCTCAGGATGAGGCGCTGGGGACAGGGTGCTCAGGATGGGGCGCTGGGGACGGGGTGTTCAGAATGAGTCAGTGGGGACGGGGTGCTCAGGATGGGGCACTGGTGACAGGGTGCTCAGGATGGGGCGCTGGGGACGGGGTGCTCAGGATGAGGCGGTGGGGACGGGGTGCTCAGGACAGGGTGCTGGGGACGGGGCGCTCAGGACAGGGTGCTGGGGACGGGGTGCTCAGGATGGGGCTCTCAGGACACCCCATCCCGGCAGCAGGTCCTGGCTCTGAATCCAGCCGGATCGTGGGGTCCAGAGGGCCAGACCCTGCTCCCCTCAGTGGGATTTCTGGGGCTCCCCTTGGGTCCTCCCGGCGCTCCAGCTTAGTCCAGGCAGAGAGAAAGGATTTGGGGGCAGGACCTACAATCCCCCCCCAGGGACCCTGCGCTGGGGGTGGCACTTTAGACTGGGCTGGATGAGCCGGGATGGGCGCGGTGGGCTTCTCCCCACACAGCTCCCAGATTTGGGGCTAAACCTTTGCTTTTGGGCTTTGCCTGGCGTGGGGACGACTCGTCCCCGCCGATCTGTTGGCGTGAGGGCGAGGGGGTTGTCACCACTGTCACCGCAGCGCGCGACTCCCCCGCACCCCATCCTGTCCCCGGCGCCCTCCCTGCCTGCGGGCCGGCGCCGGCGCCCTTGTGCCGCCCTTGGCGAGGCGCTTCCCAGCGCCCGGCCTTCCTCCTCCTCCTCCTCCTCCTCCTCCTCCCTTGGGCGATGAAGCAATCGGGGACACTCGGCAAAGGGCTGACGGAGCGCGTCACCCGCTCCCAGAGGGACATCCTGTTTGGGTGACAACCACCGCCCCCCCCCACCCCCCCACCCCTTCCCCAGGGGCCAAGGGCGTCCAAGCGCCGACGCCTCACCCAGTGCCCGGGACGCTCCCGACGCCCAGCGCTGGGCGGGTGTCCCGTGATGCATGGCGTGACAGGCTTCCCACAACGCCCCGCGCGTCCCCACAGGGGCTCCCCGCCATGTGCCACCTCTCCGGGGTCCCCGCGACACCCATGGGGCGGCTGCCTTCCCACGGTGCATGGTGTGACACCCACATCCCAGGTGCCTTCCCGCAATGCACCGTGTCTGGGCTCCCTGTGACACCCATGTCCCTTGTCCCTTCCCATGTTGTTATCATGTGTCTGGGGTCTCTGTGACACCAGTGTCCCTTCCCGTGTTGCATCGTGTGTCTGGGCTCCCTGTGACACCAATGTCCCTTGTCCCTTCCCACAGTGTAACATGTGTCTGGGGTCTCTGTGACACCAATGTCCCTTGTCCCTTCCCACAGTGTAACATGTGTCTGGGGTCTCTGTGACACCCATGTCCCCTGTCCCTTCCCACATTGCATCGTGTGTCTGGTGTCTCTGTGACACCAATGCCCCTTCCCGAGTAGCATCATGTGCCTGGGGTCTCCATGACACCCATGTCCCTTGTCCCTTCCCGTGTTGCATCGTATGTCTGGGGTCTCTGTGACACCCATGTCCCTGTTGCATCCTGTGTCTGGGCTCCCCGTGACACCCATGTCCCTCCCCACATTGTACCGTCTGTGCGGGTGCCCTGTAGCACCCACCTCCCAGGTGCCTTCCCGGGGTCCCCACACCACCCCCATCCTGGGTCCCCTTCCCGCACTCCCCCGAGCTTCCCCGTTCAACCTGGGCAATTCGAAAGCGGATTTTCGGTGGCGAGGCGCTGACGGCTCTCCCTCCCTGCCAGGTGAAGATCTGGTTCCAGAACCGCCGCTCCAAGTTCAAGAAACTCTACAAGAACGGCGAGGTGCCGCTGGAGCACAGCCCCAACAACAGCGACTCCATGGCCTGCAACTCCCCCCCCTCCCCGGCCGTCTGGGACAGTAACTCGCACGGCAGCGCCACGGGCCGGACCCCGCTCCCGCAACCGCTTCCCTACAGCTCTTCTCCGGGCTTTTTGGAGGAGCACAACCCCTGGTATCACCCCCAGACCCTCAGCGGACCCCACGGACCCCACCAGCCTCCGCCGGCCACCACGATGCATCACACCTCCCCGGGGCCTCCCCCCAACACCGGCGCCGTCTACTAACAGCCCGGAGTGAGAAAAGGAACGAGAGACAGTGGCAGAACTCCTTTGCCTCCTTTTTTTTCCCCCTACTTTTTGTTTTTTCTTCTTTTTTTTTTTTTTTTAAAAAAAAAAAAAAGGACACCCATGTACACGCACCCCTAGATATACACTTATATATCCTATCCAGCTCATCTCAGGAACAAGAGGACTGCGAAGGGTTAAACTCGTTAGCTCCCAGCCCAGGGCAGGCGAGGAAAAGGTGGCGAATTCTTCTTATGCATTTTTTTTTCTTTTTCCATCACCCCCTAATAAAAATGACCTCCGAGGAGCCACATCCCACCGGGGGTCCCTCGCCGGAGCTTTGCTTCTTGGGGTCACCCCAATGAGCTGCCTTGGGGGAGGCTGCCCTACGCTCCGACCCACCCCCCCTGACCCCCCCCCAGGCATGAGTGGGCACCCAGGAGGGGCCTGAGGGGCACCCGGAGCACCCACACCCTGGTCGGGATGGAGCCTGCGGGGAGGAGGACGCGGCGTCGCGGCGTGTGGGTGCCCATCGCTGATGCCGAAGGAGCGACATCCAAAATCTGGCGACCAGGACCAGTTTGGGGGGGCCACGGACACCCCACGGGAGCAAACCAGGACCCCCAGCCCTGCTACTTCTGTGGCAGCTTCGTGGGAATCGCCCGGGACGATGCTCAGACAATAAGGTGGTTATTTAAAAATAAATAAAAAGTGTGGGGGGATAAAATATTTTAATATTTAAACAGTTCAGGAATGGATTAAGTTATTTTTTAAAGAGAAAAAATTGTGCTAATGTCCGTTTTCTAACAGTGCCTCCATCTGTGTCAGTTAAGCTAATGGCGAAGCAGAACGCCTATTTTTTAAATAAATCGACAACACATTTTAAAGAAAAAAAAAAAACAAACCTCTTTACTATTTTTTAAGAGAATGATGCTATTTTTTTAAAAGCAGAAAATGCAGTTTTAAGAAGTGTTCATATGTGTTGTACAGTCCCGAGGATCTTATTTATGTTGCCTTATATAAATAGGGGTGTATGGGGGAAAAAAGAGAGTGTACATAAGGTTCGTTTGTATAAAGTTGATCCAAACCAAACTGGTTTCGGTCTGGTGTTTTTTTTGTTCTTTTTTTTTTTTTTTTTTTTTTTTGAGGAAAGAAAGAAAACCCTGGTTGACAGGAGCCCCCCCTCTAAGGACAGGGGCTTCCTCCGAGCGTTCTTTGCTGCTTTCCTAGTGAACAAAAGCTGATCTATAAATGTTAATAAAAGTGCTTTGAATTTGAAGGCTACAAACACCATTTTTTGGGAGTTTTTTGGTGAGCAGGGAGGAGCTCAGGAGTTTTCTGGCTTGGGAAACGTGGAGATAAACCCTGCGTTCCTGGTTTTGGGGGGTGGTTGGGGACTGGGGATGGCACCGGGCGATGGGCACAGCCGCTGCCGGGTCACCCCGAGTCCCGCTTCACCCAGTCGGGAGGGAATTTGGGGGGAGGATTTTATTCCTGGTTTGCAGAGTCTTCCCCGAACCGCCAAGACCTGCCGCTTCCCTCCTGCTCCTCTTACTGGGACCAGTAGGCTCCTAGCATGCAAACTGGGAGGGTGGCTTGGCGGCCCGGTGTCCCTTTTGGGGACACCCCATGAGTGAGGGCTGGCAGGGGACGGGACCCCCACCAAGGCACCCACCGCACGGGACCGATGCTCCGGGGACGGGGACTTTCTCCATCGGCGTTACGAGGGCCGGGAGGGCACGAGTGACCCAAAGACCCCCCAAGATGTGGGGCCTCAGGATGGTGAAAGGGACCGTCCCCGGGGCTGTGCCACGCTGATCACCCTGCCCCCCCTGTCCCCGGTGTCCCCGACACCGTTTCATGTCTGGGAGCTCAGCGAAGGGTCGGGGGGGTGAAGCCCCATCACCCACCCCAGCGCTGTCCCCACCGAGCTGTTCTGGGGACAGGGGACTTTGTCCCCAGCATCACATCTCAGAGAGCCTTGGAAGGTCCCCCCCCAGCCCCCCGCACCCCTCCCTGGGGTGACTCCGGGGATGGTCCCTCTGCACTATCCCGGGACACCCCCAGCACCGTGGGGTGCCACACGCCGGGCACAGCCGGGACTTTCCATGTCCCCAGAAGTGTCCTCGCATCCCCCCTTCCCACACGAGGCCAACCTCACACCTTGCACCCGTGGGGGGGGTCCCCAAATCCCCTCACGGGCCGCACCCGCCGCCTCCCCATCCCCATCCCCATCCCGTGCCCCCGGCGTGCCAGCACCGGGCGCAGCCGGACCCCCCGGCATCCCCGGACGGCGCCTGCATGACCAGGCCGGTTGTAAAAAATTAAGGGGTGCTGCCAGCCCCCCGTCCCCCAGCGCTTGGGGTTGGGGTTGGAGGCTGCGTGCAAACCGCCCCGGAGCCGGCGGGCGGGCAGACACGCTGGAGACACGGGGGTTATTAGGGGGAGGCTGCCAGCGAGAGCGAGGAGGCGGCGGGTTGGGAGAGGAGGAAACCGAGCGGCGTTGCCTGGAGTGAGAAGCACGGCATGAGCTGGCCCTGGGTTTTTTTGGGTTTTTTTGTGTTTTTCTTTTCTTTTTTTTCTTTTTTAATTCAGGGCGGGAGGAGGGGAAAAAAAAAAAAAAAGAAAAAAAAAGAAGATTACATATCCGTGGATTATATAAACGCTGGGTGCATCGCTGCCCGTGGACAGGCACTAATCCTGCTCCCCTCCAGCACTGCCCCCCTGGCAGCCTGTGCTGCCCGTCCTGCCAGGGATGGGCACTGGGGGGGCTTTTGTGTTCATGTAGCCCCCCCCCCCCCCGCGTCCCTCCTGTCCCACTCCTCTGTCCCAGCCGCAGAGCACATCCCAGCGTGGGGCTGGGGGCTCCCGGGGGTGTCAGCACGCGCAGCCCGTGGGGTGCCAGGAGCCGGGGCTGGGGCAAGAGCCTCTGGCCCCTCTCGGCTGCCTCCCCCCCTGCTCCTCCTCGCTCAGCCCCATCTCCAACAGCCATGGGGTGTGGAGGTCACCACCAGCATCACCTGCAGCTCTTCCAGCCCAGAGGTGGCCAAGACCTCCCAGAGCTCCCCAAAAGGGGCTGTGGGACCCCAACATCCCTCCCCAAGGGTAAGCCCGCTCCTCCTGCCAGCAGCGGCGGCCCCAGTGTGCTCCCCAAAGCAGAACAGGGCCGAGATCCGGAGGCAGGACCCCCCCTCGGGGTGGGGACATCACCCCGTCACCCCACTCCTTCCAGCACCCCTCACCTCGCCCTGGCACAGGAATAAAATGACCATCCTTCATTATCCCAGTTATCCCAGTTACCCCTGGCACCGGGGATGGAGAGCAGCACTGGACAGTACCAGAATGGGGATGCTGGGGACACCCAGCCCCTTGGAGGGGATTTTACCCATGGCTACGGGCAGGATGAGGGCTCTCCAGCCCCCGTGGATCCAAGCTGTGTGGTAGCCGCACCCGGTGTCCCACCGGAGTCCCCACACGCCTCTGTCCCGCGCGCACAAGCCCCGGCGTGCCGCCCTCCCAGCGCGGCACACGTTTCCTGCCCCGTTGCGACACGCCGCTTCCAGCCGCTTGCATCACGCTGCTGCCAGCACAAAGAGCGGGGGCAGCCACCTGCCCACGGCCCGGCCTGGCAGCCACCACGTCTTCATCCCCTCCCCAACTCTTGGCCAACCCAGCACGCAGCAGCCGGAGCCAAGCAGCCACAGCACTGTCGCCAGCCGGGTCCTTGTCACCGCCGTCAGCTCTGGAAAATAGGACAGAAACGCTCCCGGGTGGCCTCGGGGACCTCTCAGCTCCATGCTCCATCCACGTCCCATCACCCGGCCTGGGCTGAGGACGGGAAGGGGACATAAAGTCCCCTCCCACTGCCCAAACCTGCCCTGGCAATTTGAAGGGGCTGGTTGGTTTTCCAGCCTGTGCAGGTGGAGGGAAAAGGGACCCGAACAAGCCCAGGGACGTCCCTGACCCCAGTGGGGTTTCTCCCGTCTGGTGGGTTAAACCTTACCAGACTGGGATGTCTGGGGGCTCTTGGCCTTTTCTGAGTGTCCCCAACTGCGGATGCTTTTGGCCAGTGGAGAAGAGCCAAGACCAGCTTCAGCGAGGCTGTGCTGGCCACGCCGCCCCTCTCCTGGGGCGCAGAGGAAAGCGGGGTCACCGTCTGGTTTGACTGTGGAGCAAAAGGCAGAACAGCCCCCAAACTCCCACCTCAGGGCACAGGACCCCCTCCCTGTCCCCATCCCCATCTCCCAGGAGCATCCCGAGCAGGAGCCAAGTGCAGGCGGGCGGCAGCAGGGGCTGGGAAATGGGTTGGTGCCGGAATTTCGCTGCACCCAAGGGTGCCCGAACTGGGATCTGCTCCCACGCGTCAGGGCAGGAGGGGTCTGGGTGCAGGGGGGAGCCGCGGGCGAAGGCGGCCTCCCCACGGGGTCCGGGCGCCAGCCGCCGTCCCGGCCGCACCGCGAGCGCCGGGCGGGCCGGATCCAGCCCCAGGAGCCTCGGCTGCTGCGTCCCTCCTGCTGCAAGACGGGACCTGCGAGCGGCTCTGGCTGCAGGTCCTTGGCAGAACATCCGTCGGGAACGCCGAGCGGGCGCCGTGGCCTCTGCCTCCTGCTTCCCCTGTCCCGCCAGATCCTGCCCCTCCCGGGCATGTCACGCCACCGAGCCCCCTCCAAGCCCACCGCCGGCTCTGCAGGAGGTCATCCCAAATTCACACGGTGCTCAGCACCCAGCTCCTCGGTGGTGGAACCCTGAGCCATCCTAGAGCCCTTTACAGCCGGGATCACGCCACGTTTCAGCCCCTTCCCGTGGCTGGAGAGTAATTCCTGGAGGAAAGCCCCAGTCTGGGGTAAATTCCACCCGTTAGGAACTGGGTTCTCCGCAGCCTCTGGATGAGAATTTCTCCTTTCCTCCAACATGGGTGCAAAGCAAATCCATCTGCTGCCCTAAAGCCTCGGTGGGGAGGATGGGCTCCAGTGTTAATAAAATAAAGCCAGTCTTGCACTGCACAGACCCCTACTTGTGCCAGACTCGTCCCCACTTGTGGGCATCACCCACCCATGCAGGGGACACCACGCATCACGTCTTGGCCCTGGACCACAGTCAGTCCCAGCTGCGGTGTCTCGCGGGGTGCTGAGCCAGCCCGTGGGCTCCACATCCTCCACGTGGCCACTGTGGGACACAACCAGGGACAACTATGCCTGTGTCCCAGCAGGGTCGCCGCCAGCACCTCAAACCTCTCGGCAGGGCGGGGAGGTGTGTGTGTTTGTGTTTGTGTCCAGCCCCGCGGCTGCTGGCAGGGACCTGGGGCTCCCCACACGCCTCTGGCCCTGGGGCACGTTGTTCCCACGCTTGGCGCCAGATCTCCAGCCCTGCCCATCTCCCAGCTATCGATTGTTTGGTCAAAAACCTGACTCCCAGGTGGGAGCCAAGTGCTCCAAAAAACTCCGGCCCTACGTGCTGCCGAAGGTGCAAAGAGAGCCACGCTCGGCATCGCGGCATCGCTCCCTCCCCAACATTGCCGGCTGGGATGGGAAACGTGGTCCCTGGGGCAGGAAGGGACCCTTGGAGCGGAGGAAAAATAAGGTGGGAATATCTGGAGTGAGGATCATGACATGTTTGTGTAATGGAGCAAACCTCGGTACGGACCCGCTGCACCAGCAAATCTGCCCTAGGGCAAGTCTCATCCCCATCGTGGGTGACAAGCACTGAGCAGGATTGGGAAAAATGGGAAATAATGTATTTTCCAGCCTCTGAAAAGTGCAAAGGGAGAGGCTGCCCACTGACAAACCTGCAGCAGAAAAATATCCCCCGCTCTCAAACACCCTTGCTCCCAGGGCCAGGTATTGACGGGGGCTGCTGGACCGTGGGGCAGTAACCCCGGGCTTGACCCACCCTGGGGTCCCCAGGCTGCCCCGCATCCCCCCACCCTCCCTCTTCCGCCCCTATTAAGGGAGACATCTTCAACAGCTCCAAATTGCCCGTAATTACCCCGAGGAGGCAGCGAGAAGCCCTTCACCGAGGGGCCTGGGTCCACAATTACTATAATTGCATCTCCATTTCGGGGGAGCGATGTCTGAAAATAGCGGTGGGTCCCTCACAGATGTTAGTGGGGGGGGAACGACACACAGCCCAGCCCCCTGTTTCAGTGCCCCCATCCCCATCAGGCTGTTTTCCCAGGGGCTTTTGGAGTCAGAAGCCTCCGAGGAGCAGGACCGAAGCGTCACCCCAAAACTGGGGACAGACCCCCCCCAAAGGGAGCGACAGGTACAGAACAGCAGTCTTTCCTTTACAAGTGTACAGCCTATTTATAAAGGGGGGGCACAGACAATAACAGACAGTATTTATAAATAAAGCCAGGCTGGGGGTGTCCGGGGACTCCCCAGCCCCCCCAGCCCCTCTCGGGGCCCCCCCTGCCCCATGTCCATGAACGGAGGGACCCGGGGCTGTGGCTGGAGGCCAAGTCCTGTCCCGCCGGGACGGGCGCACCAGGGCGCTTTGCCGGAGCTGTCTCACTTCGGACCGCGATGGAGCAGGTGATCCCCGTGTGCCTGCGGACCGTGGTCGCTTTCCTCCTTCTCTTCCTCCTTCTCCATTCACTGGGGTCCCCCAGGGCTTCGCTGGGCTCCCCGGTCCCTCGGGGGGGCGGCGGCAGAGCATCCCCCCCTCGCTGGCTCCTTCTGGAGCTGGTGGGTGCTGGAGCCGTGGCAGCATCACATCATGGGGGCCCTGGGGATGGCGTCCGGTGGGTGTGGCTGGTACCAGGCTCCAAAGCTGTTGATGTAGCTGCTGGGGGCCAGGGGGGCCCCTTTGCCCGGCACGGGGATGTCCCACAGCGGGGGGATGTTGGGGGAGCAGGGGGAGAGGGAGGCGGCGGTGTGGAGGTGCTCCCCGTCGGGTGCGCTCGAGCCTTGCTTCATGATCTTCTTGTACTTGGAGCGTTTGTTCTGGAACCAGATCTTGACCTGTGGGGGAGAGAGGGGTGAGTGGGGAGGATGGGGTCTGTGGCCAATGCCCCCCCATACCCGCCTCCCCCATCTACACCTGGGGGCACAGCCGATTCGGGGTGGGGGTCTGGGAGATAAGCCGAGCTCTGAGCCCAACCCTTTACAAGCCACCAGAGACTCCACTAAGGGTGGAGGAGATGGTGGCAAGAGACACAGGGAGCCCAGAGAAACATGCGCCAAATGGAGTCCCCACACATGCACATCCCCGTATGTCCCCACGTCCCCCCCCTCCGGCGCAGGCTGTGGCCCCCACCAGCGCGGGTGCCGGGGCTGGGCCGGGGTGCGGCGCGGTGGGGCCCGCCGCGCTGGGGTGGTGGCCCCGCTCATTCCTCCCCGCGGTCCCCCCCGCGCTGCCGGCAGGTTCCCACTTGTCTCCTCTTCCCCGGCTTTATGAGCTCGCTTCGCCCCTGGCTCCGGGCTGCACCGCTGCCGCCTGCCTGTCTCTCCCCATCGCCTTCAAAAACCCACTCGCCCCGTCCCGCGGCCCAGGGCCGCCCAGCGCCGGGCACGGCCGGGCCAGCAGCCAGGCTCCGGGGCTGGGAAAGTCCCGGTGCCGCTGGGAGGTGCGAGCAGGGGCGCCCCAAACCCGAGCCCCGGGGGCCCACCGGCGCCAGCTCCCCCACCGCGGCACGGCACGGCTCGGGCACGTTTCCAGTTGCACCCCGGCGTCGTGCTGCAGCCTTTAATCCGGAGTCACTCCTGGAGCAGAACTCCCAGTGGCACCTAGCGCATCGCTGGGGCTATAACCAGCCCCTCGCCCCTCGCCGGGGCTGTACCTGGGTCTGGGTGAGCCCCAGCTGTGCCGCCAGCTCGGCACGCTCCGGCAGCGCCAGGTACTGGGTCTGCTGGAAGCGCTGGTTCAGGGCTTGCAGCTGCAGGCTGGAGTAGATGGTGCGGGGTTTGCGCAGCTTCTTCCCTTTGCCGTTGAGGCGCAGCTCCCCGTTGGCGATGGCCGGGGGCTTCTCGTGCTCTTGGGGGTGGGAGAGGAGCAGAGAGTTAAACCAACACGCTGGGAGGTTAAAAAAAAAAACAACAAAAGCCAACAAAAAACAACCCCAAATCATCCCACCCTGGCCCTGGGGGGGTGCAGCCGGTTTTGCTTTTTGGCGGTTACTTTTGGAGGGGAGGGGGAATAAATAGGGGGGACCTGGTTTTGCTGTGGGGGTTTGCTTAAGCCGTGGGTAACGCAAAGGGGATGCGGGAGGGGGAAGGGAGGGATGGGATTGTTCATTCACTACTCAAACCCCAAAGCGGACAGGCCACAGGCCCCCCTGCCGTGCACCTAAGTTGGGGGGGGGGCAGGCAGGGTCCCCCCATGGGGCAATGGAGAGTGTGACGGGAGAGACTCCCCTGCGCTGGGGGGGCCTTGCTGTGGGCACGCTGCCCCGGGCAGCCCCTGGCTGCGCGGTCTGTGCCCCCTCCCAGACCATCTCCTCACCCCCCCGTGCCGTTGAGCATCCCCAGGTCCTTCTCGGGCCTTTGTGCGGGGTAGAAACCCGCGGGGGCTCGGGGAGGCACCGGGGACACGGTGGTCCCCGGCTCAGCACCTCGGGGCTGATGTGGGCGAGTGCAGGCCGTGGTGGCGAGTGTGTCTGTGTGCCCACGGACACCCCCCACACTGACTGCTCTGGCCACAGCCACGGCTCCCCAGAGCCCACGAGGGTCCGACAGGGCCTGGGGGGGGACTCAGCCGGGCTGGGGACCGCTCCGTGGGGCAGCCCCGGGGGTCGCTTCCCTCCGGTGTGGCTCAGTTTGCAGTTTTCTGCATCGGCTCTTGGGGAAAATAGTGGGGAAAGGGGATGGGACAGAGCAGGGAGCTGAGGTCGGAGCGTGTTGGCGGTGGGGCACAGGGGAGGGTCAGCCCGGCCCGGGGGGGCTCAGGGGGGCAGGATGCGGGCAGCCGGGGGTCTTGGGGAGCAGGTCCAGGCAGCCGGGGGTCTGCTGCCCCCCATCCCCGCGGTCTCCACGCTGTCACCCACCCGCACGAGGCTCCGGTGGGTCCGGGCGAGCTGGGAGTGGGGGGCGACATCACCCCCGGCCCCCTCGGGTCCCCTCAGGGACCTCCCCACCGGGCCGAGCCCCGCATCGCCGCTGCCCCGACGGGGCGGTTGGCAGCTCCCAACGGGCTTCCGACGGCTCCGTCCCGGTTGTTCCCGGTAAATCCCCGTCGCTCCCGGCTGGGTGGGTGCCCGGGGGTTGGGTGTGCAGCGCCGAGCACCCCGCGCCCCCCCCCCCCCCCCCCTTACCTGCGTCCTGCAGCCTGGAGCCGTGGGCCAGCCCGGCCGGGGGATGCTGGGCGCCGGGGGGGGGGTAGGGCAGGTAGGGCCCGCCGGGGGGCGGCGGGGGGGCAGCGCCGGGGTACGGGTAGGGCCCGGGCCGACCGTAAGAAGCGAAGGGCGACGGGTCGTGCTGGGGGTGCCCGGTGGGGTGGAGCCCGTGCAGCGGGTAGTGCGGCGGCGAGGGGTGACCGAGCTCCAGGAAAGCGGCTTTGGAGGGGTCGGGTCCCAGCAGACTCTCGGCCACGGAGCTCATGGTCATGGTGGGCCGGGCCGGGCCGGGCCGGGCCGGGCAGCCCCCGGAGCCCGCAATACCGCGCCGAGCCCCGCCGCCCCCCCCGACGGGCTCCGCGCTGCCGCGCTGCGGCCCCGCGCCCGGGGGATCCCCTGCCCGCCCCGCCCCGCCCCGCCAGGCCCCGCCCGCGATGACGTCACGCCCCGGGGCACCCCCCCCCCCCCCAAGTTGCCCCCCCACCCCCCCCAGGGGGGCAGCCTCCTTGCTCTGTGTGTGTGTGTCGCCCCCCCCTCGCCCCGGGGTTCCCCCCCCGCCCCCCCCCCCCCGCCTGTGCCCCGGCCCGGAGCAACGTGCCCCCTCCCCAGCGGGGCGACCCGGAAGGGGGGGGGGAGTCACCCCGACCCCCCATGTCCTGGCTGAGTGTGTGGGATAATCTGTGTTGGGGAGGGTAACCGCTTCTCAGGGACCCCCCCCCTCTCCATGGGGGCACGGGGAGGGGGGTGGAGAGTGACTCCCCACGCACGTGGCCCCGGGGGGGTCCCTCCGCTTGAGGGGGGCACAGGACAGCCCTGGTGACCCAGGGGACAGACCCTGGGTGAGGGGGACCTGAGGCCGGTCGCACTCAGCTCACTCATGGCGGGACAGGGGGGGACACCCCCGGGATGGCAGAAGGATGGAGACGGGAGGGACGGGCACGCAGGGCGCCGAGGCCCTGTGCGTCCCCACTCCCCGCGCTCACGGGTGCCGGGGAGGACACCCAGGGTGCTGCGAGGAGGAGGGGTGGGAGCCCTGGAGCCACCCGGTCGGCGCCCGCCTTGGCAGACGGGAGGCCCCTTCCGCGGCGCCGGCAGCACCCTGTCCCCGCAGGGCCCCGTCCCCGCAGGGCCCCGTCCCCGCGGGGCCCCGTTCCCGGCAGCAGGCGTCGACCTGCCCGGCCGCTCCCTCCCACCTCCCCGGGGAGTCCTTGACCCCCGTGGGGTGCACGGGGCCCGGACGAGCCTCAGAGCCTCCAACCCCCGCTGCCAGCCAGGGCAAACAGGGGGCAAAACCCCCCGTTGAAGCTGGGGGACACTTTGGGGACACGCAGCTGGAGCCCCGGATGGTGCTGGCAAGGCGGGTTTGCCCCTCCTGCAATCCCAGGTCTCACACCAAGCCCTGGGCAGGGTCTGTGAGCCCCCGGCTGCAGCACGGCGGTGGGTTTGGGGACATTGGGGTGACACAGCGGGGATGGAAACGGGTGACCGGTGCCGAGCTGAGCACTGGCCGTGAGGTCTCAGCTGCCACCCGCGCGGGGTTTGCCCGGGAGGAGCAGCCCCGACGGAGCGGGGTGACAAGCGGCCGGGGATGCTGGCAGGGAGGGTCCCCTGTCCCCACCCTCCCATTAGACCATCTTCAAAACATGTTTCCATCTGGCCTTCACTCTGGCTCTGACTCACTCCGAGCAGGGACTGGGAGCTCCGATATAAATCGCCGAGCTCCTGGCTCACCCCAGGACACACTGGGACCATGTCCTGCCCCAGAGTCCCAACACAACCGCCCTTCCTCTGACCCGCCGCTGACCCTCCGTAGCTGACAGCTTCTGCCTTCTCTCCCCATCCCAACCTCCCAAACCTTCGCTCACGACACCGTCAGGATCATTTCCAGCACAGTCCAGACCCACAGACCATCCCCTTGGTGCTGAGCACAAGCTCTGGGGTCCCACATCCCTCCATCCCAGCACGGAGAAAAGCACCAGCATCCCTGGGACTGTCCTCGGGGACGACATGGGCTCAAAATCCTACGGGAGCCCTAAAATTTGGGCGTGGGGAGAAGTTGTCCTGCCACCTCTGCCCGGGCCACCAGACTCCAGAGGCCAACATGGAAAATCCCCCAACCCCACCCAGGCAAAAGCGGGGGCGAAGCAGCAAATAAAAAAGAGGCACAAGGAGAAATCCAGATGTTCTCCAGCCCTGCCCGGGCTGGCTGAGGGATCCCCGGGGAGCCTGGCTTGGCCGACACCGAGGGCGAAGCGTGGCCGCTGCGAGTGTCGAAGGAAACCTCGGCTGATCTGCTTTTATCCCAGCTCCTCACTTTCCCTGCCGGGGTGACTCAGCTCTCACCGGCTCCGGGGACGGGTGCTGGCTTGCTGGGATGAGCTACTGGTGGCTCCGCTCCCTCCAGTGCTCCTCACCTCGGCGCTGAGGGTGGGAGGGAGATGCTGGGGATGGGGGGTGTGTCCCCCCCAATACAGATGCTGCCCGTGGTGGCAGGGAGGCTCCCAGGGATGGATCTGGTGGTTCAAAATGCTCAGAGGACCCTGACCCCCTTCCCTGTGCTCTCCAACCCCTCTGCTATGTGGTGGACATAATAAATATTTGTAATTAAATATAAGTACCCCAAAATGTCCATCACGTGGCAGAGGAGGCAGGGTCCCTGTGCTGGCTGCAGGTGGAAGGACGGTGTCCCCATGGGTGTTTGGGGACAATTTTTCACATCGGGGAGGAGGAGAAGGACCCTCAGGGTCAAATCCCCTCCTGGGACAAGGTGTCGCTGCTCTGTTTCACTGGTGATGCCAAGGAGGGATCCCACCCCCCCACGCCTGGGGGCTGGAGAGCGAGTGGATCCCCCCAACTTGGGCGTCTCCAAGTGGGTCCCATGGCACGGGGCAGCCCAGGGCGAGCAAGGAGGCAACGGTGACACCAGATGAGAGGCAGCCCATCTCCTCCTCCTCCTCCTCCTCCTCCTGCCTGACTCCACACCAGCCTGGCACAGACAGAGTTTTGGGTCGGGGGGGTCTGAAAGTGTCAGTCTCAGCATCCCCGAGCCCCATCCTGGGCCAAGGGGACACCCCATCTCCGAGCCCACCGGGGCGGGTGCAGGGAGATGTCCCCTGCTCTGCGTCCCCTTGGGAGACGGGGTAAGAAACTGGCACCAAACCTTCAGGTTGTAAAAAACTCCCAGCTCCTGGCCACCGCTCACCAGGGGGCTGGTTCCCAGCGGCGTTGGCAGCTCGAGGGAAGGAGTCGGGGCCACCCAGGCACCTGCCCGGGGATGAGCACAGGGCACACACCCCGGGGGGCAGGTCCCAGCCCTCCTGTGTGTGTCAGCGCGGGCTGGCAGGGACAGAAGATGCTGTTTTAGCAGGGTTTGGGGTTTGAGGGGTAACCCGCTGCCAAAATAAATACACCAAGTCAACTCGTATTAAATTAAAAAAATAAATCAAGGCCATACTCGGAGCCAATTCAAAGTCTCATTCTCGGGGCTGGAAGGTGCTGGCACATGCCCGAGACCCACGCGGTGGTGGCAGGGACCACGGCGGGCGCTGCCAGCCGGAACAGGCGGGAGCTGCCGTTCACCTGCCCGGCGATGCTCTCGCTGCGCTCGCGACGCGGCAAAGCCGAGACGATGGAGAGGCTCCGGGTTTTGACCTGCCGGCTTGCCGGCACCGGCTGGCGAGGCTGATGAAAGCAGGAAGGATTAAAGGGGTGCAAGGAAGGGTGTGTGTTGGGGGGGGGGAGGCAGGAAAGCATGTGCCAGGTAACAAACCTACAAGATCCTCCAAGATAAAGGGAGATCCCAACAGCTGTAATTACGCGCTGGAGATAGAGCGGCGCGGGGAAAGCCTGAAGCCAAGTACAGGAATTCTGGGTTAATGGCAGCCCAAGGAGAAGTTAATAACAAGCCGAACAAAGTGGGAGCAGACAGCCTGGCGTCTGCCCTCCCACACGCCACCGCTGCCACACTAACGAACAACCGCGCTATCTCCAGCCCTGTCAATAATCCCGGGGGAGCGCAGGGAGACGGGGTGCCGGCGCGAGCTGGGCTCCTCTGCGCGGGTGCTGGCTTCTCCCCCGGCTTCCCCTCGGGATTTTTCGGCGGGTTGGCCGGAGTAAAAATCACCCCGGGGAGTGGGGGGAAGAAGGGGGAGGATGAGGGGCTGTTTGGGAGCATCGTCTTGGGAGGGGGCTGGAGACCCACCAGAGGAAAGGCTGTGCTCCGCGACACTCTCCCAGGGCCTGATCCTGACCCTAATGGGAACAGGATTTGTCCCCTGGATGATGTCAGACAACCCCAAAGCACCCAGAACCTGCTCCCCCGTGCAAAGAATCACGGCGTGAGCGAGGCGAGACGGGAGCTACCGATGAGGAGGTGACCTGAAGGTGCAGAGGTGGCCCAGAGGACACACGCACCGGGGAGGTGACGGGGACGTGGCCGACACAGGAGGGCCTGGGACCCGGCTTCGACGGGGAGATTTCAGAGGGACACAAGGGAAGAGACAGTTCACATTAATATTTTATCCCCCTTCACCTTTGCAGAGCTCCAACATCTCCAGGAGGGATTTGAAAGGGATTTTTTTTGCAAAAAGATGCTCAAAAATGGCTTGTCCCAAATGTTGCAGCCTCCGCAGGCACCCTGGCTGGGGTTGGCTTGGGCTGGGGGGGGTGTTTTCTTGCTTTCCAGCACCCAGAGGCTCTGCACTGGGTGTGGGTCAACGGCAGCGGCCGGGTGGTGTAAATCAGCATTTCCCCAACGGCACGGCCGTGGTCAGAGCCACCACCTTGGCCAGGCTTTGTGCCCTGCTTTGCCGCCGGTTTGAGTTGAGATGAAATCATGTAGATGTTAAAAATTCTTAAAACAAGTAACCATTCCCCCCGCCCCCCACTTCATCCCCCCCTCAGTAAAGCAAATATTTTGTTTTAGAACTTAAAATATTTTCCAGGATGTAGATCTGGTCTGGGTTTGATTTTCACGAGGACTGCGGGCTGGAAATCAAAGGAATAAAAGGACCCTGATGTAAATCAGCAGCGATCCACCGAGGGGCATAGAGTCTCCCTGATTTACATCACTTCAGCCCTTGGCCCCGACTGAGACAGATGAATGAGGGAGCAAAGGAGAAGGGAAAGTCCCCCTTTGTGGTATCTTGTTTGGAGAGAAGCAAAACCGGCGCCGGCTTTGCTACTCCATAAATGCACAGAGGTTGAAAATTTACACCGGCATCACCAGCTATTCCTGACCGGCACCTCTGAGGGCCAAACCTGAGAGGGTCTCTCCCCATCCCTGCTAGTCTTTGGTGAGTTTATTAAGTGCCTGGAATTAATTGCAGGAGCAATTTTCTGCTGTCTAAATTCCCCATGTCACTGTTCCTCCCCTTGTGCCCTGGCGTGTGAAGCCAGTTTGGGGGATAATTATGCCCCATCTGGAAACCTTTGGGGAAGGTGTGAACCTGCTAGGCAGAAATATGACATATTTAATCAATTATACCATTCATTAGCCCCAGCCTCAGCGCCTTGCCCTGCTAATTTGACAAGAGCACCAGTTAAAGAGGCTTTTTAACCCTCATTCACTTCACATCACCCTTAACGCAGAGAGCACCCGAGCCCGCGTGGCGCTGGAAAGGGGACGGTCTGCGCCTGGGTTCAACGCGCGTGGGTGCACGTGGGTGCTCGGCTCCTCGCCTCTTGTGAGCTGTACCCTGCCCTGCTGGGGTTCATACAAAAATATTAAAAAAACCCAGTTACATTTCCTTTTGTTCCATTCACACCAAACTCTTGTCGCTGGGACTTGGGCTGTGGATTGGCACCGGGCTGAAAATTCCACTTGTCTTTTTTAACTCGTTGCTCTTCTCCTCCTGCTTATTCCCTGCTTCTGCTGTCTTTGCTGGAGCGGTGCAAAACTGCCTCATTTTGGGTTAAAAGGATAAACTTGATAAAAAGGATAACTTGAATTTGTGGTGTTGTAAATGGAGCAGTTAAATAATCCCAGAATCATCTAGATTGAAAAGACCTTGAGGATCATCTAGTCCAACCATTCATGGGAAATATAAATTCAGATTTTTATTTCTTTTTAGATAACTTGAAATTATTACGCATTTAAATAATGAACGATATTGATTTGGATTGTTTTTTGGTTTTGTTTTTTTTTTTTTCAGATAACTGTTTGGAGGTTGATTTTCCCCTAAGGGTGAGCTGTACAACAAGCCCAATTAAGATCTGGCCCAGGCTTTCTACATGATTTCCCGGGGATTCTTCCTTGCATAAATGGTATTTTCCTTTCCTATCGCAGGCTCCTCAGTTGAGAAGCTGTTATTTTCCCTTTAGCGAGACCCATTAAGGGTTTGCAACTTTAACAACATAACGAGGCCGTTAGTAGTGGCTAGATGCAGCATTTAAACAAAGAGATCATCAAACAGTAGAGAATTTGATCCAATAAACCTGATTAATTTGTTTTAAAACAACCTCTTGCAGGCACACATCTCTAAAGGAGAAACTTTATCAACTTTGGGACTAGGACTGAAGGAAGCAGCACCTATTTTACCACCTTAATAGCTGCCACTCTGGCAAACCAGGGTGGGGAGAGGGGTTTACCGTGGTGTTTTTGGAGAGGTGAGGTGCCCGGCGTAGTACCCTGGTGCCTCCTCTTGCTCGTCTGGTGCCCTCATCCTCCTCCACCCCAGGTGCCTGCAGAGCACCCACCCGGAGCACCCCTGCGTGGGACGGTCCCTGTGCACATCGGCACCCCCGGGAGGATGCTCTGATGTGGAGACCCAGCTCCATCCCACCCCTCTGCCCATCGGGGGAGGAATTATACCCCATGTTCTGCGTCCCCCCCCCAGCATCCCGCTCCAGCCTGCTGGCTGCTGCGCCTGTTGACATGTTTCTCTGGAAAGGGGCTTGGCTGAGGATGGAATTTAAAACCCACAGATTTTCTTTGTTTTGTTTTTTTGGCTTTTTTGTTGGGTTTTTTTTTTGGTACTTGTTTTCTTATTTTGGTTTATTTTTTAATGTCCTAGCTGGAAACTTGAAAGCTGTGGCTCCTCTGGCAGCTTTGGGCTCCATCCCTGACGTTGGTGGCTGCTCCGTGCCCTCTGTGACACACACCTCTGTCACCCTCTGGGTCTGGGTGCTGGCCAGGGGGGGCAAATCTGCTGGTGCTGGGATGCTCTGAGGGCATATGGGAGGCAAAACCTGAGAGGGGAACTGGTATGGCTGGGAGGAAGAGTTGAGCTCCTGGGAAGAGGAGTCCTTCCTTCACTTATCGCAGTGAAAAGATGTAATTTTTCACTGAGAAATCAAGGTAGTTTTTTTTCAACGAGCAAAACCCTGTTTAAATTTCAATAAGTGGAAAAAAATTGTTCTGTTTTCAAAAGGCAAAACATTTTGATGGGTCACAGGGTTGGGGGGGCGGGTGTTGTCTCACCGTTTGTAGGGTGTTTTCATTCTGGTTTTGTGAAAGATCAGGAAGAAATAGCAGGGTTTCCTCTGAAATCTGAGCCCTGCCCAGGCCGCCCAGAAGCACTACAAGAACCTGGGGAAAGGCCAATGTCTCAGGGTCAGGGACTCCACTGACCGGACCAGTGGAACGAAGACTCACAGAAGAATCCCTGTCCTTGTTTTCTGGTGCGAGAAACAGCACGAAATGATCTGATCTCCAGTCAGAACAAGTGGGGAGACTTGGGGGATCCTCACCTTGGGGGCACAGGTTGAGGATGCTCCAGCTGTGGGAGCACTGGCACCGCTGGTCTGGGGGGGGGCGGGATGCTGGCCTGGCAGTGTTACCACATCCGAATGCCACAAGGCAACACCTAGATCCCCCATTTAGGAGCACCAGGGACCCCCCCAGCCCACCCCCGGACTCTCCCAAACACTGGAAGCTGCATTTGCAGGTGGACAGATGGATGGGAAGGGGAAAGCATGGACGACCCCATACCCTCCGCATCTGATGCGTGGTGCCCGTCTCGTGCCGCGGGACCTGTCGGGGCTTGCAGGTTGGGGGAAGAATTTGCCGAGCGTTTAAAGAGCCGACAAGAAGGGCTTGAGCTTGCAGCTGACTGCACGTTCAGGCCTCGTTTGTGAGCACTTTGCATCGCTGATGACAGAAAGTTGCTTTGTTGCCCAGGCTGTGGGGATTGAGCGATGGGAAATCCGTGGCGCTCGCTCGAATTGGCAAAGAGGGTTCCTTGGCGTCAGGGAGAGCCCAGCCCTCCCCTGTACCTACCCTCTGCTGAAAATAGATGAGTGATTTAATCATCCCCTACCCCCCCACCCCGATTTATATTCACCAGAAAGTGCTTTTAGTGAAGTCCTGTGTCAGACCGAGCTCGAGACGCTGTTGGTGGCTATGGGGGATGCTCACGGGTGAGCCAAGGAACCACATTGGAGTCCCATGGCAAAAGTCCACGAGCAGGTGAACAGAAGACATGGGAGGACAAAAAATTCACTGTGACATTTTACTGATGGAACATAAACTTTTCAACAAATACTTGGAGAGAAAAATACATATTTTGTTGACATTTTCCATATTTGGCGAAATCCCAAGCCTTCCACTAAACCCCCAAACGCACACACAAAGCCCCACGATGCTTTCATGAAAAGCAGCGTCCCAAAACGTCCTTTTCTTTCTGGTGGTTACAACTCTGAAAAAAAAAAAAAATTATTTCAGGAATTTTTAAGAGGGAAAGGAGCAATAAATTGGAAAAGCTTCAGCATTTCTGGAGAAATGGGTGTTTTCTGACCCATCCCAGTGACTCGCTCCTGCGGGTTTGTTGCTGGAAGGTGCCAAGGATGGTGGCTCCATGTGTCCTCAGGGGAGTGAAGATGCCCAGCTCGTCCCGTGGTCCGGGCACAGCGTTAGGGGAGCAGGGAGAAGCTCCCTGGGCTGGACCCACCACATTCTCCATATTCCAGCTCTATATTTTAGCCCTGATGAAAACCACCATGTTAGCAGCCCCAGGCCTGGCTCCTTTCTCTTCCTTTGCAGCCAACGATGCATTTCAGAGGGAGCAGACTCAGGTCAAGCCTTGGAAACAAAATGTCATCTGAGAGTCCTCGCTTTACCCACAGAAGAGGTAACAGCAGGGCAGTTACCAGAGTCCAGCCCCGGGTACCCACGTAGCCTTCCCAGGCAATATTTCCTTCAGCCCCCCGTGATGCCGAGGCTGCTGGGGGACCGGGAGAGGCTCGGTGCTGTGTGGTGACTTGCTGTCCCCAGCCGGGACGTGTGGGTTTGGAGAGACGTTAAAAGCATTATAATCAGTGACCCCACATTCTTGCTAATTAACAGAGAGAAAATTAGTGGTAAAGGAAATTGTTCCTCTTATATTGCTCTTTCTGGTTTGCTTGTTTTTTTGGCTTGTTTTTTTTTTGTTCTCTGCGTGTACCATGTAGAAAGAATTATTTAAGCCTCTGGGGCCAAATACCCAGGCTCAACTTAAGCAAAATTCTCGGTGTGAGTTTTTGCCTGATTAAAGGATTCAGGGTCTTGCCCAGGAGCAGAAAGGGGCAGAAGCCAACCCAACGCTTCACTTTAAAGCAGGCTGAGCCCACCGGTACCACAGTACTCACAGAGCGGAGTGGTGCCAGGTGATGCTCAACTCAGCCCCGACTCGCCTCCCTGCAAAGGAGGGCTCGGTCCCTGTCAAATCATGCACGTCTCTGCAGAGGGCTTCGAGGGAAAGCTGGGCAGCTCTGAAAGGCAACCTGACAGCGCCGAGGGCATCAGACACCCGTCTGAGGCAGGCGGGATTGCTCTGGCAAGGATGTCATGAGGGCCAAGGCTGGCAGAGCTGGTGGTGTGACATTTGGAGCTTGGATGCCCCTAGGGCAGAGGTATCTGATGACCACCTCCATCCTATGGCTGGCTAGTGCTTAGGGCTAACAGCCACCCGGTAGCATCGTCCTGCTGTATGGAGTGAAGGACAACCCTGCATCCTGGTCCCCTTGCAGGACCTGAACCCTCCCTTCTGACCCCTGACAGCCACTTCCCCGGCTCCCAGAGCCACCGTCCTTTCCTGCAGAGCTGGAGGCAGAGCCACCCGCCCTGAAGCCCAGGGACAGCCCTGCTGAGCCAGGGAGCCACTACCGAGCCAGTCGGGGCGGTGTCACCAAACGTCCCCACGCCACCATCCTCCCTCCCCAGCGCGCTCGCAGGTGGTCATTAGTGGAGCTGGCAATCCCCGCAGCACGCGCCGGGTATTTACATCTCTGGGGAAGCTGAACTCAAGGAGGAGAGGGAGAAAAAAAATGGTGACGGTAAATGTATAATTAAAGTCCTATTAAGAGGCGCCTAGGAGTCTCCTGGGGAGCTGGGTGTACAAGATCGCTGCCTCCCCGACGGCTCTTAGGTACAAAAGTCTCCCCAGGCACAGCCATGGGGGACCGGGGGGACCTGCCGCGGGGGACGTGGCATCATCGGGGTCTCTGTGGCGCTGGGACATCCCTCCCAGGGCCAGGCTGTGGGGTGGGTCCCGTCCCGTCCCATCCCCTGCAGCCTTGTTCTGATTTCAGAGATGCTGGGAGCAGGCGCCCATCCTGCCGCTGGCTCCCACATCCCTGGACAACTCAAGTTGGTGGGTTGGGTGCCCGGCTCAGGTGCTCCTCGAGTCCAGACCCCCTCGGACTGGGCTGGGGCAAGGGGCCACCAACCTGAGACAAACAGAGAGTCCAACCTGAGTCCTGGAGCCACGTGGCTCAGCAGAGCTGGTGGAGGAGACAAGTGTTTTAATAGGCAAAAAGAGGGAGTTGCTGTTGCCTGATCTACGCTGGCACTGTCACGGACACGGGGTTTCACCATCTCCTACACCCTGGCGGCCCCCTCTCCATCTCTCAGCCCTTTCAGCTATCAGGTCCTCATCCTCACTGGGAGGTCCCTGTCATCCTCAGAGACCTGCCCACATCCCACCGCACTCCCTCGCGCCAAGCTGCCCGGGCTCCCTTCGTTCAGCCCCTCGCAGGCTCCGTGCCCACCTCCGGCCGTGCCCGGGATGTAGCCTGGCTCTGACCCAGCTCAGCAATCCACCTGCACCAGGGGCTTATTTCTCCTTTCCCTGGAAGCACCCCCATTGCAGAGGTGACACATGAACCTCCGCTGCCACCTCCACTCAGGGCTCTCCCTGGCTGCCCCTATTCAAAGGCAAAAAAAAGCAAGTTGTGGCCAGGTTTGATGGTAAATCACACCATTTCCTCACCGCCCGCCGGATTCCAGCAGCCCAGCTCACATCACCCTCCCTCGCAGGTGCTTTTCCCATTCAACACCTCCCATCTCGCCTGCCCCTGCTCTTTACAGCTCCCATATTAGTTGTGGTTCACTGGGCACTGAATGGGGACTGGAATTCCTTAATCCACCTGCAACCTGCAGAGGAGCTTTCCCAGCCCCAGCCCCGTAACTCAATCCCACTCGGCACAAAGCCGGGAAGGCATCGCCGGCGTGAACCAGCAGTTGAGTCTCACCTCCTCCTGGTCCCAGGAGGGTGGGCGGCACCGCGGGCACCGTTCCCTTTGAACATCCCCTGATGGAGATTTGCCGGCGCGGAGGTCAGCCGAGCTTTTGTCTCGCCGTCGGTTTGGAAAATTCCACCTGGTCGCGGTTGGGTTTTCCAGGGGTCCCATTTCACCCAGTTCATAGCCCAAAATGTGCCTGTGGGGTTGAGTTCAGCTGCTGCCTCACCCTCAACCGAGCAGTAAAAGTGACTGAGGGAGGGTTTGGAAGTGTTTTGTTTTGGTTGGGTTTTGTTGTTGTTTTTTTTTTTTTTTTTAAACAGGAAAATGTTGATTCATTGGAAATAATGATTTTCACCAGGAACATACCTGGTCACTTTGACCTGGGCAGAATTTCTCATGAAAATATTGCAGAGGTGTCTGTCTCCATCCCATAATAACTAGCAGACTGAGCATTCCTGTGGGACAGGGGATCCTCATGGCTCCCCAACTGCCTTCCCACCAGCTGGATTTGCCCCCACTTTGAGACCTGGAAAGCAGTGAGGGTGCCTGTCTCGCACCCTCTCAGAGCCACACTCAGCCCAAGTCCTTCATGTCAAAAGATTTTTCTTGAAAGATTTATTTTCTGTAAAAATATGACTCTGCCTTCCGCAAAGAAGATGCCAGCCTTCCCGAGCTCTCCAGTCTCTGGTCCTTCCCCATCTACAGACATCCTCATGGAAACTCTGCTTAGGTAGGAAAATCTGGCTTTTGGCAAAGGAGAAATTTTGAATACTGACGTTCATAAATTTGAGAGCTCCAAAACGCCTTTGAGGTGGGAAGTGAGTCTGTCTCCAGCCCACAGAAGCTAGATTGTGAAATAATTTGAAATCGTGGCAACACGACCTGAAAATTCGCTTGTACGGTCTAGCCATCACACCAGAAAACCTTACTCTTGGGAAATATGGATAATCATCCCGATTTTGGAAAATCTGGGGCAGGTGATTGTCGTTATGGGCTGTGGGTGAGTTTGGTTTCAAGGCAGCTTTATACCACCAGAGCTGGAGAAGGCCTCAGAGCACAGGAGGACTCAGGGGTGGAAGGAAGATTTTCAGACAACCTCCAGCACAGCTAGTACACATTTTCCTTCACCTTACTTTTGGGTTTATTTCTGCCCCAAGAGGAGTCAGGAAAGCACTAGCTCCTCCATGGCAGAGGATGAGTGGGGGTGCTGAGGGGAATCCCAGGGTGTGGGGTGAAGACGTGTTTTATGGACACCTCTGGAGATGTCTGTAAGACACAGCCTTAGCCAGTCTGCAGTGCAAACAGCAGGAAAACGAGGTTTATCTCAGGTTGTAGCTCGAAATCAGGCTCCTGTTTTTCAACTCCTGTGCCCCATTTCCCTCCCTTTTGTAGCCTTCTATCCCCCAGGGAGGCAGCTGAGCTTTGGGGGGGGCAGAGCATCCCCCCGACGGGTGCCCCTCACCCAGGGAGTGCTGAAAGTGGGACCCTGAGCCCCACTCCGCACAGAACATGCGTTTCCCTGGCCCATGTGCGTGTCTGTACACACAGAAGCCTGGCGGCTGTGTGCTCACTCTCACCTCCACCTCCCCCAGCAGCCCATCCCGGCTCAGGACTGGGATGCAGAGCCCACACCACGTCCCCTCGCCCGTCACCAGTGGCCTCGCGCCGGGGCGGCTGGCTGAGCTCAGCTCCAGCTGCGCTGATGGGAGGACAAGGTCAGAGGCAAGTGCCCACTTTCCATTTACTCCGACTTTCCGCCCCTGCATCCCCCCACATCATCCCCATGAGTAATAGGGAGCGGCCGTTCCCGTCTGGGCCAACGGGAGATGGGGCCACCCAGGGCCACCCCTTGGCCCGGGCAGGCAGCTGGCAGGCAGCGAGGAGGAGGAGGGTGATGAGGAAGGAGACTCTGGGCTTTCCTGTTCCTCTTGGCTCCCTGGGGTTGTTTGGGGTCCCGGACTGACACCCCTGGGAGCCAGCCAGCTCTGTTAGTCACGCAGGGAGGTGCGGAGGCTGGAAAGACCTGCAACCCTGCCAGGGCGGTGGAGAGGGCAGAGCGGGCAGGACGCCACGGACGAGCACCGTCGCTCTCCTCGGCAAAGGAGCCACAAGGAGGCACCTGGGGCTTGAGACCTCCCGGCCTCTGCCCCTTCCCCTTGGCCCACATCTCACCTTTCCTGTGCTGTGGTGGTGGCACCTCTCCTGGGACTGGTGTCCCACCCTCAGGGCTCCTCTCAGAGGCACACGGGGTGGAAGTTTGGGGCTGGAAGAACGGGGGGAATTTTGTGATAAAGGCTGATTTCTAAACTTGTAGTTTTCAGAGCTCAAAGGGCAGCGGGTGGAGACTGGGGAGGGACAAAAGCCCTAAAAAAAGAAATAAGACTGAACACCTGGAAGCATCACACCAAGGACTAGAGGACCCCAGGAGTGAGGGCAGAACTACTGGGTAGTGCTTCTGCCTCATCCCGGCCCAGCAGGGTCCCTCCTCTCCGGGCTCTGCGGCCCCGCGGAGGAAGGCTCAGCTCTACCCTCCAGTGTTTATCGTATTACCTGGTGTAGTACCACAGGCTCCGACTCAGGACTCTCAGAAATCCTTCCCTGGGTAAACAGCACATCCTTTTCCTGCTGTGGGCTGCTCTTCCATACCACGCTGTACTTTCATTTCCTCCTGCACTGCGGCCCCGGTGTGATGGGGAGCTAATTAACATTCCCCTTCAGGCCAGCTGGCTGGAGAAGTGTGCCACCATGCTCCTCCATCCTCTTCCTCTTCCTTGTTTTAGTGGAAGCAGGGAAAGATCATCATGTGGGGAAACTGAGGCATGCAAAGGTGCAAGCTTGAGGTCAGGAGCGTCTCTGCTTGCAGGAACTCGCTGGCCGGTTGGACACAGCCCAGCAGAGCTGAGCACTGTGCCCGAAGCACCTCCGGGCTCTCAGCAGCCTTTTCCCTGCCTTCCCAAGGGAACAAGCCCAGCTTAACACTAGACGGTTTGTCACACCTGCCCACCCAATCAGGTCTAAAGCCCCTCACGTAACAGGGCTCGACTACAGCACTGATAAGCGATAACTGAAGGGAGCAAGGAAAGGCACAGGGTGTCTCCTGGCAGGTAACACGCTGCTGGGCATTCCTGCGCTGGCTGCTCCAGAGCCAGTTTGGTTTGGTCATGCCTAAAAGCCCTCGCCACCAGCAAAACCAGCCGCAGCAACGACACCGACTCACAGACACCGTGGTGAGCGCTGAAGGGTCTCTGCTGGCCACCGAGGGCCGGACACGCTGCACGGACCAAACCCTTCCTCCAGGTCAAAGCCAGCCGCGTTGCAAGAGCCAGTTTGGGGACAGGCTGAGGGATTCTGCAGGTCAACAGAGTCTCCGGGGATGGTGACACGTGTGTATGTGAACACGTATGTGCGTGTGAGTACGCGTGTCCCGGTGATGTGACAGGACGCTGCAGCCAGTTAAAGGGTGAAACAAGTGACCTGGAATTGAAGGGATTTTAAGGCAAATCGTTTTCTCGACGCAGGCCACTGAGCTGCCCCTGAGAGGTGACCCACCAGCCTGCGCCGGGCCAAGCTCCCCACTGCGACCCCGAGCAGGGATGGATGTGGGGGCAAGCTGCCCCGGTCCCAGCAGCGGGGGGGCCCTGGGAGCCCCCCCAGCCCCGCTCCATCCCCAGGAGAGGCGGCCAGACTGCAGGTAACGTTGCCATCTAGTGGTTCCCCACCCCGAGCCGAGGGAAAGAAGCCACTTTCGGGATTATTTAGGAAGAAGATACGGGGGTGAAGCTGCGCAGGTGGGCTGGGCCCTGAGTGGTACCCGGTGACACCCCAGTGGTACCCACGCCCCGGCGGCACAGGGAGCAGCAAGGGCTTGGCTTATCTGAGGATGCAATGGGCAAGCTTTGGCCTCTCTGCTCAGGCAGCAGCATCCCATCCTCCCATCCTCTTCCTCAGCATCTTAGACCGTGCAGCATCTCCTACGCCCCGCCAGGAACTGGCAGCAGGTCAGTGTCTGCACAGCCAGACCCAGGGCTCGAGGGGCAGCAGTGTCAGCTCCCCTAACCTGTGACAAGGCTTGAAAGCAGCTGAGACCCCTGAATTCACCAGGCAGAGGAGCAGGGAGCTCTGAGCTTTTGCACAGCACTGAGAGGAACCTGCCTCCAGCCTGAGGGCAGAAGGTGGAGGCTTGGCTTAAACCTGGCAACACCTCAGCTCCTGGAGCTGTCAGGGCTTGGTCACGGCTGTGACATTGCAGCCGCCTATGGATGGTACTTGATGGGCAAGATTCCTGCCAAAGCATCTTTCTTGACAGAGCTTAAGATCAAAGGCGGATGGGGCCGAGTACGTGTGCGGCTCATCTCCGCACCAGGCTGCCTCTGAACCAAATTCAGAATGGCCCCAGAAGGTCCCCAGCCCGGAATCGAGCACGGGGCACGCACACAGAGGTGTAAACCCTCACATAACACAGGACGTGATGAACTGCTCTGATAAACAGAGGAAAGTTTTCCCCACTCTCCTCGACTCTGCTTGGAGGCCAGAGGCAGAGTAAAGGATCCTTCTCCCTGTTTTACGGTGCAGGGTCCTGCCTGAGCCACCACCCGGCCCTCCCCTGCCTCCTGCTCCCCATCCCGTGCTGGCAGCACCCCCTGCTCTGCTCATCCCTCCATCCCACCTGCCTCCCAAACCCCTAAGAGGGGAGGAGCAGGGCTCGTTTGATGCCCAGAGAGGAAAGCTCCAAGCCTAAAGCCCCTCTTTGGGAGGAACAGGGTCATCTCCAGCCTGCCTCACCCCCCTGACTCCACAGGCGGGGGCACACTGGGTTTTTTAGCCTGGTTTCCAAAGAAAAGGAATCTCATGTGTTCACCCTGCATTTACTGGCTTGTTCCCTCGCAGGACTTGCAGGGTTGTTGTCCAGCCTCACCCCAGCAGACACGGGCAGGCATCCTGACAACAAACACACTACAAGTTCTGCATAAATGTCTTTTTTTTCCAACCCCAGAGGGATCTGTGCTTTGACCTGTCCGTACCAAGACCCGTTTCACCCTAGAGAAGCAGATAGACAGATCCTTGCCCTATTCCAGGGAGTAAATCCACTACTACCACAGAAAAACCTCATAAAGTAGGGGAACTACTCCAGGATGAGACTTGGGATTCCTCCGCTTCCTCCTCTGGGAACCCTAAAGGAAGTGGTTTGGGGATTAGCTGCCCCGGAATAATCTCCTGCCTGTCCCTTCGTCCTCTGCACTGCCATTTACACACTCAAGCATGAGGATTTTATCTGTACCCAACCCCTTAATCCTTTTACAACTTACTATTTTAAAACTCTCACTGTTCTTGCTATCTTGATACCCCTCTAAAAGCTTTATTAGCCCTTCTAAGACACCGGTGGCAACAGTGTGTTGTGGCAATGAGTTTCACGCCGCTTTCAGGTTATTTCACTCCGGATGGAGATGGTGAGACTGACCCTTCCTCTCCCCTTTCAGGAGCCAGCGTCGTGGCTGTGCTGGCAAAAGCATTTTGCAGCTGCCCCTCTATCTCCTCTCTGCATCTCACGCATGCAGAGCCTGTACCTGCATTCCTCACAACGTAGTCACCTTGTTTGGCTGGTGTCTGATCCCTCTTGGTTTCTCTCCTGCTCTGGAAAACACACCCACAGGAAGGCAGCCACCTCCTCTTTCCCCTTGTCATCTCCCTGCTCCCCATGGCACACACGGGGAGAGGCATCACTCGATGCCTGGTTTGATTGTGGAAGAGGACGCAACGGCAGGGTGTTCACCCTGGCCTGCCCAGGATCTTTATCTCGTCAAGGGAGAAGAGGAAGTGCAGAGGATTTAAATTGGGAGCTGGAAATTAGTTAGGGAACGAGATCATCCCGCACAGCCTTCCAGTGGCCGTAGGTATCACTTCATCTGCCATAATCCTCCCCTGCCTGCATCCTGCAGGAACCCTCCTGGCCTTGCCTGGGGGTACCCAGGCGTCCTCCTGGGGACACTGCAGGCAGCTCAGACTGTGCTGCTCCACAGCCACATCCCTGGAAGAGATCCGGGTGTCTCCTCTCCCCCGGCACAGCTTCACGTCCCCCACATCCCGGGCCCCAAGAAGCACGTGTCACACATCCCTCGGGCTTTGCAAGGTGACCACTGCAGCTCCTCGCCACGGCAGGCGTGTTGGAAACAACCAGCCCTGCCCCATCCCTGCTCGCTGCTAGTCCAGTCCTCCCGCTGTCGAGGGCTCCCCCATCCTCAGAGCGCCTTGAGCCAGGGCAGATCACCACGTCTGCTCAGCCTCACGTCCACGGCATCTCCTTTTCCTGCTGCAGGCTACCTGCCTTGCGATCTGGGGCCCCAGTGTTCTCTGTCCCCCAGTGCAGGAGCTGCACAGGCCAGTGCTGGGTGTTGGAGGGCACTGGGGCTCTGTGTGTAGGCTGCTGGACGGGCCACGGGGAGGGTGCTGCAATCCCAGCCCTGCTCTGTTGTGTTTACTTCCCCTCCCAGCTTTTTTGCAAGCTCCTTGGGGCAGTGCCTGTTACTCAATACAGAGCCCTGCTCTCTCTTGGGGCTTCTTTCTGCAACTGTGAGCTAATGCTTTTGCCAGAGATGATGCCCAAGATTAAAAAAAAAAAATAAAAAAAAAAAAACAGGCTAAACTCCACACAAATCAGGATCCCAGTGTTAATCTCCATAAGCATTTCTGCACGTATGGGGACAATCTCCAGAAAACCCCCTGAGTTGCACACTCTGGGTGAAGTTGGGCTTTCTCCACCCTGTAGCATCACAGCTATCGCAGGCAGCTACGGAAAAGGCCTCTCAGTATGTGAGGGAAGGCGGTGCAATCCAAGCAAACCAGACTCCTTGGGTCCCTCCCAGAGGTCAGCTCAACGCCAGGCTGTACCCAGGCAGCAGCTGAAGTTAATGAAAGGATCCTTGCTCCCATCCAGCTGCAGTTTTGGCTCCCGATTCTCATTCTCTAATGGTACAAACACAGCCCATGCGGATCTTGGGCAGCGCAGGGCTGTCACCAACACACAGGCAACTCCCAAGTGTCATCTCTGGGTGCCAGACTGCTCTGCAGAGGCTTCGCTCTTCTCCAGATGCTGCTCTAAACCTTTTTGTGGTGGCCAGCAAGGCTCTGAAGCTGACAGCTCCTATTCAGGGGCTGGATGGAGACAGACACCGATCGTGGAACCATCATTATTGTCTCACGGTTTCTGTAGGCTCCCTAGGAGGTATCTGCTCATTTTTCCTCATTTTCTACCAGGCTACAGAGCTCTAGGGGCAGAAAATGCTTCCTGTTGCTTGCACTGCACCTAGCCCGGCAGGACACTGGTTTGTACCAGGGATTCCTGGCTGCTACAGCAGCTCGAATAAATCAAGGATGTTCATTAACGATACGTAACAGCGTCTTCTGCTGTGCTTGTATGGCACCTACAGCCAACCTCGGTTGTGGCTGGTAACCCAAAGACATAAAAATGGAAATGGCACATCCAATAGAGGCCAACAGCCAAGTTAGTTTTGCTGTAAGATAACCAGGAGAGCACCCGTCCGAGACAAACAAGTGTGACACGGTCACGCTTTTCACGCAGGCTCGAGTGTGATTAATCCCTGAAGCCTGCCAGGGAAGCGCGCAGCTAAGCAAACGCAGCCTTTGATGTGCAGCTTGGGGATTGATGAAACTAAAGCACATTTAGTGCAGCATAGCTCTAGGGTGGCCAGAGGAGAGGAGGGGGAGGGAAGGGAGGAGTAGTGGGCAGATAGTCAACCTGTCTATTCAGTGTGTTATACAACTCACCCCGATGGACTCAGAGCAATGCCTAAGGTACATAATAATAATAAAAAAAGATGCTACAGAAATTTAATTTAATTTAATTAAAAAAAAAAAAAAAAGGCTGACGAGAAGAAAGGATTGTCCCAGGAAACTTCCCCTTGCCCAAGGGAGGTAGCGTGGCCCTGCGGGTGGCAAACTAGCCTAGGGATTTGGGATCTACTCCAAGCAAGGCTGCTAGCCCCTGTGTGGTCTTGGTCAAGTTCCTTTACCCTGTCCCACTGCTTCGGTGAAGTATTTCTGTGATCAGCCCATGGTGAGTCTGGCTGGAGAGCCACCCCCTGCAAAGGGAGAGCATGCTGCTTTCAGGTCCCCAAGGTGGACTTTTGCCCTCATGGACCTGGGGCTGAGAGCAGGCAAGGTGAGAACCTTGCACTGGCAGGAGCGCAGCTCCACCGAGCAGAGGAAAGGTAGCAAAGGGATGGAGCTGGACGGGAGGAATGCAAGAGGTCACCTTGCTCATCATGCACCCTGAAGTAGGGACCACTCTGCCTGTGTCACCCCTGACAGGTGTTTCTCCAAACCCTCTCAGACTGTCAGCAACGGAGACTTGACACTCTCACCACAAAATGGACCCGAGTTCCCAGCTGAAGTCAAACGCAGGGCTTTGACTTTTCTAAACACAGTTCCTCAAGGCAGAAGGCTGAGGTGTGGAAACTCTTGCTGAAGCAACACCAGCCTGGACACCTTTCCACCCTCGCTGGCTTGCCATGCTCAAGGGGCACAGCAACCCCCCAGCGCTCTCACCCAAGCCTCCAGCTCAGATCCTGCTGCTTGAGCCTAAATTCACATCTTTCTGGATTTAGCAAAGTGCAGGTGCAGGATCAGAACCAAGCGCAGAGGATGAATGGCCTGACCTGGGGATTTCCTTTGACTTAACCTCATGAAGGGAATTGCAGCAACTCCATGATTAAGTCTTAGCAAAGATAAAACAGGGAAAGTAAACTATACCTGCGCTTCGTGGGGAGATGATGTTAAATCCCAGCCCGGCTCTGGGTTTCAATCCTCTCTATGTGTCCAGGCACTCTTTAGCTGGTTCTCCAAACTCCTCTGGTGTGACACTCTTTAATCCTAAAAAAAAAAAAAAAAAAAAAGTGTTAGATTGTGAGGATTCAGATCCAAAACAAAATACACCAAAAATGGGTATTGGCTGCTTCACAAGCCCCAAACTAAATCCAGAAGTGCAGCGTGCACTTGATGGAATAAAAGGATGGGGCTGGATGTCTACATGGACACAGTTCACCTCTCGTGGTGGCAACAAGGCTCAGTGAGTTCTTAGTTTGCCTTTTCCCAGCCCAAAGCTTCTTTCTCATGCTCCAGCCCCCAGCAGGGACAACGGCAGAGAAGGATCCTCCAAGGGCTTTTGGGACCAAGGGGTGATCTGAGCTGAAGGGTTTTCCTGTTGGCTATTTTTTCTGTGGCCTGATTTAATTTGATTACAAATGTCTGTCACAACAAAAGCAATCCCAGGAAGACGCAGACAAACTTCAACTTGCATTGGAAAAAAAAAAAAAAAAAGCCACCCACATGTTCTCTGACATAAATGGTTTGATGAAACTATTTTCAAATGTCTTCCTCTTCCCCAAAGTGAAATGTTTCCATGTAGTCCCCTCCCCACAACCACACACATACAGTTTTCCAACCAGCTCTGCCCATGGTCCTTTGCTCCACATAACGCGATACCCTCTAATAATAAAAAAAAAAAAAAAAAAAAAAAAATCACAAAACCTCCCTGGAAACACCAACCTGCATGGCAGAGCAATGGAGGACCTTCACAGTGATGTTGTTCCATCCTCACACCCACCTCTGACCTTCCGGGGGCTCCACAATTACCCATTGCACAAGGCTTCTCCATCTGAGCGTCCTGAAGCATCCCAGGATTCCTCCCATCACACTAGAGCACTGCAGGACCATGACTCATTACTCTAAGATGAAATCGACTTCGCTTTTTGGGGGGGGGGTAACACTTTATTAGCTGAGATGGTGCAAACTGGTTCAAGAAAGTAAACTCACCCCTTACCAACACTGAGAGCCTGTGCCTATTTCCAAAACAGAGCCTTTGTGGTTCTACAAAGGCTAGATGTCCTCTTAATTTCAAAGGTTCTTCCAGTTTTCTTCCAGGACCAACAGGAAATGTGCTGAAACACCGTGAGAAAGCTTGTTCTTGTGGTTATGTCTGGCCCTAACCAGAAACAGAAGCGCCAGGAGGTGGGATGAGAGTGCTTGAAATCTCTCCAACTTCCCGTTACAAACGCTAAAGGTCTGCATGCTTCAGATGAACTTTTGGATGCTCCCATTGAGCTTTTGATGTCTGCCCTTCCCTACTCGTGAGGCGCTGAGAACAGCAAAGCATCAGCAAGCAAAAGAGTCTACAGTAGCAATCCCCAAGGAGACTGTGGAAGACCCTTGTCCCTGTGTGTGTTGTTGCAGAGCCTGTCAATCCCCAAAACCAGCAGTGGCTGTTTTGGCTCAGGCCCTGCTGCTAGCTCCGACGGCCTCAACTCAGTTCCCTGCACGCTGGCCCAAGAGGCAATCTGTTGGAAGAGCTCCTAGGATTGCTGCATCATGTCTCAACCTGAGCGTTTTCAGCAGCTATGCATGTCTGAGGGAATCTCATCACACTCCAGCAGGGACGATATTCAAAATACTACCCATCTTTCCATTCCTGGGGTCTAGAATACCTCCTCTCCCTAGACTCATGTCCTCCAAGAGATTCAGACGAGAGTTTATCTCTTGGTGACATGAGGAAGAAAAAGGAAACTCAAAAAGAGAAGGGAACCCCAGAGCGGGCAGTCTGAACAGACATTGAGTGTCATCCCTTTAAGGCCTTCAGTTACCTTATCTAACCCTCTGCACCAGCATCACGAGATGCTGCAAGAGCTGCATGGCAAGGAGACACCAAAGGCCTCATGGGTGGCTCCAAAAAGCCCAGGCCGTACAGGTATTTCGGCATCCCACTCTTATGTAAGCACCAAGGCCAGATTTCATACCAGATGATTCAAAGCACCATCAGCTCCCTCTATGGGCTGTGGAAAGAAAGAGACGTGGCCACCACCAAAGAGGGTGGTTCAGAGCCCGAGTGTAATGACTCATGTTTTGGAACGGCTGCTCTCTCCATCTGCTCGAGAGGAAGGCTCTGGTGACCATCCTCCTTCCTTTGGCATCTCCAACTCTCGATGCTTGTAGGGTGAGCCCTGGCCCCAAATCCTGCCAGGCTCCTGAGAGCGAGGAAGGTCAGCGCCTTTGTGGATTTAACCCCAAAAACCTCAAGTAATGACGCCATCCCTAAAGCAAAAGGACTATCAACGCTCTTGGAATTTCTTGTTCAAAACAATGCGTCACTGCCAGAGCAAGAGAAGGACCAGCTCCGAGTGACTCGTCACCTGCCCAACACCCCTGGGCAAAGGTGGAGTGGCTCTCAGTGGTCCATCCCTCGGCTTCCTGTTTGCTCTGCCCACAGCACACTCCCGGAGCACCCGGAATGGCCAGCAGTGCCCTTTCCTGCGCACCAAGGCGTCTTGTTTGATTAGGAACACGTTACCTGGATACGACGCTTCATCAAAGGGAATCCTGCGTTGATGGCATCCCGTAGATGCTTGGGTAATTGCAGGTTCCTACTAGTTGGAGCCAGTCCAACCCCCGGCCTTGGCTCTGCTGGAAATTGTTATGCTGGAGAGGAACACTACATGCAAAATGCGGAGGGGAAGAGCAACGAGCTTCTACTGAAGCGACGCTATCATAAAAATATAAATAGGTGGTCCCAAGAACCACTCTTGAATTCCAGCAGTTACCTAGCGAAGCAAACAGGCAACAGGGCAGAAAAGGCAGCGTTGCCCAGCTGCTGGAGCCTCACCCGAGCTCTCTCCACAACTTCCCGCTGATCTGCTGCACAGCTCTGGTCAAATCGTTCCCCTCACTGTTGGGTCTCTGCTTCTGGCCCCCAGAGCTCGCAGGTCTCCTGCTCGTATTGCATCTTGTGGAATAGGACTGAGAAGCGTCACCGTAACACGCCAGGTGTTTTAGCCTGTTGGCTCCAATTCACCAGTCACAGGCTTTCCCAGGTGACCCCTCCTCCTCCTCCTCCTCCTGAATATTGCCGGACACATTACAAGAAAAGAAAGTGAAATTAATCAGACTTCACAATTTGGAACAGCTCATACTGCCTCGTCTAATTTTACTCTTTCCCAGGCCAAACCTACCCAGTCGAAGTACTTATTTAATTACTGTATTTTCTATAATCATCTACTAGCAGCCCATAAATGCAAGTAAGACACCAGGCTCCAGTTAGCAGTCACCAGTGAATTATGATGTGCTTGAAATAAAGAATCACTTCAGACCAGGATGGCTGGCACCCTTGAGACATCAGCTATTATCTAATTTTCACCTCTTTGGTAATAACCTCAACCTTTTCTATGAATGCAGAGAAAGCTCTAATGCTTGAGGTGTGAGACACTAATAGCTTGATTCGGCTCTTATTTACGCTGGTTTAAATGAGAACCAACTGCCCTGAAGTCCATGCAGATAAATAACGTGGGTTCAGGAGCAGTTTTAGCAGCTGGTTCTGCGATGCTGCTGGGAACTGCACCTTTAGGCGGCTGAGCCAAGGGAATAGGATGTTCTCGTTGGCAGGGACAGGTTTACCAGGTGACAGCGGGATTGAGCCCTACTTAGGGAGAAGCTGCTGGAAGTGGCCCTTTCCAGCACCTGGGGATCAGCGCGATCCCAGAATGTCACACCCTCTGTATAACTCATCAGGAGGGCGGAGGTAGGAACAGAAAGAGTTGAGCAACCACCAGCTGTTTCATTTTGGGAAGAGTTTCAGGATTTTGAAATTTCTAACTCTTTCAGAAAGGAAAGAAAACAAAAAACGATGTTGACGTTTCCCAAAATCCAAAGCTGAATAAACAGCAGAGAACAAATCTCTCTCCCAGCCCCATGCAGAAACCCAGCTACTCAAGGGCTGTCAGAGTATTTTGTTTCAGTGAAGTCTGGCCAAATGTGATGCCTTTTTCATTCTATACTATAACATTTTCTTTACTGGAATGATTTCTTCTCAAAGATGGTTTTGAAAAATACTTTCTTTTCAGCTTCTCGGCACTTTTTTTTTTTTTTTTTCCATCAGAAGGTTCTTAAAGACAGACCTAGAGTTGGCTGAATCCTGTTGATTTTCCACAGATTGTTGAGTAACTCTTGAGATAAAGCTTTCCACCTGGAGATAAGTTGTCCAGGCATAAGGCTTAGGCCAGAAAGAGACTAGAGTATTCCAGATTGGGGCAGATAGTAACTGCCTCCAGCAGAAAGACAGAAACATCCACGTGAATTATTCACTGGGACAACCATGACTTGCCAACGTGGTACAGCAGCGAGCATGGGGTAATATAATCGTAGGATCACCAGGCTCAAGGTTTCCAGTAGAAATAAAGGAGTATTCCCTCAACATGGCTTTGAGGGATCTCATCTGGAATACAGTCTCTGCTTTTAATCACCCTTGATCAAGAAAACAGGGGTGGAGAACTACTAGGGCAATGAAGGGAATGGAGAGCCCTTCTTACAAGGAAGATGCTAGAAGACCTTGGCTTTCACAGAGAGATAAAAGGGAATGGTCTTGTTCTGTCTAAAGAGGCACAACCCAAGTACCCAGAGGGTGGAAAAGCAACATAAAGTTGAAGGACAGTGTTGTTACAAGGACAGGCTTGTGTAAATTGGACATTAAAAAATTTAGGCTAGAATCTAGCAGGTTTCTTATCAGCCACTTAGCCTTTAATGTATGTGAGAAACGTAAAGGGTGGTGTTTGTTTCACTCGGCTTTAGATGTTCAGAGTAAGGATGTCTGCATCTGAAGAGCGGAGCACCTGGGGCTCTGTCTACAGTCCGTAGAGAGAAATGGGCTCTGATAATTCACCCAGCCTAATGAAGGCGCCTTGCTTCGGGAGAGCTGAAATCCTAGAAATGCTGATCTCTCACAGCTGGCTACAGAGGCAGGCAGGGTACCTGGCGGAGACAGGGAGAGATGCACGGACGAAAGGGGGTGAAACCAGGCCTGATACCACACGGATCTCCAGGCAACGCTACGCACACGTGAGGCATAATTGGAAACGGCATAAACTCTGCTGTGTCTGACTGCACATTGCTGAGATGTCCCTGGGAGACACCCCCGGCCCAGGACAAGCATCACTTAGAGATAAAGGGCCACAGGAGGGACCAAGTCAGAACACAGCCCAGTGATGCTGAGCAGAAACAGCAAGGGCTCTATCAGCTTTTTAAGGAGAAAAAGTAAGGGTTTGGAGTTGTGAGGACAAGAAAGACTAAGGCATGTGGGCTGTTATTAACTCAGACCCATCTCATCTCCCTAGCTGGAGAACTGGAAAAATTGCATGTGTCTTAGACTGGGGAAACTGCCTTTCAACCCCTTCCAGGAGCAGTGGAAAAGGTCCCCAATCCTTGTGGAGGCTGTCAGGACATCACCCCACGCTGTTTGGTGTCAGGATGAGGAATGAACCCTCACCTCCCTTTTCCCAAGCCCGTGGTGACCAGCCATCCCCGGAGAAGTGTCACATTGCACACAAGCAGGTGTCACCAAGCCGCTTCATCCTGTGCAGAACGAGTTTATGGGCCTTGATGCAATCCCCAGCGGGTGATCGGTTGGTGACAGCATTCCTGGGCACGGAGTCACGGGGTGCTCACGCAAGGCCATTGGGAGAGGGCACTCGGCGTGGGTGAGTGTGCGTGTGCTGGGGAGCGGAGCCTCGCGTGTTTGCAGGGGGCAGCGACTGCCCGTGAAGTGGGGAGTTGTGTGAGCGCGGGCATCGCACACACCCGCAGCTGGATTCATAACATCCTCCCTCTTCGGGGAAAGGGGTTGGTGAGGAAGGCTTCAGCCAGCATGGGGAAAGGGCGTCTGGTCCAGCTCTGCCCCAGAATCCTCCGGAGATCCCAGATGTGCTGTTCATGCTGCCTAACATGTGCACCTCATCTGGGGAGTGGGACAGGGACCTGCCTGCATGCTTCAAAGCCCTTTCTGTAGTTAAGCAGAGGACATCAGAAAACTCCCATTGCATTAATTTAACAGAAACCAAAAGGATTTTGAAAAAGCGGGAGGCATTCACTTGGTCCTGACTTCAGAGCATCACCATGTGCATAAGAATCTGAACTTGATCCCTAATTCACCCCAACTCAGGCATAATTCCCACAGATGTTATCGAAGCTGTACCCCCAGATACCACTGCCAGAGAGCTGCATCCAATCCATCAACTGTTTGGTGTTTTTTTTTTTAATTAAGTATATCTTAATCTCACTGATCAGTTTTGTTAACAACAGTGCACTGGGTCCATCTGCAAAGGGATCACAAAGCTGCCTGCAGAAGGGAGGTTGTTGAGAGCCTGAGCAACACACAAAATAACGGACTGGTGGGTCAGAGGGCTCACCAGCAGCTTGTGAAGCCATTGAGTGAATTTTACATCCATGTACTTGCCACCATTTTATTCTGCAAGACCATGGGGTCCCATAATTTTTAGGGAGTTTGGCTTCCACTGAGGTTTTAAAGAAGTAGCTGCAATTCATCAGGTGCATTTTGAAAAACACAATGGGAGTTGCCAGGACCCAAGCACTTTGGAAAACCTGGTCCCACCTTGAAAAACCAGCTCCCTTCTCTTGAAAATCTGGTCCACACAAAGCAACAATCGCTTCTCCCCTTGCAAGGCTCTCTGGGGCGAAGCAGACTGTCTGGCCCCCCATGTCTCCCTACCAGAATTAAGCCTTCAAAGTTGATCTAAAAAAGTAATTTCTAGGCTGACAGATAAGGAGTGTGAAAATGCCACAGGGAATGATTGGCATATGCTCTGGTGGAGACACCAAGCGAGGTGAGCTTTAATTACAGACTGGCCTGGTGGCAGTACCTGTCAGATGACTCACTTCCATCGCATCCCGAGAGGTTTCTCCTCTTCTCTCTCCCCCTTGCACCTCTCTCCGCTGGGTTCTTTCATCAGATGCTGGCTCGCTGGCTTCCTTACAAGCCTTGAGGCATTGAGTCACCTGTCATCAGGCAGGAACCTGGCAAAAAAGCACCTCACGGTCCACCTGACACCACTGTCATGCAGCCACCCAGCTCTGCTGGTGGAAGAGTCCCTGCTGGGGTACAACTGGGAATCAGAGATGTGGGTTGGGGAGGGAAATAAGAGAGGAATGAGCATGCAGTCTTTAGCAAAGCAATTAGAAGGGTTTCTTGCCTGAAACAATTCAATATGCAGATTACAAAGGGGCAGAACATACCTGGGATTGACTGGAAGCCTCCAAGAAGCATCTTCACGTTGTCAGTTCATGGCATCCTTCTTCTCATAGTTCTGTGTAATGAGTAACACACTGCAAACCACTGTGGCTTTAACGTTTGTGCAAGATTCAGCAGAGAACCTAACCTTAATGCTCAAACTCTTCCTATTACAGCTTCTGGCTACGGCAGTCCAAACTGGCATTTTGGGGAGGTAAAGAAGATCCTATCAGTCACATGGAAATGGAAGAAATATATGGTTTGCAATTTATTTCAGAAGGAAAAAAAAAAAATCCATCGATGGAGGCAAATACTGGCCTATGTTGGAGGAATAACCCAAAAGAGCGTAGGGAATGGAAATTGGAATAAAATACAGCAGGGGAAGATGGTGCCAGACTTACCAAAAAGCTTTTATCAAAGTCATCAACTCCAGGCAAAGGAAACACAAAGAAGCTCATCTGGACTGCAGTGACTACAGCAATAATCCCCATATGGCTCCGAGATGGGGATTAGCACAGGAAATCTGCCATGGGCATGGAAGTGCCAAAAGCAAGACAATGCTGAGTGGTGGGGAAAGAGGATTCTCAGGTCGAGGATGATTTGCCAGTGAGCTCTTCAAGAAAAGGCCTTGAGAGAAACCCTCTCCAATATCATCATTAATGGTACTGACGACAATAAAAATGTCATTTGCTGGTGGCACCATGGCATGTCCTGGGAGGAGCTCGCTGTTGCCATCTGAGATGGTAGCTCAGACCAGGACCACGAAGACTCCAGTGTGCAGGACAAGGGAAGAACAGGGGGGAGCTTCTGACACAAAACAAAATGAAAACCGAAAGGATGTGTTATGGGGCAGGCCAAAGTTTAAAGAGGGAAGATGCTCAAAGAGGGGATTATTTAACTTAATGAGAAGAGGTAGGAGGTTAAGCTGAGGAAGGGTGCAAGTCAGAGAGCTTCTCTGTGTGGAAGTGTCTGAAAATAAATGGAGAAAGTCTCCATTACCTGAGAGACTTTCACCCAAGACTGAAAAGGTTGCAAAGGACTGTTCAGTTCAGGAAAGAATGGCCCAAATGTAGAATAGAAAGAGGTCAGGGTTTTTTTTCCACTTTCACCACACTTTCTCATTTTTCTATCTCTTCCATGGCATATAACACTTTTTAAAAGATCAGTCTAAATTAAACACCTCAAGTTTATGGAATAACGGCCACTTTCACAACCAAATAATTTTATTTTCTTAACTTCCATTTTAGAAAAAAAAATATTTTAGGTCTTTGCTTTTCTTTTATCTAGGAATATTATTTGGACAGCACATCCATTTCCCACTGAGGTCATCTCAAAGACAGTGTCTGTTGTCCTAGACACTACATACACCCCCCAAGACAATTTTCCACCTTCAGAAAAGGAAAGGTTTTCATCCATTTTTCCTAAGAGCAGTTCTAGGCGGGCCTGAACCAGTACAGTGATAAACTGGGAATACAAGGACTTCCAGTCCAGTCAGTGTCCCATACCAAGACAAGAGATTTTCTTTCTTTTTTTTTTTTATTTTATTGTTCTAGCTCAGAGGTTTGTTCTTCTCTAGGTTGAACCATGGTCCTGTTGAAGCTGGTGGGATTTTTGCCATGGACCTCAACAGCACTAGTTTGGCCAGCTATTTCTCTTTTGTTTTTCCCCTTTTCTTCTGAAGGGTCAAGAGTCAATGGGAAACAGATCCCCTTGGCACACAACAAGCAAGAAAAATTAGAAGCACATGTTTCCCGCTCCCAAAGAGGTACACATGGTGTTGATCCTTTCGAAGAGTTCATTTAGTCTCCTCCGTTCCTCCCAGTGAAGGAATGGCAAATTCCTTCGAGCCTGACCCTCCTTTACACGCTCCCATTGCCATCCTCAACCTCCTTTTCCACTCCTGCTTCCCCGTCCTGTCCCAGGCCTGGAGTTTAAAGGTAGCTCAGCTCCAATTTACGTCCTCAAGATCATCAGATCTTCTAGAGAGCTCAGTTTTCATGCGGATCCAGACACTTTGGAAGAAGCTGGTGTTCCCCCTCCAGAGCTGGGTTTGCAGGCTCCTAAGGTGGAACTGAGCCCCGTAAAGCTTCTCCTTTGGTTGTGAGACCTAACTATTAGCACTGACAGTTGTCTCTTAATGCATCTCTCACGCTGCCACAGAGAAAACTGTTTTGTGTGAAGCTTTTATATCGTTCGCTATGAAAAAAATAAATCTGCACAAGCCCATGCACTGGAAAACCATTGGATTCCCGCAGTTTATTAAACACTTAATAGTCCCCTTCCTACTAGAGCTGACAGTAAAATGTCTACTGACTGTAGTAGTAGAACCAAGGACAAAGTATCGGATCTAATTTAAGATTAATTAATGTCTCTCCAGTGGTTGCCTTGTCCAAGGCTAGGGAGACCCTGTGTGGAGACACGGGGCAGCACAAGCTCTGCAAGTCCATGTGGGAGGAGAGGAGAACCACAAGACTCACCTGCACTCAACAGCCTGGTGAAGGACGCCCTGCGTGTTCAGCACAGCTGAGCTGGCTGAAATCTTCGGCTCAAAATCAAAAATGGTGGGAAAAAAAAATTAAAATTATTTTGGTTGGAATTTCTGCTTGAAAACCAACATACACCCAGAATTCTAATCACTCAACTCTGACTTTTTTTTTTTTTCTCTTTCAATTTTATCATTAAAATGGTGGCAAAGATGGGAAACAGAGGAGAGCAGAACAGCAAAGAGATACCAACTACCGGTTATAAAATATTCAGGCTCAATTTAAAAAATTGAGATGTTACATTTTGCATATATATATTTTAAACCAATAAAATACACTTTTTGTGGAAAACAGTAATTTTCAATAGGCAACCAGAGCTAGTTTTGGGTGCAAGGAACATACCAACGACAGGCATCAAAGACAAGATTATTAAACCAATTCTCTTTCCACTCCAAAGACTAACATTTACTTCAGGGGAAAAAAAAAAAAAAAAAAGAAAGTAGGAGGAGATTCTCACATAACGTTAGGATTCCCACGATGCCAAGAACAAGAGGACTTTCAGCAAAGACACCAAACACTGCCAGGATCTCAACAGCCCAGCAAGAGGCAAAACCACAGAGAATTAGAACAAACTTTGGTGTCGTTTATCATTACAGCCCTGGAGCAACTACTACAAGATCCCCTGGAAGGCAAATGCTTTAAAGGCAGTACTTTTCAAAGGCGTTATGCTTTCATGCTGTCTCCTGCCTGTCCCTTCAGAAGCTGCATAAATGATTAAACCAGATTCCTGAAAAGGTGAGTCAGGCTCACGGGACCGCAGATGAATGTTATGGGGGAAGCACCATCATTATTTCTCCTTTTGTACCTCCACGCCAACGAGCTCCTACATTGTTTTGCCGATGGAGAACACAACACATCTGAAGGAGAAGCCTGCAGTAGCAGCAGGCAATGGGTCAGCACTCTGGCATCTCCTCACAGATTGCATTTAGGAATGTTTCAAGCCAACACAGTGACACAGATCTCAAAGTACCCGACCTATTTCCCCTAAGGCCCATTGTCAGAATCGCCTTAAGAACCAATGAAGATATTTAACCTGAATAGCTTTGGCAGTACCTGCAAAACACCTGATCTTAAGTGGGTCGCATCTTCAGCAGAAACACAAATGGGTCCATATCAAGACCTTCAACCCAGTTGCCTCGATGCCAACGCAAAATGGGATTCAAACTCCCAACGTTTGCCATTGCAAAAAACAAATCACACCTGAAAAAACAAGACAGCCAAAGAAGTTCTGTCAGCCAAAGAAGCATCTGTCCCATGTGAATCAAGAGGGAAGGCAGCAGTTCCCCAAGCCAGTCCAACCCTTACCTATGTTCCAAGTAGGATACACAAAGCTCTAACCTAATTCACTGAGATGCGAAAGTGAGACCAAAAAAAAAGGGAAAGTAGACCGTGAAAAAGTGAAAAACGTAGCATTTTCCGTTTCCACCCATGCTGCAGAAGCGGTAACCCCTTGTTGCAACAAGCAAAGCACCATTCAAGTCTGCCAGTCCCAAGCAGTCAGAAGCTGCAACTTTCCCTGCCACCTGCCTTCCCCTCACAAAAAGATTTGTTTGAATATGGCAAGAATAAGAAATAAGCTAAAAGGGATGCAGTGTTCGTGCTGGATCACCACTTGTAGCATCCTGAGAAGCTGCGATTTTCCTCTGCAGCCGTCCGGAGTAGAAGCCTTTAACAAAAGCTGAGATTTTGATGTGTTTACCCAATTCCAAGAACTAGGACTTTTTTTTTTTTTAAAAAAAAAAAACCAAAACCCAAGTACAACACAGAACAAATGTGATGAGACAGAGCTAAAATCATGAAAGTTCACAATGCTGGTGTTGAAAGAAGAGCCCTTTGTATGTTAATGATCTTTCCCCTTCTGTGCCCAACCGCTAAAGGGCGATTCAAGCGCTCCCTGTGCTGAGAAGATGGGAAGTTAAACATGTCCAAGGACAGCCACATACTCTGGCATGTTGTTAAAACCTGCCCCACCCCAGGAGGCCACCACAAGGGAGCTGTGTTGCTCCAAGCCTCCTTCCTCTCCTCAGTCCAGAAAAAGGAGAGGAAACAGCTACTTTGCAGCTATTTCTAGATGCCCGTGACACCAGAAGGGCTTCGAGATGCTGAGAGAGGGAAGGGCTTGGGTTGCACACCGGCTGGGTGCAATAAGGACCCCAGAGCAGTGTCACATCTTGAGGCTGAAGCTGCGGTACTGTCAGATGTCCTGGGTCTCTCCTGTCTTCCACTAATAAGAAAGAGGCTACGTCCACACACAGACCCCACCCTGGTAACTCCTCACGATTCGGAGTCAGTGGTTTTGCTCTGCTTTTCTGCTCAAAAGCACCACGGCAGCAAAGCCCAGAGCATTTTGCTGCCGTGGTTAATAAAACCCACCCAAAACCAGGCTGATGTATCTGTTCCCCACTTCTCGCTCTCCTGATGATCTCACGCGCCTGGCGATGGGGATGTATCCAGCTACAAGATCTTCCTTCGAATCTACGTGTCTTCCAAGACAAGGGTCATCCCCATGGTGGTGCCTCTCGCTGACTGATCACCTACTTTTCCCCCCTCTGCTCCTGTGGATTTTGGTTCCAGGCTCCCTCCACAACACATGAGCAACCTGCCTCGAGGAAGGCTGGGAAGCCAGAGAACTGCGTGTTACTGCCAGCTCCTCCACATTGTGCAATCCCATGCAAGTTTCCTTTTCTGCACGAATACAGACGCGTGGGGCTCCTTCCCCTGCTCCGCACCGTGGTGGCACCTCGGGAGGCCAAGGCTTTTAACAGCAAACCTGGCTCCACTCCTCACGGGCTGCAATGCTATCGTCTCCAGTGAGTTATTCCTGCTTACTCTGGTGCCAGTGAAGTTGCAATCAGTCCCTGTGATAAAATAACTAGGACTCCACACCCACAGGAGTTACAGCAAGGCAGTGACATGTAAGCAGAGGCCGACATGTTACCATGGGCTCTGGAGACACCCGTGGTACATTCCTTCCCCTTGCCCACTGCAATCATCGCAGGACCGAGCGTAAACTCTAGCTCTAAACCTGCTTTTAATTTGCACGGCAGGCCCAGGAATGAACCCCTTTCCTCTGGGCTTGTTTGTCAGAGCCCATACGGTTCGTCGGGTGGTTTCTCCCCACCTCTGTAATTTTAGTGGGGACCAAACAGTCAAAATGAGACTCCAGGCTTTTCAAACCACAAGCCCTACAGTAAATAAGGGTTAAAGGCATTTCCAGGCATGTCTATCAATTTTCTGGTGACTGTTTCATCCTTGATTTTTTTTTTCCTCTGTCAGACAAGCTCTCTGCCCAGCTTCAAATGCACAAAAAGGTCCCCATTCAATTTTTTCCACAGACTTTCAGCATCAACTTTTGCACATTCTTAAAGTGCTCTGTTAGGTTGGGAGTTGGAAGAGGAAGCGATACAACAGAGCTGATTTTGAAATAAGTGACTCTGAGTTGCGTTTTACAATGTTGGTTTATTATAAAGAAGAAACTAACACCCTAGAACTGATCCTTTGGGATGTTTCACATGCGTTATTGGGGCAGCAGAGCATCGTCCAAGCTTCTTTCAATCTTGGCAGGATAATTTTGGCTTATTTGATGGTAGAGAGCAAAACTCCTTCCCCCTAAAGTCAAGCTATTTGCAGAAGCCACATCTGTTAAGTGCCACGGGCATATAGGAGACCAGCAGCAAAGCTGGAAATAAAACCCAGCAGCCCTAAGCCCTGGGGCTCTATCTTATCCATAGTATTTAGCTTTCTAAATGTTTATGTTAAATAAACTCTTTCTGGAGTTATTCAACATAATTATTGGTAGATAATTGCCTGTAACATTATACAAGTAATAGTAATCACAGATACAAAATAATTTTTAAATAATGCTAGGTCATGACACCACCCAAGGAAAAAAAAAATCCTTTCCTAGTTTACAAAGCACATGTTCTTACATCTAAGGTAGGAGCAGCCAAATCTTAATTACCTGCAGAACGCAGGTTTCTCTGTAAAATATTCTGACGACATGACAACGTTACTAACCGCTGCGGACCCACGCTGCAGCTCACTTGCATTCCCTCCTCACGCACCAGGGATCCCCCAGCGACAGCAGCAAGAGAGAAGAGTGACCTTATGCCCAGCTCTGAGGGAATGTGGGGACCACAGAGGGTTAATAGAGGCTCTGCTACAAGCTCCCTGATGTAGGTCCATCTGCACTGGGGTTTCTCAAACTCCTATAAGGGATATCCACTCATTTGGCTCACTTGTCTTGTTGGTGTGAGGTCTCTAGTGCCAAGCCCACCTCCTGAGAGATGTTAGCTGGTAAGCTTTGCTTGGCCCTCTGAAAACCCTGGTCAGACTTAACCCACAGGCAAGGCTTAGCACCACAGGACTTAAAAATGACCGAGAAAACCAGCACTGGAGTTTGCTCTCTCTAGGCTGCCTGTGCTGAGCACCATTTCGGAAAGCAGAAGGGGAAGAGAGGAATGAGCGACAGGCAAGAAGGGGAGAAATGAGCCTCTAATTAGATGCAAGACAAGTCTACACCACACAATGAGCCCCAAGCTAGCTCCAAGGAGGCTGGTACATCCACACAGCCCACACATGGAGGCACAAGTTCCTCATACTCAAGGTCAAACACCCCTCTCCCAAAAAATATGCAGAAATGAGGAGCCCTGAGCAAATGCAGTCACTGGGATCCTGAGAGAACCAGAGGACAACGGGGTGGCCGAGCAACTGGTCGTGGTGGTTGAGGCTACACTGGGACACAGGACCACACTAAGGCAGACAACAGCTCCCAGAACTGGAGGAACTTGAGATATTGGCAGACAGTCCTGGTGCACAGGGTGGGCCTGCCAGCTCAAGGCAAGGCAGGTGAATAAAGAACCAGCTGAACCCTCTTCAGCGTACCAAAAAAAGCCCACCCCAAGAGCCAGAAAAGCCTACTGGAAGAGTAAAACACTGGTGTCCTAATTAATCTTCCTGGCACTGCAGGGGCCTTACAAGGCTGCAGCTGGCGTTCAGCTCCACACAGCACAAGGGAGTCGGAGAAGAGGATGCCCAAGGTTGACAGGAGAAGGTTGATGAGACATGGTCACTCCTGTCGATGCTGGGTTTGTAGGTGGTCTGGAGCTGACCTCCCCTAGAATGAATAGCCTGCTTGTTCTCGAGATAAAGAAACGAAACAAAATGAAAGAGCACGGGGAGGAGAAAGAGTTCCTTGTGATTATTTGAGCATGACAAAGACACCCTATGAAGTGCGGTAGGAGCTGTAGGCACAGGGACGCTCGCAGCAGCAGGTCCTAGCGGGGAGAGAGGAGTCACCCATCCAGGTGCTGCTGACAAGGACACAGTACCAAGCCAAGGGACCGAGCAAAAACCCTGGCTGGGAACTGAGAAGATGATCTTTGCCATTAGGAATCACCGAGTCCTGCTGAGACCAACAATCAGGGCTCTCTGGGGAATCCTTTGATGTGACTCAATGACCCCTGGAGATCTGCTGCTTCAGCATGATCTTTATTAAAGAAGTATTCCCTGAGATAAGCCTCAGACTTGTAAACCAGGAGCAATGATAGAGTAACTGACTCTGGTGTTCCGTCCAACAGCAGATAGACGGCAGCTCTGCACCACTGGGTGCCACGCAGCTGCTGCTCCCAGAAGGATCACCCGAAATGCTGTCCCTGATCAGACCACCAGCAGGCAAGGGATGCTAGACGGCAGCAGACTGGCCTCTCTGCGTAAGGCATCGCTCAGCCTGAGCCAAAACTCCTGCCTGCAGAACCACCAACGCCGCAAAGAGCTCCAACCGAGCAAACTCAGCTGCCCTTGCCCCATCCTCTAGCCAAACCCAGGACTAAGCACTCAACTTCCAGGTCACGAGGATAAAACAGAAACCCGAAGCGCAGCAGCGCAAATCATCAGGCAGCTCTTCAAAGTGGTGTGTCAGCACCGAGCAAGCTAAAAGGCGCTGCTGATGTGAACGCAGGCTTTGCTGCCCTGGTAGCATTGGCAGGGCCTCTGGCTGACATAACGCTCCCAGCGAAGGGCAGAGCATTCATCCACGGCTGTGCCCAACAGATCGCGGTGCCCACGTGACGTCAAGCTGTGTCAGCAGAAGCGTGTTGCGGCGTGAGACGACATTGCGATGTCCTCCATGACATCACCCCGGGACGAGGGTTTGTGGCTGAGCCCACGGAGCAGGTCATGCCATAAGTTACAGGGATTACAACATACCCACCAAAACTGCCCGGTGTGGCCCCGTGTCAGGGTCACCTGTGGAAACGAGGGCAGCAGCAACAGGACAGCTCTGCTCCAAATCCCCATCCAAGCAGAGCCGGCGTCGTTCGGCTCGAAGACTGGCTGTTTCCTTGGGCAGTTACATGTCTACAGACTGAAAACAGGACTTGACTGGTTCACTCCCAATTAACCCTTCCCACCCGCACTCAGCTCAGTAGATTTTGTTCCTCCTTAAAATCAACAAGGGCTCTCAGGCCACAGTAGTGCTTGTGTCTTGAAAAAGCAAGATGAAAAAAGGTGAATTCCCTCCAACAACCCCCCCATGGATCTCCCCCAAGGGCTTTTTTATTTAAATAGCCTAGATTTGGTCTGTTGTGCTGGTGGTGGGTTTGATTTTTTTTCTTTTTCATTGCAAGATACATCCTTGCGGATAGGCTGATAACATTTTTGATGACCACACTAGGGGTGAAGGAAGCCTCATCCACAAGCACATTAAAGCTGCATTTGTAAAAGGGGGATCTCTGCTCTAAGTTTTTCCCTTGGGTTCTGTGCGAAGCAGCTCAGTGCACAGGGAACATCCTTGGGACACCACTCCAAAGGCAATGGATGACCAACAGGACAAGAGCTACTATCACATCTGAACTGAGACTCCACCACCATGCCAGCCCCAAGGAAATCATTCTTGCTTGCACTGGGGCCCCAGTCCTCCGGGGCAAGTGCTTGGATAAGTCCAATAACTCTCACACCACTACATTTCACAGAGGCAAATTCCCCTTTGTCTCCAGAGGATTTTCTTGACTTGTAGACATTGACCCTTGGGGCAACGGCAGTCGGGAAAGGTCAAGCAAGGTGGGCATGGGGCTTTGAGGAGCTGATTGCAAACTGGAGCAGGGAGCCCATTGCCCAGCTATTCACAGCCTTTTCAAGGTCAGTGACGCTCTATAGGTGACTCCGCTTGCAGGCACGGGGTGGGGGACATCAGTGTGTTGTGCTGGCTTTTGTAAGCAGGATTCAGGCATCCCTTTGACTAGTGGCTTGTCTCAAGGAACAGAAAACCCCACAAAGGGCATTTTAGGCTAGTACCAGACTAGACACACCGTTCCATCTACCCAGTAGAAACAAGCCCCAAAGCATATGGCCACAAACTCCTTAATAACATCATTTCCCAGTTCTGTGTCACTTTGCTACTACAGGCTACAAAATGCTCCATAAACACGAGCAGAAACAGCTTCACAGCCCACATGGAGACAAACTGGTGTGCTACCTTCTCAGCAGGGGAGAGTGGAGAACAAGCCCATTTAGGGATGAGGCTTGTGAACTCGGAACAGGGAGAAGTAAAGAACAAGTAAGATCTGTACCCTTCCCTTAATCAGTGATGAGTTTTTAAGTGTATTTAATGTGCCTTGGAAGAGCTGACACAGCCATGGTCTAGACGGGATTCGTCACCTCAGAGCACACAAAACAGCTTCGAAGACCAATCACAACTCTTTAGCTGCACTGCATGGATTTGAATATTGCAGTGGGGATACGTCAAGCAAATGCATTAGGAGAACAACAAGAGAACGAGGCCAAAAATCCGGGATTTGGCTGAATACTCAGGATCTGCAGGCGGAAGAAGTGAGCAGGACACCTGCCCTGCTTCGTGGAGGGGACAGGCCCATGAGGTTTATCTTTCCACAGACATAAGCAGACAGAAGCTACATGACAAAAAAAACAACCAACGGGACATTGATCCCAGCAGAGTCACCGGGCCCCAGCTGAGGACTTGTACTGGTATGAGATTGGGTAGGACATTGTAGGTAAGGAGGACAGACAAAAGCCATCCCTGTTTTAGAGATGAAGCTTAGAGACAGGAGCAACACACAAGGTCACAACACGCTTCAGACCCTGGTACTGAAGTGGGGCTCATGCCCAGGGGCTGGAGCTGCCTGCTCGCCGCTGGGCTGTTCGCTCCAGCCCCCACCTTGCCCATCAACAGGTTTTCTCTGGGGGCCAGCGGGATGTTGTCAGCACAAGAAAGGTGTAACTGAAACTTGGACGACTGAGCTAGGAAAAATATTTACTTGGTCAGACCTTCCAAAACCCCCTGGCTAAGACTCTCATCAAGGAAGAAAGTACACATTGGGTTTGCCTTCTTTATGGACAATTAATGCTATTAAAGTACAGTCCTCCTAGGTTAACTATCTTTGTTTTGACTCCAAGTCTTCCAAGGAGATCTCAGCAGAGCAATCAACGTGAAACCCAAACCTCAAGAGTTAAAAAAGAACAGATTCATGCTTTAACACACTATGGTTTTGCAGCCTTCCAGGACAAAAATAACACAGGGAACCCTTCCCTGAAACATAAGTCTCCAGCTTGGAAACATCCTCTAGACCTGGGAAACATCCTCTAGACCTGGGAAAGAGAAGGGGGAGGACTAGATCCCTCCTTGTCGTTGTCTTTCTATTAAAGATGCCCCATCCAACAGCTGCCCCTACACCAACCAACCACCCCAGCACAGGGCAAAGACAAGATACCAGCACCACCTGGATATTGTAACAGCCAGAAAGCAGCAAGCCAAAGGCAGGCAGGCAAAGGGTTAAGAAACAGATCAGTGCCTGTCATCAACAACCCTGGATGCGCCCCAAGTCTCCGGTGTTGGTACCTGGGCGCCTACCTCTGTCTCTGGGGTGGAGTCCTTCTAACCACAGGGCAGCCTCGCCTGCATTCCTGCTCCCTGAATGACAGCTCGGGAGCAGCTCGCTCCAGCCTAAGCCTTGGCAGGAGAAAAGATGCCTCCTGCAGGGCCAAGTCAGACTCGCCCTGGAAATCTCCTTACTTAGTAGAAACAGGTTAAGGAGCCAGGAGCCAAGGGCTTGGCACCGGCGGGTGTTTTGCTGGAGATGTTTAGGAGTGCATTGAAATTGCCAGCTTGCATCTCCTTAGATGTCTGAGCAATATCCTAGCACAGAATTAGGCAGGTAATAAGGGCTTGAAAGCAGGAACAACCGCAGTTGGATTAAGATATAGGCACTCTAGGCCTTTGCTCAGTTCCCTGGCTCAGAGAGACTTAGGATGACATCAGTCTTCGCTTTCCCTTAGTAAAAGCATTTCTGGCACCGTTTGCAAAGAGAAGCTGGAAGGAGAACTGTGCGAGAGCCACTGCGCCAGTGACACTTGCCCAAGTTCAAAGACAGGGTCCAGCAGAGGGAAGAGCAGCAGTTGGTATTGCTAGAGCCAGGAGAAAGCCTCGCAGGCGAAGGCCCGTGACCCCCTTGTTACGGAGGTGGCTTGGCTGGCGAGGGCATGAGGAGAGCTGCCGCTGCCACGTGGAGGCACCACGCTGGGGGGTGGTAGCGCTGGGGGAACCACAGGCAGCCTCAAGGGTACCAGATGGCTTCCATCAACCCTGCGGATGGCCAGGGCTGCACCAGCCTGGACTTCCCACCTGCTGGAATTCAGCCAGGTCTCTGCACTCACCTTTCACCTGCTCATTCATCAAAACCAGGAGGCTGGCTCTGAAAGCTTCTCCCTGGCAAAGCCTGGAGGTCTTCCAGCCCCAGCCCTTCCACACTGCCCCAACAGCAGTGCCGGCTCACGATGGCCAAGCAGCGTGCTCCAGGGGTGAGACAAGGGACCCCGCTAGCACCCGGAGACAGCTGAGGGCACAGACATATGCACAACTTGGCCGGGTAAGTTCAAGATCCAGACACTTGCTCTCAGTTCCAGTTCCCCGTGCGCTGATCAAAGGGAGAATTCTCATCTCACACATGTTAGGTTTCAGGTCAGGAACATTTTACCTGCGTCCTTTGGAAGAAGAGGTGGATTCCTTGGGGAACTGAGTGTCCACTTCAGTCAGACGGGGCTAAACATTGACTTTAGGGGAAGGTTCAGAGAAGAAGGAGGGTTCAGCTGCTGGGCTTGCAGCCTACAGACCAGCTGAGCACACCGAGCCAGGTTTTTAAACAACCTGTACCATTATACAGCTATCTGCTGCTTATCCCCACACAGCAGGACAAGGATGCTGCTTTCACACCCCCAGCCTGCCCAGCAGCACTTCCCCAGCTCTGGGGCTGCTGGACTTGCCCTTATCCAGCAAACCCCACCCAGATGAGCACAAGAGAAGCTTTATCTCACCCTCATGCAGGTGGGTCATTCCCTGCCAAAAGCCTGGCTGAGCACCATCTTCTTGTCCAGATAAGTTCAAGAAGTCAAGGTTCATGTTGTGCTTCCTGCCCTCCAACACGGCTCTGAGGGAGCAGGTCTCCGCAGCACCCAACTCTCCTCTCAAGCACCAGCACTTGGTCCACCCCAGCTGCAAGTGCAGACCATGCTCAGGGCAGTTTATCAATCACATGAAGCTTGTTGATGACATTAAGGGTCCCTAAGTGAAAAATCACTGCATTTAAGGGAACGGGTGGATGCTGGCACATGATCTTGTTAGTATGGCTTAATGAGTTACTGAACATCAGCTGAACCATGGTAGCTCAGTTCATTAAAATGCAAATTAGGAACAACTGCAGTAATTTGATCACTCGTAATCCTCCACACATTGTCTTAAACCTCTTTTGATTCACTTTGCTCCATAAGTAATGTAGTGAAACTGCTGCCAATTTTTGCAAAGTGCTTTGATTTATACAGATGAGGAGCATAAGTCCAGAGTATATTTCCTCTTCCTGCCTTTTGTTTTTTTCTATTTAAACTTGTAAGATATTCAGAGTTAGAACAGAAAAGGCACTCCTAATCTGATTTGGTCCCTCAAACTATCTTTTTCATGACAGCTTCAGTCCCAGAAATTGTTTCTTCTTTGTCTCACCCCAACAGCAGCTGAAGCATCGCTAGAGAAACACAGATCTCATCTGCGGAGCAGTATTTTCACAGAATCACCAAGGTTGGAAAAGCCCTTGCAGCTCCTCCAGCCCAACCATGACCCTCACCCTGACCGTTCCCAACTCCATCAGATCCCTCAGCGCTGGCTCAGCCCGACTCTTCAACCCCCCCAGGGATCCCGGGGACTCCCCCCTGCCCTGGGCAGCCCATTCCAACGCCCAACAGCCCCTTCTGCACAGAAATAGTTTATTCAGGTCTTTGCAACTACTCCCATCACAGCTGCGTGACTACAGTGCCAGACTCTTTAACTGTGTTGCAGTATAACTCCACCAGCTCCAGTGGCACTAGTCCTCGTTACTCAACATCATTCACCATGAAGGGGATGCTAAGGAGGAACAAGAACAAAGCTGCTCCACGAGTGAGGTCAAGCCAAGGCCTGAGGGTGCCCACAGCAGGGTCCATCAATGGTCCTGAAAGAGGCAAAGCAGTCAGTCAGGAACCAGGTCCACCCAGAGCATCCAGGCAGGAGCAGCATAAAGACAAATCCACAAAGTAGGTCTGAGAGGTCCATCTAGGAGACAGGCTACTTCCAGCATAGGTCCCAGGGCCATCCCATAGACAAAGCCAGAGACACAGACACCTACAACATAGCTCAGAGAAAAACTACAAGCCCAGGGACTGACTTTAAATGGAGATTCTCAGCCTACAGGCAGAGGCAGAAGACCCCTGGTGAGGCTGCCCAGGGTCATTAAGGTCTATCAGTGCACTTAGGGCCCTGACAGCAAGCTTTGTAGAGGGGCAAATGTTTCTGTAGGTGGATTTCTCCATGCCTGGTGGTCACAGGAGAAATAAAGAGGTTTTAAAGACAACAGTAACTTCCCAACCCTCTCCACTCCCTTGGACCAAATTCCCATCGTCTTTCCCACAACAAACTCATGAAACTCAAAATAAAAATTCATAATGTTTCTATAAGCAATTCCTGCTATTTATGAGGCACAGTCCTGACTCACACATCAGAAACCCTCTGTGTTCTTAAGGCAAGTTGACAGACTTTCATAGTCCAAGCCACCTGAAGGAAACTTCTTTGCTCCACTTCTGGTTCAAGCAATCTGGTTCTGGCCAGGGCATTGCTGATCGTTGGCCCTGTAGGAACACAAAGACCCTATCAGGTAAGGATGTGTCTGGTTCGGGAGCTTTCAGGAAGCGATGCTCTTCTGGGGACGTCAGGCTTGCTTGCTCTGCTTATGTCCACCAAGGAATTAAGGAAGCCATAGTCCTCCAAAGTGTTAAAGCCTGGCTGTAACCCAGTGTGGCTTCGTGAGGGTTTCTAAGGGACAAAAATAGTGAAACCTGGACTACTGGAATCCCAGGCAGAAATGGCTCTTGGACTACCCCAAAAGGTTTGAGGTCAGGGCTGAAGAAAAACGGTCTCAGAGAAGACCCTCTCCCTTGGCCAGTGTTACATGACCTCCCTTGTCCATTTTCGGCTCAAGAAGCACTGCAGAACCCTCTGGAAGGAGCTGGGTTTGGCCACTGGCAACCTTCTGCCCATGCAGTGTCCTCTGCTCTGACCCCATCAGGTGGGGAAACCTTCTGATTTACTTGGTCTTGCATAAAGCAGCACAAATGACTTTCACCACTCTGTCTGAACACTGCGACCCTCCCTCCGGCAGAGAGGACTGAATTATTATCTTAATTTTATCTCACTGCTGCACCCCTGACAGATGGGGAGAAGCAGAGCCGAAATTGCTGGTTCCAGCTTCTGCCAGCCAACACAAAAAAGCTCATTCCTCCTGGCTTCCCTTCGCTCTTCAGACCTCAGCTCATTCATGTTCACAGGAAATGCTTTGCCAAAGGGACTCACGGGGACTATAGAGTAGTTTTATCCAATTACTTTTTAACTACACCTGTGATTTCTGGTGAGGTCTGGACACTGTCAAGGAAAGCAAGGCTGGCTTTGTGTTCATAAATTAAATCATTTGCTGGGAAGCAACCCAAAGAGCACAGGCTCTTCCCTTTTATGCCCCTGTTCCCCATTCCAGATCAATGTGGACATGACAAGAAAAATGGAAACATTCCAAAACAAAATTTCACCCCCAAATCTGTTTCTGTTGAATCATGTCAGGACCTGATGTTACAAGAATAGTACAGTAAAACAAATTTTTTTTTTCTGATTTAATGGAAAACAGTGAAACTAAAAATTAATAAATAAATAGTCTTCCTGATGAGGATGAAGGCAAGAAACTTTCAGAACCGCTAACAGAATGGAATAAAAAGATAAATCGATTCTTGACCAACAAAATGCTTCATTCTGGATCTGAGGATGACACTAGGCTCTTTTTACAACACTGCACCAATAGTGAGGAACTCCAGAGGGACTCACAAAACTAAATAAGTGGGCAAAAATCAGATAAATCATCTAAGCGTACATAACATTAATACACCCAGGAAAAAGTAATCTAAACCCTGCCTACGCGGTGCTGAAGTCAGAACTGGTAGGTACGGCTCAGGGAGGAGAGTCATCTTGGAGTCACCACCGACAATTCCCTGAAATCTTTATCTTAATGTATGGTGGCAGCCCAAAAAGCCAATGGAATTGGGTATCAGCAGGCAGGTGTACTGAGGGTAACCCCCTGCGTGCTGTTTTGCTGGTATATAAAACCTTGATGTGCCCACACTTGGAGCACCCTGTGCTGTTCTGGCCGCTGTGTCTCAAGACGTGGAGTTACAGAAGTTCCAGAGAAGGGCAACCAACACGATCGATGGCGTGGAGAAGCTGCCTTACGCGGAGAGGTTGGAAAGACAATTTCCTCGGAACTGACACATTTTTCAAATTGTTGAAAAACATCTCGCATTCTTTGCCCAAAAACCTAATTGCAATGACAGCCTCCCTGGGTCCAGGCAATGTCACTGCAACTGGGATGTTCCCTGAGGAAGAAGGTGCTAATTTCACCGCTTCCACTCTTCTTGTGTTTCTTCTTGCACAACCGAGAGTGGCTACTTGGGAGACACCAGGCTCGAGTGACACGGGGAAGGCTGGACTGCACGCCCATGATTGAATTGTGGGGCAGATCCTCGGCTGGGAGCACTCGGCCAGTTTTGCTTACTGCGCTCGTTTGCTGTGTTCATCACCCTGGAAGGGCACAGCGAGTGTGTGATCTGCTTCTGAATCACACCAGAGGCTGGCAAATCCAAGAGCTGATGAGTCTGTGCTGAGGGTAAGGCCACTGCATCTTATGTCATTTTTGGCAGCGGGGAAAAAAAGGACAGAAAGTGCCAAACAGCGTCGCTCTGGTGAAGGATATTTGCAAAGGGTGCGATGACAACACAAGACAGAAGGAGAAAAATCAGACACACGGGTGAAATTTTGGCTCTTCTGAAATTACTAGCAGAAACCTGTTGCCTCTGGTGTACCGATACCTGACAAGTTGAGCCCAAGTACCCCGGGGGAAAGAACAGGAGACACTAAAGGGGAAGACACTGGCAGTGGGAAGGAATTATTTGTGTGATGGATACACAGAGAGTGCTGCGGAGAAAGACAAACATCTAGACCAACCCTGCTTTTTTTACCGGCTGCAGAGTCACCCGTAGTTCTGTCTCCTCTGGAGATTTCATGGCTTCGAATCAAAAGGACAGCACAAGTTATTATTCCCCTCCATGTGTTCCAGCCTCACCAGAACTGCAGGTCCCTCTGGTCCCTGCTCCAGTAATTCTTCAGCAGCATCATCCAAATTTTTACTTTGGAAATTCAGATGCTTCACTTTCTCTGTAAGATTTCTTGGTTCTGCTATAAGTCTACACTTTTTGTTTGGTTGTTTGGTTGTTTTTCTGTAAGGCTCTCCTAAAAATAAAGGATTCCCTGGAACAATGGCATCAAAATGCTCTGAGAAGCAGACAGGAGGTCCTGTGGAGGGTCAGCTCGGTCTTACCATGGTCTCCAATGCTGTATGAAACAGCATTATTAATGAGAACATTAATAAGGAAAAGGGTGACATCACGTCCTGGGAATTCGGTAGGCAAGACACAACGGTGTTGATGAAGTCTGCTAGGGAGATTACTGAAGCAGAAATGGCATTTCAGAGCCTTATTCCCACACACAAACCCCTACATCCACTTGTGCATTTTCAAAACCCTTCTGAGTAGCTTCAGGCTGGACATGTCCAGATTTATGGCAGATTTAATCTCAAAGTGGTCACAAAATTCCAGCCTGAATCACTGAAACTTACTTACCAGCCTTGTAATTTGGGCAGAAACAACCAAGAGGGGATTTTGGGGTGAGGCTCCTAGCATCCACTGAGATTATTGCTGTGTAAGATATTCAGCAGATAGACTTGGACTAGAATGGATGTCTCCTTCTCTCATTCCACCTCTCCCGTTGTATTTAAACCAGCCTTGAACGGTGGTTGGTAACACTGCAAGCTCCAAGTTCAGCTGCCCAGTGGGAATGGGAATGGGAATGGGAGAGGCCAGCCCTACAGGTTGCCATCTGGCTCCAGTTCTCTTTGGAAGCAAGACAGGTGAAGGCTGGTTATAATTGACCCCAATTCCTCAAATAGCCCCAATTGCCAAGGAGATGGCTAAATAGCAGTCTCCAAATCCTCTCAGAACGGACCCAGGTGTCCTGGTGCCCTACGGCCCGGGACAGAAACCTTTTAGCATTGCTGTCTTCCCTCCAAAGAGCACTGACAGTGTCTTACTTCAGAAAGTATCTGTCAGTCCAAGAAGTTTAAAAGCTGTGGATCAAATTCTTAATTACCCTGGACGGACACAATAGAGGCTGTCAGCACACAACAACTCATAGGCTGGCATTGTCAAAGGGACCAAAGTGTTAAAATACCACTCAGCTTTGCCGGAGAAAGTTGACTACTGGGGAGGGGGATAGTATTGGTCTGGTTTTTTTTCCTTTATAAAAAGGTTAAAACCAGGTCAAACTTCGTAAGTGCCATTTCAAAGAAGACCTGGGCACTGGTAGGAGGCAGAAAGATATGTCTTGTTTATGAATAATTGTGAATTCTCATCAATCACGGGGTTTCATGGCAATTCTAGGGGATCACCTTCAACAGAACAACCATTTAAAGAATGAAGATATTTTGTTTATGATATTAAAGTCTTACAGTTTTCTTCCCATCCCAAATCACGTGCCATTCAAATATTGATTTTGATGGTATATAAGAAATCAGGTACTCCTCAAAATCTTGGGTTTTGAAACAAAAGATTTGGGTGGCACCAGTTCATTATTTTTTTTTTTTTTTTTTCCTTTTAGTCCCACAGGAAATTCACTTTGGGTTAACCCAAATCAAAGGGGAAAAAAAAAAAAAATCCTTGAGCTGCCAGAGAGTGAAAATATCAGACATTTGCAAAACTCCAATTTGGGGCAGTTTCTCCAGGCTGGCTCATCCTTCTTCGCATCACATATTCCAGGTCTCTAAACCAAACCTGTAAAATGCACTCGTGTTTAATCTGGAACTGGATTTTTTTTTTTTTTCTCAGCCCTGTTGACAGTTTTGAGCTGTGACACCTGTGTCAGTTAAATTTTTTACCTCTGCAGTCATGTACATATAATCACCAGTCTGGTTATCATTACACCGGTGTAAACATACCTTAACCAACGCGGCCTGTTCACCTTTCTTTACCAGAATCATTACGGCAGCAGAAAGCATCTCTTGCTGCTAGAAATGTGCCCACAGCCAATGGGTCCCACTGTTCAACTCTAATAACAGTGAAAGACGTTTCTAGGGTCCTGCTTTCTGCTGCTTCTTTCTTTCCAAATTTTTGTGGGAGCGACAGGAAGGATGGAGGACCATGCCTGTGACAAGCTTGCTCATGTTGATGTACACCCAGCAGACCACCCGTTGGCCCTCAGGGACTGTGGGCTTCAACTTTGGCTCTTTGGCCAAGCCTCCATATGCATCAAGGCACGTACCGCGCAAGGGATCACTCCGTTCCTGTCTCCCCAACCCTACGGCCATGGTACCCAAGAGCAGAGAAGGTCTCACATCCACCCCGTGGTTGCATGCTGCCACCGGTACCCAACGTGCAACCCCAAATGGCAATTCCTCTTCCCAATCCTTGGAAAGGCCCCCACGGCCCTGCCTGGCATGGCTCCTTGGGACATCCATCAGCTGGTGTCAGACTCGATGTGTGTCTCAGCCTTGCCCTCTTACCCCTGAGATGATGTCAGGGAGAGGTTGGCCCAGTGGCCAGCCAAAGATCTGTCACTGGCCCTGCCAGAACTAACAACAAAGACAAATGGGCCCATCACAGTAAATGGCTCTTAATGGGCTGCAGGAGGCAATCCGTCGGGCTGTGCTGGCTGGGCACCATATGTGAATTCTTCACTAATCACTCCAAATTGGTCCAATTTGTTCGAGAGCTGTGTAGGGACTTGTGCACCAGCAGTCGTAGAGTTTTAACATGAGCAGAGCCCTGCATGGAAATAATTTTGCACTTGTGTGGATGCTTCCTGGGGCTCCAGCAAAAACGGGGAAAAAAAGAAGCAGCGAAGAGGAAGCAGGAGCTTTCAGCTGTACGACTGGGGCTTTTCATCATTTTTCACTTAATGCTCCTTGTCTTGAGGAGGAAAAAAAGACAAGGATCTAAAGAGATTGGATGTGAATGAATGAGACAGTGAGGTTCCAGGTGATGGCTAATAATAGCCTTGATCTAGCACTGGAAATACTGTGCTTTACTGCTGGCAGAATGAGACCCTACCCACAAGAGCTCCACGTCAAACAGAGCTGGGAAGGCTGAGGTGAAGGGAGAGTTGTAAAAAAAAGGAATATTGGGGATAAGGAGTTTAAGGAAGAACTTTCATGGGCGCAAGGATGTCCGTGAGGAATCAGTGCTGGGACAGTGATGCTCAGGATGGGTTCTTGCTACATCCTGAAATTGTAATGTGAGACTCACACCATCTCTGGAACCCCCAGCTCCTGGAAACACCTGATGAGAGGAGAATCTTTCTTCCTGCCATCTTCAAAGCTTGGAGATGAGGCTTATGGATACTGAGGATACAAGGAAAAGATGTGGAATTTAAAGACATCTTGTCATTTTGGGGAGAGAGAAAGGATTTATTGGGTTTTGAATGCCTAACACTGAAATTGGAGGAATTTGGGTTGAAATTCCCATCTGGGTTAGGGTAATGGAGTGAGCCCGGGCCAAGCAGGGAGGCCCCATCCGTGTTCGCTTCGCCGTCTGTAAAAGAGGGCAATCAAATCCCTCAGCTGGGCTGAGGGACGGGTGAGGTCCTTCATGTGCACGAGCGAGCTGGCAGCCGGGCTCTCCTGCAGCCCTCGGAACACGGCTGATACCCAGAGCACCCATCTGCCCCAGCCGGGAGATTAAGTCACACCTGCAGCCTGAATGGCACTAGGAAGATAACAACCAGCTTCCTGCACCCTTTATTCAAAAATAAGCTACTTAACCCCCCTTTTAAACCCTGCACTCCCACCCCCTTCCCAGCCCCTCTGTGACCATCTCAGCAGTCACACCCGCTATTGAAAAGCAGCATTGTTCTGCCCCTACCTTGCCTTCACCTCTCTCCTGTGATCAGATGTTACGGCTCTAATTATCTTGCTCCCTGCCTTCTGGACTATCAAGACATTCAATCAAAGGTCACCTGGGTCATCTTTCATTGGGAAGAAGAGACGTCACCAGGAAGGTAAAGTTTCGGAGCATCCTTTGATGCTAAGCTAGCAGGAATTACAGTCCAGCTCTCCTGGGATATTCACGACTTGTGGCTGCTCTAAGGCACTGAAAGGTTTCTCTCTCTTGGACTATTTTTTTTTTTAAAAAAAAACTTTCTCGTTAACTATCAAACCGTTGAAGACTCTGCAAGTCCCACGAGAAACAAGAGCAGTGTAACAGCACGGATGGCCACTGGGCCTCGTGGAAAACAAGCTGTCACCCTTCTGGGTCAAGCACTGGGCAGAGGTATCAGTGCAGTCCCAGCTAACACCTTGTGTCCTTCTGGCTATTTCTGAGCAAGATGCGGAGTCTTTATTGATTTATAACTTGGCTTTTAAACTCTAGCCACGGCTAGGTTGAGCTCATGTCTTTTGAACCTGATGGTAGGATTGGCTGCACTCAGAGGTCTCCTGGGAGGAGATCACCGTTCATGTGCACCAGAGTCATTCTGCAAAAGCCATCGCAGGCGACTGCAAGTGGGGTCTTGAAGATCGTGTTGGAGACATTGCTCACTGTGTCTGGCCAGAGCTTATGAGGGGAAAAGGGCTCAGGAGCACCCAAACTGGGAAGAAAATTTTCATAAGAACTCAGTGCAATGGGAGCTGAAATCTTTAAAAAACCAGGGCCCTCCATTAAGGACTCTACAGACTGAAAACCTCATGCTGGGTGCTCAGCACTGAACCTGTCTCTGAGCGCTGAGGGTCTCTGCCTCGCTCCTGCCCAACCTTCCTCACCCCAGAAACCTGAAACAGGTTTAAGAAAGCAGCTGAGCTTTAGCTTCTTCAAGCTAAGGAATAGGGTTTCTCCTTGTTTGCATGCTGATGACACCCACAACAGAGGTGCCCTCAGTACCGATATCTCCTGCCTCACTTCATGCAGAAAGATGTAGAGATTTCAGCCCAGCTCCAGCCTGGAGGCCCTCACAGTTTGAAGGGAAGGACAGTCTGGCTTTGCTGCATCATCCTTCCCGAGGGCTCCAGGGACTGCAGTTTAAAGAACTTCCTCATCCATGTGGAGTTTGAAGCTGAGGCTTGTGGTTGGGAGAGGAATCGCTGCGAGGGCAGCTCTGCTGTGCCCTGTCTGGATTCAGCCTTGCACCATCTCTGGGACAAGGTCTTTCCTATGTGGTACCTTGTTCTTTGCCAGTTTTTCTTCCTTTCCTTCCACCCTCATCTTCCTGCTCTTTTGAAATCCACAGCTTTTACGTAGGTGCCAAGGCTTGGCATCTATGTTCTCCATGATGCTTCCCTGTATTGTCTCCTTTTCTCTCAGATAAGCTTCTTCCACCTTGAATAGGAGAGAAGAAGAGAGAGCCAAGAGAGGAAAGAAAAAACAAAATGTCCTGGAGGGACTTGATTATGACCCACTAATCTTGCAGAAAAAAAAAAACAAAAAACGCTCAGACATTAAAGTAACAGAAAACTGGAGAGTTAGTCAACAGTTTTTACCTGGAAAAGCTTCTCCAGGTGACGCATTTCTTTCAATACCGGTATTTTTCTTCAGCAAACACTGGTTTCAAGAGAATGTTTGAATTACAAAAATGGGAAACACTTACTTAAATCTCATTGTATCCGCTTCTGGGCACTGCACTTCAAGAGACTACATAAGTGAATCCGAAAAGACAACACAAACAATAAAGAGGATTAAGAAAACACAATATACAAGGAAAGATTGTGTGTGTCCTCACGCCAGAAACTGCCATTTAGCCTTGGGCAAAGAGGCTGAAAAAGTACTATTGTTGCAAAGGTGCAAGAAAGTGAAGACTCATGTCCACTGTGCAAAATGGAGTAGAGTGACATGGCCCAGCCTTACGGAGAAGGTGCAGAAGTGGTGGGACAGAGAGCAGCCCCGGGCTAGCCTACAGTGCCCAAGAGGACTAGAGAAGGAAGCCAAGATCTGTCCCACCTGAGATGCCCAGAGAGAAGTGGTCCTCAGGCTTCCTCTAGCATCCAGTGGAGAGGATGGAAAGTGGGATGAGCCACCCTTTGAAGGTGTCCTCTTCCATCCGTGGGTGCTAGAAAGAGTCTGCAGAAGCTGTGCTCCTAACTCGGTCACCTCCGTGAAGAAAATCAAGTGGCAATGAGTCCAGCCTCATATGGTTTATACCTCAAGTGGTATAAAAATCCAGATCCATGAAAAGGTACTTCCTCTCCTCTTTCCCAATTCTTTGGCTCAGGGGAGGTTTCCAGCTGTTCCACAAAAGGGATGTGAGCCCTCTGGAACTGCACTGGTGGGGAGCGGGGCTCAGCCCAGAACCTTTGCGGGGACAGCAGCGCAATGGGCCCCCAGCACTGCAGCCGAGGTGGCTGCGGATGCTCCGCACCAATCCTGCACCCTTGCCCTAGGCGAGGGTCGTGCTGGAAATCTCTTCACTGACAAGAGGAGACACTCGCTCATGCCCCTTTGCCCATGCAAAGAATTCTGGCAAATTTCAAGAAGAGAGAGGTACTTAAAAATGAACAAAATCTCTATATTAATAAGCCTGGCAAGGGAGAAGAGACAGACTTAATCTGATTGTGTGGGAGAACATAATCACAAGGGACTTGTGCTGGGGAATCGATACCAACCGTGTCTGCAGGGGCCAGGATTTTTGGTGCAGGCTAGAAAAGTTGTTGAGTTGTTGAGTTCCCGTTGATTTGGGGGAGTAGGGGAGCAAAGGGAGGATGGGATGGGATCCACTCAGTGGGGATGGGGGAAGGAAAGGCCGCCTGTGCCTTTAATTTCTGCAGCCCAGGTTTTAGAAATGCAGCTTTGCTTGGAATGCTGCTGAGTGTGTAGCCCTGGGACAACTGCGATCCCTTTGATTTGGCAGACTGGAGCCTCTGCAGGTTGCTTTGTGGGTGTATTTCATAAGAAAACAGAGGAGGCAGCAGTCCTGCCCTGTAACAGCCTCCAGACATTCTGGCCGGGTGCTGCCAAAGCAACAGCCAAGAAAGGCACCGCCTGGAAGAGTGGAGTTTCAAGAAAGCCTTCTCTGGTCGGGATGTTTGCCCAGCTTGCAGAAACCTTGGCTGCATTCTGGTTTCTCCATTCAGCACAGAGGCAGCAAGGTTCCTGCAGGTAATTACATAAATTCTGCCTCCCTGCCCCCTCTCTTCCACCTTCGTTCGCTGCTCAGCAACGCTGAGATGGAGCAGGAACATGCACGTTATGGGAACTGCAGTTGCAGTTCAGATTTCCAGGCTGGAACCTCAGCTCCACCACGAGGAGTGATGCTGATGGTTGGGTAACATGTAGCACTTGAGGTCTGAGCCCTGGTGTCCATCTCAGCCTGAGAAGCTGTGTAGTAGATGTCCAAAAGTGTCTTGACACGAAGTTGGGAGAACCATAAATCAAGGCCCTGAGATGGGTAAATACAGAAACTGGGCTTTTCTGATTGCATCAGGGCTACAGAGCACGATCTCATAGACTGAGGATGCACAGAGCCCAGCCTAACACCGGAGAGGGATTCTCAGGGTCTTTTGCCTCTTCCTTTGGTCTAGGCCAGGGATTTAGAAAGAAAACACAATCGGCAGCACAACACTTGCCATATCGTGTCACATGAGGATGTAAGTTCACGTGTTGTGAACCAGTGCCAGGCAAATTCCCCACACAGCTCCCTCGCTGGTAAGGAGTAACAGCATGCCCTTGGGGTGACTCAGCTTTTCCTCTGAGCCCTTAATCATTGTTGTTCAACAGCACCCGCTCGACTAATGCGCATCCTCAACAACCTAAAGAGACGAGTCTGTGCTTAAGTGTGTGTCCCAACACGCCTGTGATTCCTTCTTTCACTGAAAAATGTTCAGTGCTGGACACTGCGAAGTGGATAGGGCGATGGGGGAAGCAGTGGATGCTGTTCCCGTTCGGATGCTGAGTGTGATGGGCCACGCTGCCCCAAACATCTTCCCCAGAGCGGATGAAAGTCTGGGCTCAGCACTGTGCAGATGTAGGTGTCTGTCTGTGGTGAATTGCTATCCAAAAGTGCACCAGGCTGGAAGTGGAGCTGAAATAAAATACCATCTGCAAACACCTGAAAAAGCTGGAAAAGTGTGAGGCTAGCTCCAGAATCAAAGACTTGGCCCAAAATACATCAACGCTCATGGAAAGACTCTCATAGACAGCCCTGGATTTTCCATTAGGTCTGCAAAGCTCGGGCCTAGCACTGCATCACTCCAGCTGTCTCACAACCCAGGAAGGTTCCTCGGCTCCAAGTCCTGGCTTGTCACCCTCCCTGGCCGGGCCCCTGATTTGGTAGCCCAAGGACCAGGATGTGCTGCCCCGTGCACCTGCTACGTGACACACATGTCACCCCCAGGGCCTGATCCTGCAAGGTCCTGAGTTATCCCTTCAGCCAGAGGTCATTTATGCACCTGGAGAAAGTCCGGGGCAGATTGAGCAGGGCTGGCAGAATTGCCAGCGGCCACTTGCACCGAGAGAGGTACCAGCACTGACCACCGTTAGACACTGCTCTTGCTCATTCGGGCATCGAGAAGGGCCAGGAAAAGATTGAGCTGAAACGTGAGCAGGACAAAGAGCACAGAGCCAGGTTAGGGCTCAGGAGCTGTGAACTGTCCTGGCTCTGCGCAAACAGGGAAGGATCTGCAGAGCTTCTGCCGTGGGCTGGTGTCACCGAGCTGGCTCTGCTCCTGCCAGGCACCTTCCCCATCTCCGTCATGTTAAATCCTCTACTGGAAGTGCACGAGGTGCTGGAGTTTCACAGGTCTTGAAGGAGGTCAGAGAAACCCTAGAGCAGCTACTGCTGCTTGTGTGGAGCTTTTCACATCAGAAATTATTGCGGCCAGCTGTAGTTAAGGCCGTAGCAAAGGGAACAGCTCAGAGCAGCAGTGGTCAAGGCAGTCCTGACCTTCCTCCAGGCTGACCAGATCAGCTCACCGAGGTGGAGCTGGTGCTGGTGCCCCAGACCTGCTTGGAGGATCCCACGGGCCATTTCCATACTGTACAGTGAAATTCCCAATAAGACCTTTTTTTCCTGCTTACATGTGGAGCCTGATAAAGCAATGAAGCTTGAAGCTGGAGCCATCACGGGTCTGACTCAAGCATCGTGGTGGCGGCAGCAGCGCCGGCAGCGTGGACACGGAGCAGGATTGGTGGTGGGGTGGGTGAAGGGAGGAGTCAGGGAACGTGTTTTACAAGAGAGTTACACAACCCTGCACCTGGTGCAGAGGCTTCTGGCTCCCCGATGGGTCCCCCCAAGATTTTAATAAGGAAGGGGAAACATGCACACCGGTGCCATTGTGAATCTCACCTTTCCTGGCTCAAATGATCTGTAAATTAGATTCAAGGGGAAAATGTTAAGGTAGAGGTGGAGGTGGGTGTCCTGTGAGAATAAGAGCAAACCTGCAGGGTAGGAGGGGAAACCAGCTGCCTACCAGGCACGTGAGAAGGGACCTTCTGGGCCACCACGTGCAGTGTGTAGCTATAGCGAGCTGTGCCATCCTTTTCCTAAGTGCCACCGTGGGGTTTCACCCCCTCCTACACTGACTTGGGTGCTGCTCTGGAGCTCAGTACTTGAAGGGGCAGAAACCTCAGCTCCAGCCACGAGTTCCTGCTGGGCAGTTCATCTCTCCGGCTTTGTAGAAGCTCAGGAAAAGGGAAAAGAAGGAGAGCGCCCGGTTCACAGCCGTGTCCAGGGCACTGCAGGCACATCAGCCCCTCTGTGGGGAAAACCTCCCGGTGCCACGGCGGCGTGGAGGGACGGCTCTCCTGGCTGTGGCAAGCCAGAGAGTGCCTGGGCAGCTCGAGAAGTCGCACCAGCTCTGGTACAACCAGTTTTCCTCACAGCTGAGCCTTCCCTGCACACCTCGTTCTTCTGGTAACTTCAGCATTTTCTGCCAGGCAGTTTTGGTCATATGACCTCTGCGCTTCTGTTTTTGTGTTCGCAAAAAATGCGAATCAGCCCCTCGGAGCCTGCTGCTGCCTGCCACCAGCAAGCCCCTGGTGTGTCCTGGAGGCAGGGACCTCCCTGCCCGCAAAGGGAGGGTTCAGGGCTTTGATGTCGGTCACCCAGCAGCTGGTGACGTCTCGAGGAGGTACACGTCTGTGCCGCACCGAAGCGGCCGGAGCTGGAGCGTAGCCTGGCCGTGGCCGGCTCCGTGCGGGCTCCTGCAGGCAGTGCTGATGCTGCCACGTTACCCCAGGCTCCCCTGGCTGCCTGTCGTCACCCGCTGCCTGTTGTCTCCTGTTTTGATTGGGTGCTCTCCGGGATATCTGCGTCGGATTTGTACGGCGCGGAGGGCAACGTGACCCTGGTCTGTGACTGAGGCTTCCTGGTGCTGCCACAACACAAATAATAAATAATAATTATGCTGGGCTCAGAGCAGCTGACGTAGGAGTGGCTTGGCTGGAATCACCGTCCTATCCAGCCCAGCATGGGCCTCACTTATCCCCGTGAACTAGGACGAGAAGGATGAGGACAGAAGAGGAAATCCACTGCAACAATTCACCTTCTTCCTCCTGTGTGGGAGGGAGCATGCAGAGAGAGAGTCGACGCACCAGCTAATTTTTCTTCTGATACAACGCCAATTGCTGCACTGGAGCTGCTCCTGGGATGAATTTGGCCCGGTGTTTACATGAAGTATTATTATTCATTAAGATTATCTTGTGGTTAAAACACAGGCGCGGGAAGTGAGCGATATGTTCCTGGCTCTGCCACCAACTCTGAGCATGGCCCTGGGCAACTCACTTTCCCCCATTACTTTCCGGAAATATATTTTCAAGTGAACAAACACTAGCATTGAAATGAGGGAAAATGACACAGATTATGAACATCTGCATAAATACCTGATCGACATCCAAATCCTACTGAGAAACAACAAAACAATGATCTCAAAGTTCAGCGAGAGCTGCTTTTGTTTCTTTTATTTGCTAATATATTTGTGAATAGGGCTCGGTTTAAATCTTACAGCAATTGCTGGGGGCCTAAATTTTCAACTCATTCATATTCTGTCGGGGAGACTGTGGAAAAGGAACGGGTCATGGATACTCACAAGACGGAAATTTTCCCATCTGAAAAGTTGGAAAAATAGGGCTAAAAAAGCTAAACAAGTGAAGAAGAAAAAGCATTGCAATGAAAAGAGAAGATGCAACAAAACTATTAGACTCCTTGTTGTGGTTTGGCTATTTCACACAGCTCGTGTGGCCCCGTGAGCTCTTCCCACTTTTCTAGGGGGGAACTTCTCCCAGCTCTGAAGCTGGCAGAGGGGCCCCCCCGCCCCGTGTGCCCCGTCCCCTGCTCTGCCCTTGGCCCCTCTCACCCGCTGTGACAAAGAGCGGAGCAGCGCGGTGCCTGCGCTCCAGCCGGGGAGAGATAAAGGGGATTACAGCTGGCTCCTGGATGGGGTTCCCTGTGCGAAGCAGAGCTCAGACTTAGGGAGGCTGGTCTGCTGTTTCAGGAGGGGCTGAAAGGAGCTTGTTTCTGCCGTTCCAAATCTGACAACTTTTACATCAAATAAAGGGCACGGGTTGTCTTTCAAAGAAGAAAAAAAAAAAAAAATAAAATCAAACCCAACTATTTTAATTGACTCTCCCTTAGGGGAGGGAGGAGAAATGATGCAATTATACGAGAGAGGTGGGAAGAGGGGGTAGGATCATGAACTGGATCCAGTTTTGTGAACCAAATGGTTGAGAATGTCCTCAGACCTCCTACTCCACGGGCTTAGCACAGCTCCAGGAGAAAGCTGCACCCTTCCTTTCCCCACCATGATTTATGGTGATCCCTCCAACAGCCCTGTACTGCTTTCAGCATATTTTCCTTGTTCAGCCAGGGCATCCTTTAATTATCCAGTTTGTAAATTTGCAATTAATTAATTAGCTTGTGTCTGAAAGGGCTTAGAAAATGTAAGTGTGGCTAAGTATTGTTACTGTCAAGTTCAATTATTATCATTAAATATTTATCTAGCATTGTAACTGGTGGCTGGCATTTTACAGAGATTAAGAAAGATACTCTTCCTGCCTGGAAGGCCTTGTCATCCAAATTAGACAAAGAGAGAACATGGAGATTGACAAAAGAAAAGGACTGAGATGGAAAGGATTGAGACACCATAAATAAAGATAGTTGTGAGTCATATTGTAAGCAAATACCTCTGAGCAGAAGGATGAAGAGAAGCAGGAGCAGAGCAGGGACACCAGTTAGATTAGACCTGTCAAGATGCTGCTTTTCAGTAAATAAGGCCGTGGTGCGAGGACCTCCCCGGGGAAGCTCTGATACCTGACACTGCCTCTTGGCAGGACATTTTTAGATACGGGGCCACACTGACCTCACGGCAGCACGTTCCGCCTTTAGCTCCCTGCAGGTAAATGCCCCACAAATCCTCTCCCACCCCTTTGCCCCAGACCCGGCTGGACACTGGGGAGCAGCGATGCCCCCAGCCTCCTGCCCGTGGCTGCCGGAGCAAGGGGCACACTGAGGCTTTGCAGAAGTGCGTGAGATGCAGAAGGGCACAAGGATTTTTGTTGAACGGTGCCAGACCAGCAGAGACACTGCTTGGTGCTTTCAGGGAAAGGCATATTTGTCCCTGTGAAGCTGGATTAAAATGCCAGCCCTTCTCTCTCCTCCACACAGCTCACCAGTGCCTTCCCCCAGTCCTGGCCTGGCTCCAATCACAGCTGGGATCTCTGGGCAGGAGGAGGGCGGTTCTTGAACCCCAGTCAGGCCCTGCAAGCTCGGGGAGGTTTGGTAATGGGAATGCCCACCGAGGGTGGGGTGCATCCCTTCCCCTGCCCACCTGGTTCTTCCACTGGGGAGGATGCTGTGTACCTGCCATCCCGCCTGGCCCCGGCAAGCCGGGGCTGCTGCTGAGCGTGGGGAACACTCCCTGGGTGACACGCTGCCTCTGGGACGTCCTTGCCCAATGATGCTGCGGTGAATGAAAAACAAACAAGAATCCCGTGCTCTTTATTGCATGTTACGAGGTGACATGGTTATAAAAGTACAGGAGAGCAAATTTGCCAAGAAGGGAATGGGAGTGAGCAACAGAGGAGTTGGTTTCCTCCACATGTTCACTCTTTGGCCTCATGCAAATCTCGGTAATATTCATTTCTCTTTCTTTAAAATCTGAAAATAACAGCGCTCCTCCTCTGGGCACTGACTGCTGCTCTGTGTGGGTCTTGGTCTTGCTTCACCTCCCAGTGATACCGGAGAAATCACACAAGTCTTTTCTGTGCTCCACAAATTCTGTAATCAGCGCTTAAGACCGGATCCAAACAGGGCCCTAGTGACTTATTCCCAAGAGTAAGGTGTTTTCCCAGTCTGAGTTTTTCTGTCTTGGGAGTTTCTATCCATTTGGGACAAAGAGAGCTGGGTTGGAAAATAATCTCTGATTTTCTGGTCTTTGCTCCAGATGTCGGTATTAAACTACCTGGAGTGCTGAGAAATCGTACCAAGTGATCAGCAACACGAAGATAAATTGGGTTATAATAATATTAATTAATAGTTATCTGGTGCTTTATTATTCCAAAGAACTAATAAAACATTAATTAATTCTTATAATGGCCATCTAAATGTTATCTTCTCTCCGGAGACAGGGAAGCTGACAGCTCTGCCTTGCCCAAGGCTGCAGAGCCCAGCAGAAGTAGGGTCAGCACCAGAGCCCGAGGGCTTCTGCCTTCCAAGCTGGTCTCTGCCCGCACCGTATCCCCGTTTCAGTCCCAGCCCGCGTCCACAACGCCATGACCTGGATTTCTAAGGCACCTCAGGCTGGAGGAACGGGCATGTCGAAATCCAGGGGAAGCACTGTTTACTGGAAGCCAGCCTCCACACGCATGCCACACGGCTGCATGTGGCAGCCTGGTCAGACGTGACGCGTGGTCTACAAGGTCGTTAAAACGCCACGCTGTGACCAGCTCAGCCAGCCATCAGATGGAAGGAATGCAGCAGGCATCCGGGGCTGAGCGGTGACCACCAGCGTCCCCAAAGCGGGACGACCCCTCTGGATTTAGGGACAAAGGGGGAAAAAAAAACCCCAAACCTCTAAACGGGCAAAACAGGCTCACAAAATCTGCTGCCAGCGAGTTCTTGCAGGGCTTCTCCTGCTCCACCACTGCCCACATGAGGATCAGAGGATGGTGTTTCCTTAAATATTTTCTGCGTTCTGGGGGAGATCCAAATCCCAGCAAACCAGGAGCCTGGCAAGGCTCCACATGTTTGCATCTCCCTGCACCACAGCTGGCCCAGGACTCCAGCGGGCTAAAATACGGGCTAGCTGGCTCCTCGGCTCCAGCTAACTCCTCTAAAACTCATTCAGGCCTATCTCTAACATGCTACAGTCCCAGCAGCAACTACAATACAGACATTCTCGCAGATAGTGATTACACAGAACCCGGCTGTGTCTCTGCGGTTTTCTCTCACTACCAGGCTTGTCGACATGGAGCCACTCCGGAAAATTAATTCAAATTAATTAAAAGTATGAATTTAAAGTTGATCAGTTAAAGCCCGTTAAACTCATGATTCAGATTTCAGAATTAAAATGGTTTTAATTTAATCTAGTTCAACACACTCTCAAAGTAAATTAAACTAAACCACATTAAAGTTATTTTAATTCTCAATAAGCATGTTTAATGTGGTTTAATTTATCCACTTTCAAAGTGAATGCAGATTAACCTTCCTGAATGTCCCCAGGTAGACAAACCCTGCTATAGGAAGCAAAGATGCAATTTAAGTCCACCAACAAAACCGATCAAGAGTTTTGATCTGGACTGGGACCAAGTTCTAATTTAATGCTCTCTCCCAACAGAGCTGGGTATGTCCACACTGCAATTTCAGGTCTGACAGCAGTGCCATCAGTGGCCTGGTAATTGTAATCGAGCCAGCGAGGCTAACGAAGCGCACGGGCTTCAGTGGGGACGCACAGGCTGCCAGGGACCCTCGGGCTGTTGGGCTGAGCTGCAGCCCTTGCTGCCATGTGCTCCCGGTGGGTTTTGTAGCCAGGGACTGATCCGGAGCTGGGCGGTGGTGGAAGCATCCGCAGGGACAGCCGAGATGCGGTGATGCCATCTACAGGGATAATCCAGCTCAGCACAAGGTCCAGGCTTGGCTCAGCTCCCCAGTAGCCAGGCCCAAGCTCACCCAAGGAGCCCAGCGCCTGACTGAGCTCGTGTGAAGCTCAGGCTTTTGTGTAGCTGCTTAAGAAAGGGACTCTTTGAAAATGCAAAGCCTGGGTGTGAGGGATGTTGAGCTCTCCTAGAAATCCGGACCTCAAACTGGTTCAAAGGTATCAGACAGTCAGCCCTGAGCACTTCCAAGAGCAGAAAAGTCTCCCAGGTCATTTTTCCAGCATGCTCCATTCCTTCTAAAAAAAAAAAAAAAAAAATCAGTCACTTTATTCCCTACAATCCACGGCTGCTCAGCTGAGGCACAGGAGCACCAGCAATATTTCTGATGCAAAACTTCTTCCCTGGTTTGCTCTGACACTTGAGTCACGAGGAATGGGCTCCCAGCCCCTGTGAGGGAGATGAGGGGCTGAGAGGGCACCATTCCCTCCCCAGATCTGTGCTCAGTCAGCACCGCTGACACCACAAGGTCCTGCGACTGGAAGCAGCGTGGCTGAGGGCTTGGAAAAGTCCGGGGGTTAGTCCCTTTTTACATTCAGGCTGGGCTTAGTGCCAAGGTGCTTTCTATGCACACGAGATTCACAGCGATTTTGTGCCAGTGTATACTTAACCCCACACATAAATAATAGCTCTGCATTCAGGACGTAATGCCATTAATTGCCCTCGCATTACCTTTCCCTTTCAGGCTGCACAGAAGGAATCCCAGGAGGGGAATGTCAGCCTCGTGGCAGTGCAGAATTGAAGCTGTCCCCTGAGTTTCTGACCCGAACAGGAGCTCTGATAAAGTTTTAACTTCACAGATGTTACCCAGCTACAGGCTTCTCACCCTGAGTTGGTTTTCACAGCACGCGGCTGCATGCTAGCTTGAACTCTGCCTCTGATCAGGTCCCATCCCATCCAAACCCTCCTGGCAGGGGCACAGCGAGCTCAAGCAGGTCATGTAATATTTCTTTGCATACATATATCATTTCTGCTCCATGCCCCCACCTTGCCCAGGCACACAGCTTGGACTTTACGTGGCTTTAGGCACCCAGCCCTTCTCTCCAAAGTCTCTCCTTATCCCCATCCATCACGCAGCAGAGCAGGGAGATTCTCCCTCCGTGGTCCCTTGGCTCCTCACAGATGGCAGCACTAACAGTTCCACAGCCACCCAGTACCTCCAGTGCCTGGGGAACTGGTTATAGCCCCCACAGCATGGACCTCTCTGCCTGAATCCATCCCGGCAGCTGCAAGTCTGCCCACCAGAGCAAGGACGAGAGGGATGGAGGAAAGGGAGAAGAGGCAGCCCAGGGTATCTACTTCTCAGGGGCTTAACAGGCTGGATTTGTGGGCTGCTGAGTAATTAATTAGGAGATCTTTATCAGCTAGGATCTGGGGCTGGCTGGCGGTTCCTGCTGTTGATATTGTGGCAAAGCGGTTAAGGGTGGGTGAGAGGAGAGAGAAAAACAAGTCTGATTCCTGTAGACGCTGCTGGGAGGTGCTGTCACCTCCTCACCAGTCCCCTCAGCTGGCTGCGAGCCCACGGGATGCAGCAGCCAGGCGAGGCTCAGCCCTCACCCTCCCCGGTTTTGGCACCAGGGAAGTGTCTCCTCACACCCCCTCAGGACCACAGAGCCCTGGCTCCCCCTCCTCCGGCCTGGAAAGCAGCGTAGCCCTGGGATGTGTCCCTGACCTGGAGAGATACACCAAGGCGGAGGTGTCACACGGGGATCAGGACAGACACGGGGACACACGGCTGTGCCACAAACCCGGCGAGAGCACGGCAAGGGGGAGAGACGCGCACACAGCCCGCAGAGCAGAGATAGCTTTCGCGGTCCAACGCGCTGTTTCCCCACCCATGATGTTAAAAATAGTAGTTTGACTCCCAGCTTTACTCCTTCCCCGCTCCTGTGAGTTGCTCTCCCTGGTCCCCGCTGCGAGCCACCTGCCTGAGCCAGGGACAAGAGAAGGGGCTGCCAGTTCAGGGGACATCCAGGGTCTAATCCAGCACTTCCCAGGGCCCCCCTGCCCAGACCCTGCAGGGGAAGTTTCTCCCTGTAGCTCACACTCACTCCTGGCCTCCCCAGTCCTCCCAGTGCAACATCATCTGCTCCACTGCCCGCTGCCAAGCACAGACCTGCCCGTGTCAGCCTCCATTTGTGGTGCAGCACCTGCTTTGCTCTTAACACCGTTTTACTCCCACCTTACCTGTGCCCTTCCCCTCCCCCAGACAGGGCGATACAGCCACGGAGGAGGATTTGGGAGAGCTGAGATCTCCTCCCAACTCCTGTTAGTAGGTGGATGATCGTGATGGGAACAACATGCTGCTTTCTGTCCCCATGTCCCTATCTGCAGAATGGAAATCCTGTGCAAGGGCTGGGGCGTGTCGTTATTCTTCACTCTGGCTCTTTGCAGGATGGTGCCCAAACCCCAGCAGTCCCTTCAGCCCTCCGCCACACGGGCTTTAGCATCACCCCAACCATCCGCTAAGCTTTGTCACAGTCATTCCTTGTCCCCTCCCAGCCTCAGCAATGCCACTGGCCACATTGCTCCATGGACCCCAGCAACCCCTCACCCTGCTCGGAGCCCATCCAGCCGCTCGGAGCTGTGTGAGCACCTTGTGTCCACAAGCACCTCGTGTCCACCCTGGCCCGGGGGAGGTGACACACCGCTCTTCATTCCAGCAGGATGAAGAAGAGTCTTGCAAGTTTCCATGGCCTGACCTTGCATCACCATCAGGGAATTTCTCTCGGGCACTTTGCTGGGAGCAGTAAATCAATCCCTGGTGGTAACCTGATACACGGGACATTTCATACCTTTCTATCTACAAGGCCAGCCTGCCCGGCAAGGCGTGCTGCTGATGCGGTCACATAGAAACTACCTTTCTCCTGTGCACAAACCAGCCCTAAACGAGTGCAGGAGCAGCCTGGCATGAAAGGGACTGGTTTTGCCCAGCACTGCGCACCCCCGGGCTCCAGCATGGGCTGGAAGTGCTCTGTCAGCACTTGTGAACCCAGGGCTTGCCAGGAGTCCCAGTGAACTCCACCTCCGAGCCTCATCTCTCTGGAAATAACAAGGAGAGGATGCCCAGGCTCCCCCCAGACACCAGCTTGGGGCTCAGTGCCTCTTTTCTCTTCTGTACACTCTCCCACCACCCTCCCGGAGATGCGGTCTACCTGGGAGGGCTGTGGCAGGGGAGAGGGAGCCCTGGGCTCCCGGCCGGCTCAGTGGAGGAGCCTGCCCCAGCACTCGCAGGGAGGCGAGAGCCAGATCAGCTGCATTCCAGGGCACGAGGTGCCCTGTGAAGTGGGAAGGCCCCGGGCCAGACCACTCCTAAATCCTGAAGGTGCCAGTGGTGTGGGTTGGAAGAACAGGTCGGGGCTGCCGCCTGAACGGGAGCGTGGGGACGGTCTGTTCGTACGAGGTTGCACAGAGCAGCCGGCTCCGCGGTTGAGAAAGAGGAAAGGATGTGAGGGAGGAGGTGAGGGGAGCAGTGGGACCCCGGGGTGTACGAGCTCCTCCCTCGGATGTCACCTTTGCACCTGAGCCATGCAGGGCTGGGATGAACCATGGAGGGAGGACAAGTGATGCAAAGGATTTGTGTGTTGGGCAGAGGACGCCCGTGCTCTGAGCCATGTGGGCACCAGCTGGGAGGCACGCAGTGACACTTAGCACAGGGCTAAGCCCAGGCTAGCTGGCCTGGGTGTATTTATTCCCTCTTAGTACCATGCTAACCCACTTATCTGGCCTTGGGATTGAAGTGACTTCGTGTCTGACAGGCTTGGAGCCTTGGGGAAATGACCACGTAGGCATGAAGTTGCAGAGAAATGCGTTTCAGACACGTTTGGAGAGGGCACCAAGGACTGATCCCAGCTCTGATCCTATTCCTCAGCCCTAAGAACTGAGCTGCCATGGAGTATTCTGCAGACACCTGGCTCCTGGACAAGGAAAACCCTTTGGCTGTCTGCATGTAGGATGCAGAGATGGACCAAGAGTTGGGGAGGATAAATGGTCCCTCCTCGAGCCTCGGAAGCAGGATTTAGCTCTTGCTGCACCTTCTCTCCAGCAGGGTTAGCCTCACCCTCCCCACAACCGCAGAGCCCCAGCGTGCCCCACCCCGGCACCCTGCATCCCGGCCCCACGCGCTCACCCGACATAATTACCCCACCACAGTCATACCACTGCACCATCCCGAGCAGCCGGCATCTCACCACACCATCGCACACGCAAATATTTATGGAGAAGATTCACGTTTCTTTACCAACAAAGTTGAAAGCATTTACAAAAACAAAAACAAAAACAAAAAAAAAAAAAAAAAAAAAAAAAGCACCAATAAAATGATACCTTCCAGCCAACTCGCAGAGTGTCTGGGAGTGATGCTGCTCTTGCTCCCTCCTGGCCTGAGTGGTTAGCCAATTTTTGGGGCCTTGCCAGGGTGTTTCCGTTAGAAGGGGAACTGATTACATGAGTCAGGTGTTTCTTTGGTACAATTCTGGTTATTTACAGAGCCCCCAGAGAGGCAGCTGCCTCTTTCAGACACTTGTATCTACATCCAGGTGTGCTATGCCCTCAAAATACATCTTTTCCTTGCTCATTCCCTTGCCCAAATGGACACAGTCGTCTCTGTGTTTGCTGTATATTCAAGCATAATGTGATCAGCCGTGCCATGAGGCTACTAGCTTAAGCCCTGCGACATCCTATTATTTCAGCTGTTACTGTCTAAAGAGGCAGTTAGTAATTTCTTCCATTATCTTTCCATACAAGATGACTGGGAGCCCTCTCCATTTTTCTACAGAGCAGTCCATGTACGGGATTCATGTTTGCTGGCTGAACAAAAAGGAAAAATGTTCTGTGTTGGAGCATAACCTTCACCTAAAGTTATTTTATTGTCTTTTTCACCTTGAAAAAAAAACCAACCCAGATTAATTTGAAATCAAAACACTGCTTTGAACCCCCAAAATTTAATTTCATTTCTGATCTTTTTGAAACAAAGCAAACATTTGAACTTCCTCCAGATTTTCCCTCCTGCCTTCTCCAAACTAAACTGCCAAATTCAATCCAAATTCATGAGTAGTGTTGGTCTCTCTTTTGATCATCATGCCCTGAAACATCATTCCTGGTGCATTTGCTTTCACCAAAAAAGCTTTGTTCAGTTCTTGAAAAAAAACATCTCTCCCTGTTCCAGAGATCGTGATGTTACCAACAGCATCTCCCGGCATAACAGAGCTCTGCTCTATGATCTGCTCTGACATAGAGCCCACCGCCAAGAGCTGACGTGGACCATCACGCCCAGTGCCCGGAGCCTTCCCCTGCAGCCAGATAACCACAGCACACTCACCCTACGGGTATATCCCACCATTTCGGCCGGCGAACAACATGGGGTCTTCAATCTGTACATTCAGCCCAAGCAAAACTCAGCAGAGTTAGTTGCTTCGACACCAAGTACTGAAATTGAGAAAAGAACCCACAGAGAGAAAAGCAACAGACTCTGCGCAGGGTGCTAAGGATCCCATGACCCAGTTTGGATTGCCTCTGGAGTACTGAGAACCCAAAGCTATCCAGAGCAGTGGAGTGGCTCTTACGAAGAAGATACAACACAAAAATCACAAAATGGTGGCAGTGTGAATCCTAGAGCAGCTGCCACATCTTCTGGAAGCTGCGTGATGGCCCACAGGTGTACGAGCTCCGCTCTGGTCCTCAACTTTTGAAGTCCTCTCCTCAGCAGGATGCTGGAGTCACTCTTCCAAGGAGCTTCTTTCTTCTTGGGGTATAAAGTCATTTTATCTGTGGGTATAAAGTCATTTTATCTGCACTGGACACTCTCTGCCCCGGCTCTGGGTATAGTTGCAGGCTAAACTGCAAGCTGAGTTTGGCTGATCTAAACTCATAAGGAAACGTATGACAAGGGGTTTTGGAAGTTTGATGACGGGTTTCGATCATGCCTATCTCTAGACTGAGGTCACTTCTCTGACAGATTCTCCCCACGCACCCACAGAAGAGACACAGAAGCACTCAGAGGGAATTTAACAAGATGGGGAGACAACACTAGGGTGATACTCTACAGGAAAAACATTCAGGCTTTGGTGTGGAGATCCCAAGTATTGTGTGAAGCTCAAGAAGCCCACTGCATTTTAAAGTGAGTCAGAAATCAGGAAGATCGTACTCAATCTCATCTTCTCTGGGGCTCCAGTGCCTCCTAATGAGCCCTGTGCATTGTTTTCATTCTGGTGTTCTCAGTTAAACTTTATCTCTAGCCATGCTTCATTATTATTTATATTAGGATAGCGCCTGGGGGGCCTTCACCCAGCTCCAAGCCCCACTGTGCTGAGCACTGCACAGACATGCTCGCAGTGAGAGCCCAGCCCTGCAAGGCTTCCAGTCTCACTAGACAAAGGAAATATTATTATCCCCATCACCCCCACTTTGAGGAGCAGTCCAGAAAGACTCGGGGAAGTGCCCAGGGTCACAGAGGGTTTCTACCTCCAGCCTATGTTCTAGTGCCTTGAGCTAAATTCCCAAGTGGCCAGATCTGTCATGACTTCATTGTGTTGAATGGAAGCCACAAGCTAAAAGGAGGTCCTTTGTCTCCTGCTCCACAATGTGGGGCAGAAAAGAGGGGAACGGCAGGGACTCTTCTTTGCCCAAGATTGATAAAGTCACTGAGAGAGTCTTTCTATGAGCTCAGTGAATACTGGACCAGGTCTCTTTGATGTACCCCAGGTAACCCTCATGCCTGTCACGAACTGCTTCTTCGTGACTCTGTTTCCCCACCACCACAAAGCCGGGATCATGTGCAAAGCACAAGCATTGAGTTTGCTGGTGCCAGCGCAGGCAGGGGCAGAGCAAGATGAGATCACCCAAGAATGTCCTGGGAAGAAGAGGACTCCTCCGGGATGTCTTCATCCCCACGAGGAAGGAAGTGGAGTGGGTATAAATCACCACGGCTTCACCTTATCAGAAATCAAAATCTCTGCAGCTGATCCAAGCCCAGACTGCCGTGGGCATCCCTATTGCTTTTCCTGTCAGTTCCCTTGTTGTTAGAAAGGCAAGTACAGAACAGCACATGCAAACAACACAATTAGGATTGTATGTGCTAATAAGGGTTTCGGCACCATGCGGCTTTAATATGCAGTGATCAGAGAATTTTCCCTGGCTCCTCTCCCCGAAGAGTTATTTGCTTAGGCTGCCTTGCTCAGTTGCCTGGGAGCTCTCAGCACCTCGCACTCACTCCAGCAACATCCTCCACCCCAGCAAGGCCACCTATCGCGGTTCTCCCTACCACGTACGCTCCACACCGAGCAGGAATGAAAACATTGCTCCAGACACAGTCTGAACTGCACCCTCTGCCTGGATCCCCTTATCTCGTCTCGGAGTCTGGGAGGTTGGTTTCCCAAAGGGGCTCCCTCCAACGTGCCCCCAGACGTGCCAGCAGTTGGCACTTTGTGTCTGTTGGCACCATCTCTGGTAAGATCCAAACTGGCAGTGGCAAACTGGCACAGCAGGATCACGCTCATCGTAACAATCCTGAACACGTGTGGGTCTCTGCTTTTCATCCAGCTCACTTTTCTTCACGTGTGGAGGCCAGAATGACTTCTAGGTGAGGAAACTGAGGCCTAGAGCAGGCAATAAATATTGTGACAGCGTTGCCCTGTGGTTACAGCACAGCGCTCAGTATAGGCTTCAGTTCTGCCACTGCCACTTGTGTTGTCCCTGCATGTGTCACCTCACCCTTTGCAATTCTTTGGCTTCTCAGAGTCGCTTTGAAGCCCGTCAGTGAGTGATGCTGTGTTGGAGCTGAGATGGATGTGAGGGACCTTGTCCTGGTCACATCCCATCCCCATGCCTCAGCTGCACTCCAGCCAAATTCTTTGACGTTCAGATCACACAAGGGCACATAATTAAGATGGACTTGGTCCCTCTGGCTGCTGAGAGCAGATTGGCAAAGTCAAAGTAACTGTCACCATTTCCAGGTATCATTCCCAGCAGTGAGATGGCCCTGGGCCATGGAAGGCAGAGGTGGAGACAAAATTTTCTCAAGGCTTTTGCAAAGAGGATGTCTAAGGAAGCAGAAGAGAAGGGGGTAGAGGCCACTGGACACCAGAATAGTGAACTTCATGGTTATTTCTGACCAGTTTGGGATTTGGAGCAATTGCCACCAGGGAATTGCTGCTCCCACTAAGACAAAATTAGAGACAGGCCACATGGCAACATGTGTGAGCCCCAGGGCTAGCCCCAGGACAGCCACAAAGGGTCACAGCACCATCTCCTGTCCACCCCGGCAGCAGTGGCTGAGACAGGGTGGTGGTTGCTCTGCTACACCTCAGGGATCTCTGTACCCCCCTGCTCCTCTCAGGACCAAGCAGAAAGATGCTCCACAGAAACCTTTTGGATGCAAAAAGTTTGACCGGGCTCCCCACTCACAACAGATGTGGCACCCGCAGAATCGACCGCCTGCCTTCTGCCGAAGAAAGTAACTGTGCTCAGCGCTTTCCCCGGGGACCTCATTAGCTGGGTCCAAGCTGGTCTGCGAACCCCCCTGCACCCCCCGTCAGCTGTGCGCCTCCTCCCTCTGCCACCCACCCACACAGGCAGATGAGGCAGAAGCCAGCTGAATGACACAGCCGCGTGGCATCGTGCCCCATGTCCTTTTAACCCAGCCAGTCCCTCTCCCTTGGGTGGCTCCAGGGTCTGAACGCACCGAGCAGAGCTGACAAACAGCAACGTAACAGATGCTGCCTTTAGGGCTGTGGAGCGAGGTCAGTTGGGTGCCCCTCCTGAAAGCAAAGTGGGTGACCAAAAACTTCCACCCTCGTGGCTTTTTTTGCCTTGTTAATGTTCATGGGAGAGGCTCAGGTCCAAGAACAGCCTGGATCTTGCTGCTAGAAGCACAGAACTGCAGCTGCTGGACCCCCCCAAGTCTCTTGCAGCCATTGCACCACACCATCCCAGAGGAGAAGGCAGCGACTCGGGGACCTTGAAGCTCCCGCACGATGAGTAACATGTTATTTCCCACTGAGGACCCTGATGAGGAATGATTTTAGTCCGGGCAGGATCTCTCAGAGTCTCTCAGGCATGTGGTGAGATGCAAAGGTGCCCAGAGCTGTGTGATGCTGCAGCAAAGCTGCTTTCTCGAGGGCTTCAAGAAAGTCTTTCTGAAGGAAAACTCAAACTCTGGGAGGCTCCGCGGGATGCGCAGCTCTCGGGAGGAGGGTGCAGCCCACCGAGGAGCTTAGCGCAGCACATGAAAGGGGACGCCAGCAAGATCAAGTAGGAGATCTTTGAGAAGCTGCTGCGATTTTTCTACCTTAATTCCCTCTAAACCAAACAAGATCTCCCTCATCTGGCTGAAGTTCCCCCCCACCCATCCCTCTGCAAAAATGTTGGGCTCTGCCCGGGCGCAGCTGAACAGAGACATCTTGCGGTGAGGAGCCGCCCGGTGCTGGGGGGAGGAAAATCCTCCCCTGGGCCTGGCCGATGGTGAAAACTCTTCCCGGGGTGGGTAGGAAAGGCTGAAGAGCTCCACGGGAGGTGGCTGCCGGGGATATTCATGGAGGTAAATATTGACCATCGGGATCATCTTCTGTGATGGGGGTTTATGGTACCTCCAGGCCTTGCCAGCACTAACCGGGCTGCCTGCGAGGACGAGGCAGTGTCCTGAATTCATAGACGGTGGGAAGGGGACTGGGAGATGTATCCTGTCTAAGCCAGCAAGAAAACCAAGCCAAAATCTGCACTCCGGGCAGTCAGTACCCTCCTCGCAGCATCGCCTTCTCCCTGCAGTGACTCATTCCCCTGCAAAATTCCCCTCCTGTGACAAACTCTCGCCGCCGTCGCCGGAGCTGTTCTGCAGCGCAGAATCACGGTGTTGTCTGACACGGGGGCACTGCTGTCCTTCCCGAGCCTGCCTTCACACAGCTGCCCTGGGACTCCTGCCTTTACCCTTGGTGTTCAGGGTAATGGCTAGCAAACAGGAGGTGAGGCTAGGAAACAGGCTTAGCATCCAAAATCTGTCAGGGCAGCATAAAGGCAACAAGTGCTTCCCCTTTTCTACCCACACTCGCTCCATCCTGCTGGATGAGCAAGACTCAGTAAAATGTCTGTAATTATTTGTAAGAAATACCAAGATGCTAGAACTTTAAAAAAAAATTATTCCCCAACAGCTGACATTAGACCAGCTCTGATATTTTCTGGTAGCACAGTGATGAAACACTTGGCTTTCTTTGCATCGAGTCTCGTTGGCATCACAGTGGCCTGGACAGCAGCAAAACCAGCCTGTGACTGAGAGCCTGATCAGGTGGAGAAAACTGCCTTTGTAAGAGCTAGCTGAGATTTTCTAAACGAAAACCTGAAGATCTCTTAATATTACAGACTTTGAAATGAATAAAAAGAGAAGGCATTCCAAATACTTTCCTACAAGCTCCCCTTTTTCTTCCCAATCATCTCATGTTACTTATAAGTATTATTGCAGTGACCAAAACCCCTTATCAGAATATAGATCCCATTGTTCTAACTGCTGTGTAAACACAGATGAAACGATAAATTATGCTCAGGGGCCTGAGGGCATCTTTAAAGCATCACAATTGTTATTATTATTTAAAAACACAGGAGCGGAATTTGAGCTGCTAATAACCACCAACAGCTGAATTAATCTCAGTGAAAGTCATGTGCATTTCCATCTGCTGAGAAGATGAAGCAAAAAACCCTCAAAATCTGGTTTTCAGTTCAGAATACGGCATTGGAAGTGGGAACATAAATGAAATAGTACGGCTGGATTTTCGTTAGAGCTTGTGTTGTTACAGAAAAACTATTTGCAAAAAAAAAAGCAACCTTTTGATAATTTAGAATTAATCAGGAATTACTTCAAAGCCAGATCTACCTTATTTTCCGTGCTTTCCTTATGGTAAGATTATCCATTATTAAGATTTCCCAAAGCACTTGGAGTGAGTACACTTCTCTGACAGCTGGAACTACTAACCAATGGTAACACCTGCCCGTTGTAATCTGATTTGTTGCATTTTTCTACTCACTTTGAAGGTGGAAGTCACACATGCACATGCATGTGCACAGACACCCACACAGGTCTTCTGCGTGTAACACTGCAGTCAGAGCTCCCGGGGTGCTCAGGGAGAGGCGGGAACCACCAGTCCCACCCGGGCAACCCTGCCCTTGGCCGTCAGATATTGCAGCAAGCAGATAGTCACACAGGTCTGGTGATTTGTTTAACACAGAACTCACCTTCCCTGTGTGCAGAAGACCCGTCCATTTTGCCACTTTCCCTGCGCTCCCGCTCAGAATTACACACCCAAACTTGTGAGTTTGGCCTTGTCTACGGAGAAGGATTTTGCAAAGATGACGGGAAGCTCACACTGTCTGGATTTGTGGGTAAACTTTTAGTATTTTCATTTTGCCTGGGGTATTTGGTGCCTGGGCCATGCGTGAGGCCTGGATAAAGACCCCAAAGTCTAGGGAGGATTGTCACTGGAATGGAAGAGGCAGCAAAGAATATCACATTTTTGGTAAACAACCAGCCTCATCAGCTGAGAGCCTTACACTGAGTCCCCGTGCAGTAAAATCAAGAAATCAAATTCAATTCTGCTTGCCCTATAATTGCCTTCAGCCCTGGCTTTTTCACAACGATCTCAAAGTGCTTTAGACACATGGGTGTGTGGGGCTGGCACCTTGCCTGCCTCCAGAGCGTGAAGGAACTACACGACTCTCAATCTGAACTATCTGACTTGTGTGTTTTCCTGGGCAGTGAATCTCATGCAAAGACTCACGCGTGGCTAGCTTCCAGTCCAAGCAGGAAATACCACAAGATCAGGTTTTCCCATCAAGCTTCAGTCCTTTCCCTCTTGGCTCTGGCAAGAAGCTGAAAAGACGGGACCTTTGGTAGTGCTGGGGAAGCTCACGGAAAGGCTTGGTTAGAACGGCATGGCAGGTTAAGCAGGTATCCACCCTTACTTCAGCTTAGGGGTTGTCCTGCCCCACTCTTTCTTTTGAGATTCTTCTTCTCCATGAAAAAAAAAAAAATAGCTTTTTTTCAGACCTGTCTTGTCTTGTTGCACAGGAGTCAGGCTGATCAGGGAAGGTCCTTGGGGCAGACTTAGCCGTTTCCTATGGTCCATCCTCGTTGTCCAGCTCCTGAGAGCCTGTGTCCCTGCTTTGGGACCGACAGCAGCTCCAAAAGATAGCACAGCCCCTGCTTTCCTCTCTCCTGTGCTTGCTCTGCACCCAACAGAGAAATGCCAGGGATGGAGGCCAGGGGAAATACTGGTTTGGCAGAGAGGGGCCCGTCGCAAGCACTGGAGGAGCTGCAATGGAGCGCGAATAGCTCTCGCTGAGCAGTGAGCAAGCTCTGCTTTGAAGAAGACAGAACCTAATTCTTCTACTGCTTGTAATCCTTCTACTGCTTGTAAGAAGCAGACTTCTAACCAGAGAGGAAAGGATTTTTTTATAAACCTCAGACCAAATTACTGCTCCCCAGGCCTAATCAAACACAGTTCCCAAAAGTATTGGCTGGCTGGGGGCTAAGTTTAGGAAGGTGCTTCCTTCCCTGCCTCCACTTTCAAACTAACCAGGATGAGGAGGAGTTCAAAGACCTCAATTGTTTGTGCAACACTTTGAACACAGAAAGGGCCTTGGGCAGGGAGATGGATTGTGGCTAAAGCACGGGCCCAGCAGGCAAGAGACCTTGTCTGCATTCCCTGCTCAGCCACAGAATCAGCATATGACCCCGGAGTGCTGCTCTGTGCCTCAGTTTCCCTACCGAAGAAGTCAGGCTGAGGATCTGCCATGCAGGGCCGGTTAGAGCATCTCAAAGGCTCAGTGAGCCCTTTGGATGGGGATTGCAAACCGTCCCAGTTCAAAGGCCTATTCCTGGCTTCCAACGCGGCGGTGCTGTGCCCCTCGCGCTAGGCTCAGTGCGTGCCCAGAGCCAGACAACCCTGGCCTAAAGAGCTCCCCAGCCTAAAGAGACAAGACGAACAAAGGGGTCCGCAGGAAGAGATGACTTGCCTGATATACTGAAGGGAATGTACCAGAGGAATGACTTGACTCCAGCAGTCCAAGAAAAACGCCCTAGCAATATGCATAAACATTATAAACGCATACGATTGCTTCACTCTACACACTCCTCTGGCTGAGGTCTCTGTCAAATCAGGGCGCGATAAGGGCAGAGAATTTACCTCCTCCCCATCTACTCAGGCTGTTTCCTTTTTATTTATTCAATGAACAATCCCTTTGAGCAAAGTCTTTATCAGAGTTTTACTGGCAGCTCACAGCATTCCCTGCCAGGAACAGAGGCACAGAAAACCTGCCCGAGGCTCCAGGGTTTTAGGAATCCCATCTTTGCTACTTTATGGTTGCCAGCAGTCCCTGCCCAGAACGGTGCTGGCGTTGGGAAAAATTCACGTGTAGAAACTGTGAGTCTGAATCTGCCTTGAAGTAGATATCAGTTGTATATTAGACATATCTCCTCCCAGGCTCAGCGCTCTTCGCAGCAAAAAATATTGGTTTGATGTAAACCTCGAGGTCAAAACGGGTCATGAACTTTTTCAACAGGTGACTCAGAGTCTTCTGCTACTGTGGGAAACACTGGAGCGATTTTTCAGCTCAAGTGATGGCAGTTTATGCTTCTAGGGAGTAAGATCCCAGCTGCAGTTGTCTGCTGCTGAAGCCTGCACGCAGGTGTCACCCCTGCAAACCTGCCCCTCGCCAACCCATCGGCGAGCAGTTCCCCAGTGTCACGGCAGCCTTGAGAAACAGGGAGACAGAGCTGACGGGAGTTGTGTGTTGGGCAAGCATGAGGAAGAGAAAAAGAAATCCATTCGCAATTAAATAACAGAAAGAGGCCGTGCATCGCTCTAACTCCGAGCAGAAAAGAAAGACGAAGCTCTGGAAAGGGTTAATTCCATCCAGGTAAGTTCTTTCAAAGCTGAATATTATGAGGCACATCCCATCTTAACCGCAGACATCTTCAAATCCTTGACGGAAAGCTCTCCGTGCAAAGTCAGACTTGTTGGGAAGGACCTGCCTGCTCAGAGCAGCTCTGTGTCACCTGTCAATCCTGGAGCCGCCTCCAGCGATGGGAGTCTCGAGTTACGGAGAGGAACACTCTGCTAGAGCTGGCGACAGCTCGCAGCGCAGGAGGCATCGTGCATTCCTCCCCGAGCTAAAAAAAGACGGTTGGGCTTTGATCTCCGGGCTCCGTCTGCACCACAGTGAGACAATGCAGAAGGCCCTTGGGGAGGAGGAGGAGGAGGGGGGAGGTGGACTTGACAAGACATTCCCTAAACCAGTCTTCTCTTCAGGTCCTAGAATCAAAGGGGATGAGGGGGCGGGCATGGCACCGAGGATGAAAGCGGAGACGGAGCCTGGCAGAAGGGAAGATACCACAAAGAGCCGATCTGGGCCTCCTTCTAAGGCAGGGAAGGCTCCAGCAGCATAGGACCAGATGGCTAAAAGAATGGGAATGAGCCTGAAGATGTTTCTTCTCTTCCCTGGTTTGAATGCCAGCCAGGACAATAGGAAATCAGTGCTGTCCATAGCTTGGTAGCCATGTGCTTTACGCTGATGGGAACGGCAAAAAAATCCTCACTGGCAGGCTCCGTGGGTAGACCCGGGCTGGGATGGGCAGGGAGACTGAACTCAACTCCTGGCAGCCTTGTGTGAAGCCAAGGAGGGGATGGCCACAGAAAGGAACCCCATTGCAGGGGCATTTTGGCATGCAAAAGGGGTAAATCTGGAATCACGGCTCTGCCATGGGTGGGCAAGTGATGGAAGACATTTCTTGGGGGACATCATTTCTTGGGAATGGCTTTGGTAAGAAACCTACCTTTGGTGTCTAGTGACGACTCAAAGAGGTGGGGATGAAAGGGGGGAGATGGGGATTATCAAAGCTTTTAAGATTTGCTGAAATAATGATCCCCTCTATCCCGCTGTCAATGGCCTGTCTCTGCCTGTCCCTTTGATCTCCTCTCTGGAGGAGGTTGGCTGCTCTGCCCTTGGAGCACCTCTCCTTCCGCCACCAGGCACTGCTGGGAAGACCCCTTGTGTCACTGCACAGTGTGACTGACCAAGTTAAACATCCCTAAAGCCTTTCTGCCTTCCAGATTTCTAAGTCTAGGCTGAACCTCAGCTCCCTGCCTCCTTTGGCGCCCCAGAGTTATTGAAATACAGAATCTAGAACTGGCAGAAAAAAAAAAAAAATATTACTCCATGCAGAAATCTTGGAAATCAAATCTTATCCAAACCAGAACAAATTTCAGAAAATTTCATTCTTCCCCCACCTCCACCAGAGTTTTCAGCTACAGAAACGTTTATTAGGATGGTCACCTCAGAAGCCTGAAGCTTTCATAGCCCATCTCCCCAAGTCTTTAACCTTTTTCTTGCTATTGTATGGACATTTCCCAGTACATCTCACTACCCGCAGGGTTACCATGGTATCTAGAGGAGTTACCTGGTTGGAGCCCTACCACACGTAGCACTGGGGATACAACAGGACAACGCAGTCCCTTCCTCCAAGGAATGGGCGATAGAAAGGGACGCAGCGCATAAACAGAAGTTTGGGAAACTGAGGCAGGGAAAAACTTGACAACTTGTCTAAAGCTGCACTGAGAACCGCGGACGGAGAGCAGGTTTTCTGAAATCTAGGCCAACACTTTAACCGCAGGGTCACCCCTCCTGCTGTAAAGCGCTGAACCTTCATTCAACCTCCAGAACAGTTCCCATATATTTATATAAATATATATGTACACACCTGAGACATTATTGCTTGGGAATCTTCAGGCCCTGGGCCCTATCCCCACCCTTCGCACTCATTAATCCTTCTTTTTTTTCCTTCCTCACGTTCATAAAGAATCTCCCCTCCAGCAGGGAGGATCCGCCTTGGCTCTCTGCGCAGCCCAGCGCTGCTCCTTCCCCCTGCCCTCGGAGAACAAAGCGGGGCGCTCCCCTTCGCCGGGGACACCGCTGCTCCCGCCACCCCAGCCCTTACCCCGTCCAAGGCAGATCCCCTGGGAATTTCTTCCCCTGCCACTGTCCCCTCGGGCCATGGGTTCCTGGCCTCAGCCACCAGCAGAACCTGAGTTTCTCATGTTGTTGCATAAACAAGGATGGTCTAGATGCAGGGAACGCAGCGTATTTGAGAGGGGAACAGCTGGAGTGATGGAATGGGGCTCGGGGATGTGACTGTGCTTCCTGACTCCGTCACTGGCTTCCTGCATAGCCTTGAGCAAATCCATTTGCCTTCTTTGTGCTTTGTTTGCATATCAGTAATACGAGAGAACAGAGTTCCCACATCTCTGTCCATTCTGGTTTCTCTATTTAAACTTTTCAGGCTTGGGACCATCCCTCCTCGGTCTCCAGCATTTTGCACAAGAGGGTCTGATTCTGATTTTTAATATCAGACATCTTGATTTTCAGAAAGTTCCTAATTTGGGCAGCAATGTGTAGCGCAGAATCCACTGCCAAGGCCACTACAGCCTTTGGGGAGTGAGCTGTGGACTTTCCATGCTACAATCTGAGCTGCTCTGGTTGGAGGGGGTAAAGCCCAAGCAGTGCAATACACCATCCCCGGGGTTTACCATCCCCCTGATTTGCAAAGAGGCCCTGGGCTACAAGGTATTCATTCCAAAACTGCGCTCCCTCTGTTTCTCCCTCTCTCCTGAGCCTGCACCTACCTGCAAATGCAACTCAGCTAAATTGTAATTGGCAAACGAAAGTGAGCCAGCCCCCATATTTCTTTTAATGTTTCCACAGGAACCTGGGTGATGTCTTTCACATCATACATCGTGGGTGGCAGAGACCTAAATAACCCCCTTCAGCAGTAGAACATGTTCAAGAGGTGCCAGTGTTCCCTCTCTGACTCAAATTCATCTGCAAGATTTATAGCTCCAGACCTGTCAGGCTACAACACTAGCAGCCGCTCCATAGGAATCCCTAACCTGGGAAGAGTCTCCCATTACTTCCCCATACAGAGGCCTCGCTGTTTTGCTGTACAGGGTTCGTCATCTCTTCCCTTGTTCAAAAAATATCACTTTTTGGAGGGGGACTTATACCTCACAAGGAAACGCCTTTAGAGTCTCCAAGCAAACCTTTAAAGTCCGTCGTGTCCAGTGATGCTGATGTGGGATGCGATGCTCAGATTCTAAGAAATCAGGTCTCTCTTATTTACCTAATTTTGGAGACCCAACTTTAAGAACTGGGGCCAACAAATAGAATTTTTAAGTCAGAGTGCCTCAACACTGAAATCCAGGATTTCATGGTACAGAAAAAAAACCCAAACACATCACGTCTAGTATGGCCAGGAATACGTAGCACCTTTACAAAATTAGCCCTCACAGGAGTGTATATGGAGAGACCATGTTGAGATCTTCAAACCATTTTCTCTCCAAAGAGCTGAATATTAACTTCTCACAGTAACAATGTCCTGCAGCTCTAATTAGAGAGTCAGGGGACAGATCAGACCTTGTTCCAGATATATTTTCTCACACAATTTAAAAACATTCTTTCACATCTCTTAAATTTCCCACGGAAATTTCCTTCACTTTCTGATGGAAAAAGTGTTGACTTCCAAAAGTTTTGGAATTAAAATTTGTGGGTTAGAGAGGAACCATTTTCACCATAAAAGCACAACTTTAAAACAACTTTCCTACGGAAAGCTAATTCAGGTGGGAGTTTTCAGACAAGTCGTGTTGTACATGCTGATCTGAAGGTGAAGGTCAGCAGGAGATGCCTGGAATACATTAGGTTGTCCAATTTATCAGCTGTTCCAGCCATTTCCTAGTGCATTTCTCCTTCTGTGCCAGTTCAGCTGTGCAGTGACCCACTAACACCACCTCTGTCTGCTCCTCAGCTCTCAGGAAGGGCAGCCTTGCACGGAACACCCTGCTGCAGGGGGGTAGCCCATGCTGGGGTCCCTTCTGACCCCGAGCACGCACAGAGGATGCCGCAGTTAAGCCCCATTTTCCAGGACTGAATAGGCTGCCCTAGTATTCTGAGGGACCTTGTCATCAAACTCTATATTCATGTTGGGACTGAGGCCACAGAGACATCTGCAAAGATAATGAAATGAGTAAGTACACCAGGGCGGTACGAACAGGCTGTGTTGTACAGTCGGGAATGGCTGAAATGCCTTTTCATTTCAAATGCTTGGCACTACAACTGTTCAATGCATTTTGTTTCTCGATTTATTGTGATCAAATGAGAAACAATGAAGGGGAAGTAATTAACAATAATATATAACGCTTGGAGGCAGAGAGCAGAGCACTGGACAGGGACTCGGGACTCCTTTTTCCAGTTCTGTGCATGGGTGTCAATCCTCTTTTGCTAATCCTTTGAGATCTACCAGTGAAACTGTCAAGAAAGAGCTGGGTTTTAGCAATGTCACCTTATTCCTCCTAGAGGGTGAAGCACACACCTGATAACTAGGAACTTCGAGGAAGTTGGACTTCAAAACCCATTGCCCCCGCAGCTTCCTGTGGCCTGGGCTGAATCCAGGAAACCCCAATCCTATAAGGCTGAGCTCTGATCCAAAAAAAAAAAAACAACCCACTCACTTAGCTTTAAGTCTGGATAGTCTTAATTATTGACTTAAACGGGAATTAAACACAAGCTTAACTTTAAGTACTTGCTTACAACTCTTCCATCACATGCTTAAATACTTGGCCAGATGGAGACCCTAAACAGATTGCAAAATGATTGCAAACCCCTCTGCTTGCGAGGGGCTGTAAGGAGGAAGCGGCCAGAGTACCTGCGAGGTGCTAAGCAGAGGGTATTAACACTTTTCAGAAAGATCCTGGTGTTTTGTCACACGCTGGGCTGCTCACCAGAAGCACACCCAAAAAACCCTTCCCTGATCCAGCACTAATCCTCAGCTGAGTTTTGTATGGGAGCGGGCAAGGAATAATTTTGCGCAAGGAGGGCCAGAAAGGGAGATGAAGGTTTCTTCAGGATGCAGAATGAGGAGTCAGGGAGAGAGAATGCAACTACCTCTGGTGCAAAACAGCCTGGACAGTGGGGCTGAAGTCTCCTACAGTATCCATCCTGATAGAATGGGCTATCACCACATCAAGGACTGTCTCAAGTTTCAACCAAAGCCAGATTACACAGGCTGCTGCAATAAAACCACCTGATAACCAGTCTAACGCAGGCAGGGAAAATTGATCACAGTGAAAATCTTTTTTTGTGTTACTCCCATTCGCTTCCATGCAAACAAGACCAGGAGATTCCATTTACGCGACGACGTGTAGTGGCAATTTCAAGCTAAAGGTTTGCAGGGTGATTTTGTAAAGAACTATGTTCAAATTCTGGCTGGAGGAAGAATAGGACACTCAGAATAGGGAATTCTTTATCTCTGAAGCCAAAATCACCAAATAACTTGAATTCATAAAGATTTCCTTCCTGAAGTAATCTGTGAGTAGCATGGCCAAGGCAGAGAAACTTGTGAAGAAACCCAGGCTGAACAGCATGAGAATATTTTAGAAACTACCAGCCCTGGGCTCATTCGGCTCCCTCTAAAACAACAAAAAAAATTTCCTACCGACTCCAGTGACAATAATTATGCCATCATTTTTCAAACCTTCAGCCCAAAGCTCAGGCCAGGCTTACCTTCCGGCCTCTGTGAATACATTGAGTTTATTCAGGAAAGAATTTGGCCTTGAGCCATCCTCTGCATCAAGGGCAAAACTCTCTCTCCATCCACACGGCATCTTTCCATGAGCTTCTGCGGGCGTAGAGCTTCTTGCTGAGCCCTCTTGCACTGGTGCTGGCTGTGCTGAAAGGACTGATGTGCCCAGTGGTGCTACAGCTGAGCTGAAGATGCAGAAATGGACCCAAGAGGATGAATCACGGCTAGACTTTATCTAAAATAATATATTTTTTTGCACTAGGCAGAGGGCGGGTTTGTTTTAGTGAATAGATCTGTACAAACTCAGACCACTGATCAGCCACATGGGGGTTTTTTGCCTCTGAAACATGAAGCCTAACCTCTAAGTTCTGGACACGCCTGGTGTATGAAGCGTGTTTAGCAGTAGGTAAAGGTGCTCTCTTTCCTTTTAGTCAAAACCATCTGCCTTCTGGAACCAAGATCAACAGCTGCAGACACTGGAATAAATTGAAAACTGTCTCTGACATGTTGGATATCCTGAGATGCTGATCACGTGGTAGGAACAGAAGAGGGAAATTCTGTGGGAACTGACCTCCCTTAACACATGGGCTCTCAGAGATTCTCCTAACTAGAGTAAGAGGCTGCAAGCAAGACCTTAGCCAAAAGTAGGACTGTCCAACACAGTTGGTAAGACATCATGAGCTGTGCCCCCAAACCATGGATTAGCTTTAAAGATTTACCAAAAGATTAGTTTTTATTCTCTGTATTTGCTTGGTGGCTTTTGAGCTTGTTGGGTTAATGTTTTTTCAGGTTTACTCCACCATAATGAGGGTTAGTAACGTACTTTTCAGTTTTAAATGAAAGTTGAGCTCCCCGAGTCACCACACCACTCCAGAACCTGGCTCCAGAAGAAAATGGCAAATATCATCAGATGTGAGAGTTGGCAACACAATAAAGAACTAAATAACAGGACAGGATTCTAGACCCAGCAACGTCAAGGGGTGTTTTGTCATTAAATTTAATGGAGGTAGGATTTTGCTATGGGTTTCTTGGTCTCCAAAAATAAAGCAGCCTCCCATTGAACTCTGCAAGCTCCCACCAGCTCTCCTGAAGACCTGGGATGAAACAGAGACACAAGGCTGCCGCGCACCAGCCAGTCTGCCATGCTGCAGCACTTCAAAGATGAGTTCAGGCAGCGTTACAGAGATGAATCAGGCCCAAGCTGAGCACAGAGCATCAGCCACGAGCAACTCTGAGAGCTCTGTCCGAATTAAGTTCCACTTTTTGGGTCATGCTTGGCTCAGCTCCTGACCAATCCCTGGTCCTACCAGATGCCTTCCCCTGAATCCTAGAAAGCTCCAGTCTCTCTGGGTTTACATACTCCCCAGCCACAGTAGCCTCCTCAGAGTAGGCAGGGTGCTTATTAACTGCAGGGGAATATCGCAATGGGAGGACTAAATTGTAGCCTTCAAGGAGACAGCAATCTATCATTTTGTTTCCCTCAGTCACCAGGGAGAGCACTGCTCAGTTCAGATGTGATTTCATGAACTGGATCAGTCTCCTCATCAACACCTTCTCGTGCTCCTGACCCAGCACCGTTCCTGCCTCCCCCCCATTCTGCCAAGGCTACTCATTAAAGGATCAAAGGGCAAAACACAGCCCTGCTGTGGGAGTGGGCAGCGCTAAGGAAATGACCAAAAAACCAACTCGAAGTGACTCGCAGACGACCGTGATGTTCTCGCTGGGACAAGGACTAAATGTGTTCTACAGGGAGTGGAGGAGGCGCTGGTGGCTGGAGCAGGGGCTGTTGGCCGGGGCTTCTCCGCTCTATTTCCAGCTGTGGGTGGGAGTGTGAGATAGGAAGGGACTTGGGAATCAGGATGTTGGACTTTGCTACTGGCTCGAGGGACTTACAGCAAAGGGACTGGTCACCTGGTCCTTGGATCTTGTTCCCAGTTATCGCTGCGACTGTCACTTAATGGTCAGGGATGGGGACAAGGAGTGGAGACTCCCAGGCTGCATTTCCGGCTACCCCACTGCCTCACAACACGACACCGAGCAAATAGCTTCTGCTTCCACGCATTTCTAAAAAGGGGATAATAAAAATGATGCTGTTCTGACTCAGCTGCAGGACCACAGTTTAAATCACCAGTTTTTGCAAAGTGTGGTTGTGCTCATTGGTGGAGAGGCACTAGATAAACACAAGATGTTAAGAAAGGAAACTTTGGTCACCCAGGTCCCATCCCAAGTCCAGGCTACCCAAAGCTGAGAAGTGCGTGAAGCCAAGGAAGGTGTCAGGGGAGTCGTGCACAACCATGAAAGACCAAAGAACCATTTTTTTTCCTCTCATGTCTGGTCTGTTTTAGCGTGATTTATACCAGAGAGCAATGAGGATTAAAGGATTGGTCAGATACTCACAGCAGGGATATATACAATAAAACCACATGGTAATTAGAAAACAAAGAGCTATAAAAGAGTTTTTTCACTATTTTCCAGCACAGGAAAATGTTTTCCTGCTTCATCATTGATGGGTTCCCCTACCTTCCCTGCTCACGCCCTTTTCCCCTTGAAGTATTTGCTTTACGAGCTGCCTTCCGACAAATCTCAACATCTGAATGTCCAGCCAAGATGAACTTTCTCAATTCTGCAAGTCTGTGTAGAGAAACAGCAAATTAAATTCCAACTTGTGCAGTTCCTGCCCCCAGGCCCTGCATGAGAACAGCCCCAAACTGGGCCTGGCCCTGTTTGAAAGGCAAACCTGATGAATTCAGTCCTACCCTGAATGAAGACTCAAACTGGGTGGGTACTGGGTGTATGCTGATTCCTCTGCAGACACTGAGTCTGGCTCTCACACAGACAAAGGATCAATACTGGACAGTGCTAAGAGATCAGTAACTTTCCCACCTCCTTTTTCTCCCAGCACCTCTGACCTCTCTTGCCGGTGGCCGTGCCACCGCCTCTCCCAAACGGCAGCTGCACTAGTTGAGTGCCCAACCAATCCAAACCTTCCCAACACGCATGTCTAGTTGTAAAAACAGCAAATAAATACCCTGCATGAACACCCGCCAGGTAATCCAGGAGAGGCTCCTGTCAGCTCACACGGAGCACATGAAGCCCCTAAACTCAGCAACCAGTCACCAGGGGAAAATGGATCCGGTTATTTTTAGTTTTCTTTCTCAACCCGCAGGTGCAACCTGTTGATTCCATACGAGCCAGGAAGGCAGGATTAGGCCCACACAATGGCACTCTGCTAATGCAGCTCGTAGAGCAGAGATCCTCGTAGCCAGAGGCTCTTTGACTGGTCAGATATGATGTTTATTTATTAGTATTACAAATATCTGGTGAACAGTAAAGCCTTGGATCTGCAGTCAGAGGTGACAGTCACATGCTGCTGGGATTGCAAAAAGCCAAAGTAAAGACAGTGCTGGTTCTAAATAGGTCTTAACGTCAGGCCACAAATGAAGGGCTTGCCCATCTCAGGCCTACAGCAGTCAAGCCCTCCAAAGAAAAGCCCCAAATCTGGTTCTCAAGAAGAAAAACTTTCTCTGTAGGTGGTACAACTCCCCTTCCAGGCTAACATTAAACCAGCATTAAAGGTGCCACCTTTCTGAACCAGCTGTGATCAGTAGCAATCCCTTAGTGGCCACAGAAGATGTTTCCACACTTCACAGTCTTGGGTGCTATCAGAAACTTCCTCCATCCCCATCCTGCCTGCCAGAGCAGGGTGTGCAACACCTACACAGCCCATACAGCCCAAAGCCTGGATGCCAACTGCTTTTGCCCAGACAAGAGGAAAAGGAAGCACTAGGAGCCTGTAAACAGGCAGGTCGTTACAGAAGGAACCAGGAACCATGCCTGCCCCTCTCTGCCAGCTGGCTCGGCGTCGTGGGTCCTGAAAGCACGTTTAAGCCCTGCAACTCATTCTCAGAGCTGACATCACGTCGTGGCAGCTTGACACTGCGCTGGGATTGAGTGACATCAGGCAAAGGCGTCTCAGCGGTGGCCGAAGCAGCGGGTTCTCTGCCCCGGGTGCTTCCTGCAGATGATCCGAAAATCAGCCCCATCTCATGTATGGGGTTTGCAGCCAAAGCAGCTCAGCAGGCCTGGGCTGGGTCAGTCTCCGGCAGGAGATGCACAGGGGGGGAAGAGCGAGGTGCTGCAGGAAGCAGGGAGGGTGATTCAGTAGGTGGGGTTCTCCCCTCTGGGCAGCGTGAAACTCCTCACTCGGTGTGGCTCCCGCGCGCTGACACGGCCCCGTCGCTCCCTGTAGGAAAAGCAGCACCTGATGCAGCGCGTGGGCCAGGTTCCAGCTCGGCAGATGGCACGTCGCAGAGATCTCTCCTCTATTTTCAGTTTTCAGATCAGGTGTTACTAAACTGTGAGGCAGTGCTACTGCGCCAGCCTTCACCCCAGAAGGGGCTGCACGTCAGTGTTGCTGCAAGTACATTTTGCAACAGAGGAGAAAAGGAGGATTTTGTGGCTTAGTTTCTCAAGCAGGAATCAGAAAGTCTGCATCACTTCTCAGCTCTGAGGCCTATGGGAAACACGTCCTTCCTGCGTGCTTCAGACCCCACGAGTGGGAACGATCACGCTTTCTTGTCTTTTCTAGGGTGTTCTCAGGTGGGCAACTGTTTCTTGCAATCTGTGCAATTTTAATCTGAAGGAATCTCTGCTCTCAGCTTGAGTCCCTACATGTGACCGTCACACAGGTAAGACGGATAGAAATACAAAGCGGGATAAGCTAGTATTGCATCACGCAGATATTCGTAACTACAATCCTTGCCATAATTAACTGTTACGTTCTAAATCCATTTTGTATCTTACGCCAAGCCAAGAATAATATTTGGAGATGGATTTCTTACAAGGACAAGAAAGGGGATCAAGGTGCAGCCTTTGTTATTATCTCCCCAAGTGGGGTGCACACTCGAGATGGTGGGAAGGGGGAGCAGCTGTGTAGCACCGAAGCAGCTCCATTGCACTGAAGTCCAGAACTGGAAATACCCCGCTCATCCAACCTTGCATGAGGGATTTTACAAAATTATGAAGAAAGTTAAGAGTCTTCCCCTCTTTCTAACCTTGGGAAAGATACTGGCAGGGACAGGGTTAATTATGGGGTGCCTGGGAGCCCTTTGCTATCTGCTCCATGACAAAGCTGAAGAACGTGCAAGGAGATGGAAGTAACCCCACGCAGCTCTGTGTGTCTCTGCCTCTGCAGGGTTTGCTCTCACTTGCTCTTTCTCACACACACGCATGTACACACACATGTACACACACACACACACACACACGAGGAAACCCGGAGCCCGTGCGGCACCGGCTGGGCCCAGGAGGAGACGGGAACAGGGCGAGGCCCATCTCGCAGCAGATTCTCCTGCAGACCTGCAGGCACCTTTGGAAAACCACAAAACGGTAACCAAATAAACAAGCGGGGCGTCTCCAGCTCACCACACCCCCACGTACCCCTGCGGGCACTCAGCATCCCACGGCTGCCAAGTTGCTGACGGAGCTGATGGAGCCGTGGAGTGCCAGCGCTGGGAGGGGTGGTGAGGACGGTGCTTTTGACAGAGGTAGGAGGGTGGGCTGGGAGGAGAAGACAGCAGGCTGTTTGGTACGGCTCCCTGCTGTCCTAATAGGAGCTGAGCCATCTGTCCTCAGGCGTGTGCATCAAAGGCTGACACATCAGACAGGTGAGCGCTCCGGCTCCCTGCTCTCGCACCGTCTCCCACACGCCGCCTCCGCTGTTCCCCCAGCAGGGCCCAGCCCTCTCACGAGTGGCAGGGCAAGAGGAGATGCTGGTGGAAGAAACGGGGCACAAGAGGGTGTGTCAGTCCCCGGTTAATCTCAGAGTTGCACTTCACGGTGCCTGCTAAGAGAAAATGGCTCTTCTCACCCCGAAGAAAATTGCAAGGACTAAGGGTCCGGTGTGACCGTGCTGCAGGCAGGCACTGGTCTGACAGAAGGGGGAACCCCTCGGAGTCACACTTGCTGTTTCACGTATCCTCAGCTTGTCCCACTCCTTACCAGATGTCCACGCTTCTTCTCACATCCAGTTTGGCTTCATCTTTTTTCTAAGCCACCAAGAGCAACCGTAGAGCAGCTTGTGCAGGAACACCAAGCCTGCAGTTTCATCCTTTAGTTCAGCCTCTCTTTGTCTCTTGTGACCCTCCTGGAGCCCTCCTAACTTGTTGATGTTTTGCATTTTCCTAATTAGGGCTTTACATTTTCCTAATTAGATCTTTACATTTTCCTAATTATTTGTAAAGGTTTATCTTTGCCCTTTATCAGCATCCAAAAGCATGCAAACAAGGGAAGCTAACCTGAGGGCCAGGTTAAAATGAACGATGGAAGTTTCCCTGTTGATTTCTGTGAGTTTGGGGTCAGGGATTAGTTCAGGCAGGGGAAGCGGCACATCTTGCCTTTGCACAGATACCGTGGAGCTGGGCACTCAGAAAAAGAACCAAAGAGAATAATTCTGTTTCAGTCACGATGATGTGAGGGCTGTTTGTCATGATGTCAAAGACAAGACAGCTTTCTGCAGGGAGGGAGCATGATGCAGCTTTCATGTGCTCACCTGACACCGTTGCAGCTTTCCCTGCAAGAGGAAGACTCCTAAAAGCTCTGAGGTGCAAAATGCAGAAAACAACCGTGGAAGCTGTTCTGCTGCCTAAGCTAGTCTCCACCCTCCAGGCTCTGATCACCTCCACCCCTCCGATGTCCCTGCCCTTGTTTTGTCCCACAACCCCTTCTTGCAATCTCTGTGCCCTGCCTTCTCTCCTCCCTTAATGTTGCTGACTAGACATTATGGTACCACTGATGCCTGGAACTAAGAACTTCTTTCCGTAGCTGTGGAAATGCCCCTTGTTTTCCAGTGTGTCCCAACTACTGAATAATCAAAGCCACGGTTCTCATTTTAGCACTTAGCTATCAGAACTGGTGATGTGTCGCAATAATGCCTAGGAGACCCAAACACAGACATTGGCACTGCCTATAAGCAAAGCAGAAAGAGAGTCCTCGAGAGATTACGACCTCAGATGACATCCTTATCGATTTCACACATCGATAACATCCTGGGAGCAGAAACAGGAGCAGGAAACTCATTCAAACTAAGCTGGCTGCTGAGTCCTCACTACAGCTCAGTAGTTTTCCTACTGATACTGAGGCAAAAAAGGACTTTCTCAGTGGCTATAAATTACAGTGAGCAATGTTATTCTTAAAACTGCCCTGCAATGTCTCTCTGGCCTTTGCAAAATCTTTCCCAGCCCAACTCCAGCCTGTTGACTTGCTAGAGATGAAAACAAACATAAATAACAAAAATCTCCATGCCAAAAAGGGAACTATTGATGAGGGCTGCACGGCAACCTGGCGCTGGGGGCAAGAGACACGCTCAGCAATGTGAGCTGTAAAAACGACCGTATCAGCCTGGACCAAGGGCTCTCTGGGCGCTGGTTCCCCTCTGTCAGGGATCAGCAGCTGATGCAAGGCGGGGAGGAATACGCCTGTGTGGAGCAGCCCTTCCCCTGGTTTGCCCTCTCAGCTTCTTCTGCTCTATTTTTGTTGTTTTAAATATGTGCCTGATAATTGCATGAGGTACCCCCTACTTCTCGTGGTTTTTAGACAGACATAATTTTGTAGACTTTTATCATACCCTCTTCCAAACCTCTTCTCCAAGCAGGAGACTCTTATTTTGCCTCTTCCCATGAGGAAGCCACTTCCCAACTCCAGTCGTACCGGTCGCCTTTTAGTCACAGCAACAGGCATTACCCAACCTGTGCCTGTCAGGACAGTGTGCACATGCTCTTTGTGTCCTCTGACTGTTAAAGAGCAAAGACACTACTAGCAATTTAAAAAACAGCTGCATTTCATAGCTGCAGCATCTCTTTTAAGGAAGGAAGCTCATTGCACAAGCAAATAAAATACAGCTAACATGAGACGGCCCCAAGCTATACAATCCAGATCAGGGTACGTCCATGTTCAAGGGAACAGGGACTTTGGTTTGAGCCTGTCTTTAACAGGAAATACACTGGGATTAAATGAGTGAGAAAATATTGAAGCGTCTTTGGTGGTCTCATGGACAGTGCAGACCAGGCTCATGGGAAGACATGAGTTAATCAATACCTTGATGTTTGGTTTTGCAAAACCAAATTCAAATTAGTTTCAGGCTCATCCAGACCTTCAAAATTCAAATGAATACAGAGATTCGCCAGCCTTGCCTTGACATTGGTGGAGCAACCTCCGAAACACTGCTGTCCTGGATGGGAGAGGCAGGAAGTTTTGCATGGCTGCATTCAAGCCCTTCTCAAGGAAGCAATGGAGGACTGGAAGACGACAACGAGCTTTCACCCCCAGTTTCAGGAAAATTGGAATACGATGATCATCCAAGCCCAAACTATCCCTAATTGTCCCAGGTTAATGGGCAAAGCTGGGATAAACTTAAATTGTTGGAATGCCAGCTGTTAACAAAGGTCATTTCTGCATTGTGCAGCGGTACTTGTGGTGTTGCTGGGGATGAAAAGCTAGAAGGCTGCAGTTCACACACATATGTCTTTGCTCCCTCCAGCTACCCCTCAGCAGCCCTCAAAACAGCAGTGTGTCTGCCAGACAATTGCATGTTTGAGCACTGCTGATGGTAGACTTGGTGATTAAGGTGGTGGTGAGCAGGGAGGAGGGATGTGCAGTTGTCTAGGACTATGTGGCTCCAGAAGGGTTTGCCAGGGCACAGTCAAATTACTTCCAAGCCAAAAGAAATTGGTCTCTGTCTGTAATCAGGGAGACACTCGGCTGCAGCCAGAGGAGAGGATAAACATCCAGGTTTGTGATCTCCACCGAACAAAGCAAGGGAGGGAGGGGCCCTTGCAATCCTTGTTTGCCATCATGAGTGCTTGGTCAGGTAGAACGTGGACATTTCCAAGCCCCAACAAGAGCCCATTTTGCTCAGCCTCCTGTCTCCAAGAGCAGCTGTTTCCAGGTGCATCAGTTGCTTCCAATCTTTTCAGGTCTGTGGATTACTGTCAGTTTTCAACATTTCTCAAAGATGATGAACACATGCTACCGGTGCTCAGCAGTCAGCACGTCTAAAGGTGCTCACATGGAGGCAAGAGCAGGCTTGGGCCATCCTGGACTTCGTTTCCTTTGCTCTTCATATTTACACTGCAACTTTCAGCTCAGCCTAATAAAAGGAAGAGTGTAGTCCAGCACTTCTGCATTAATCTTAGGTTTGGACGGCCCCACTTTGTAGCCTGCTGGGCTACAGTCATCTGTGCCACTTTGGATGAGTAGTCCTCGATGGAAAAGAGAGCCCAGACTGAGCTCGGAGAGGCAGGCTGAGGACAACAACATAACCTAACCTCGAGACTTTGTGGTCACAAGAGACAGACAAAGACGTAAGGTAGATAAATGAGTCTATGGGGAGACTGTAGAAATGGAAGTAGGGGCGTAGCATGCTAACTAGGAGATGCCACGAGCAGGATCTCTTTCAAAGCACTGCAACCAGGGAAGTCACCTTGCCTGCACCCAGAACAGTTTCAGGGAGCAATAGGAGCCCTCAGCCTGCTGAGGGATGACAGGGAATGTGTCCATCCAAGGGTGGTGCCAGGCCACTCTGGCCAGCGGATGGAGCTGGTCAGGCCCAGCCAGCATGAGGGAGAGATCCCCGATTCCTTCCAATTGCTGAGGAACCTCCCCTTGACACAGTCTGGTTTCGCTCAGGAGTCGAAACAAGTGGTTGCACACGCACAGGTCCCACCAGGGATGTGCTTGGGCACTTGAAGGGTTAATAAAATATTTGGTAAATGGTTTATGGGCTTTCTTAGTTTTTTTTTAAAGCCTTCATTCATCTCGTTTCCTTGTCCCCGTCCACTCCCACCTTCCTATAGGGCCCCTAGGGCAGAGCTGCTAGGGAGACTGAACTCTATGGTATGTGTGTGTGCGTGTGGCTCCTGGCGACCAGGCTGGGTGGTAAAATCACTTCAAAGGGGCTGCAGTACCAGTGAGCTGCAAAAGGGTGTAATTACCGCCCTGGCTGAACCACCCTCCCAGCTGTTTGAAGTAGCTCAGAGCAGAGCAGTATCAAAGGGGAGCGCTTTGCAGGAGCTGGAGAAGGAGGGTAGGAGCCACTGCAGGCACATCCCATAGTGTCAAGAAGAACAAACCTACAGGCATTTTACACCTGCCACCTCAAGCGCCCGCTGAAGTTCAGGACCTCTTGTCCGTGGTCCTGGGAACAGCTTCCAGGCAACTCTGCCAGCAGAGGAGAGGGGCAGAGATCTTCACCATGCAGAGGTGAAGATCAAGAATTTAAGATTAAGGCACTGGGAGGAGTGCCCTGAAATGAAGATCCCACTGTGCCTAGGAAATGCAGATAGAGCTTGCATTTGGTGAAGGAGAGCAAATTTCCATTGCGTGGCAAATGACGTCAAACCATTCCTCTCCAAACTATGTCCCAAACCAGAGAAAAACATGTTCTTGATCTTTGAAAAAGTACAGATTTTGGATATCAATATTACTTTCCTTGGAAGTTTCTCAAGTCAGAACATCAGAATGTAATATGAAATGAGTCATTATGCAATATAGACAAATATAAAACACTGCTATAGATAAAATACATTATTAAAATGGTATTTTTTATAAAAATCAAATTGAAATGAGGAAAGATACCGTACAATCAAGACGAAACATCCTGCAGTAAAAATACAGTTGAGGCCAGGAAAATGTTTCAGTACTGATGAAAATGCCCATCTTATAAGCCCTTTAGGTGGATGCTACTAAGTTCCATCCAGTTAAGTTGCTTAAAAAATATAAATCATATATGATCATGGGTTCCCATCCCCCTTAATCAGTTGTCATCAGTCTAGCCAGGCAAAATGTCAAAGCAATCCTGAGTGTTTCTGTAAAAAAATAATGACTAATAGACTCTTTTTTTCCTCCTCTTCAACTTACAGAATGCACACTAGATGCTGGTTTTGAGAGTTTTTTCTGCTTTGTGATGGCTAAAAACTTGTTTGCTTGTTGTTGCTTTCCAGAAGCTGCAGGTTCAATAGGCAGATCTCCAAAAATGAGAGTTGTAAGGCAAATATTAAAACCTGCAAGATTCCACTAACACTGCCAGAGCTGCTGGAAGTCACCCCCCTGAAAATTCCCCAGTCCGGGCTCAAGGTATCTGGCTGAAGCCCAAAGCATGATGTGAAACGTGAAACCAGGAAAGTTCAGCCCAGTTTCATGTTTTGTAACTGATGTTGCACAGCTCTGGCTAATGCTCAGCCACACGGGTTCTGTTCTCGATGCGTCCTTCTCTCCCCTGCCCCAGAGCAGCGGCTGAGGCTCCCTCGGTGTGTTCCTGACGGCATCCATGACTCCTCTCCGGGGCAATGGTAAATGGCAAACTTAGTTCTTCAACCCATGATGTAAGTGAAGAAGTATAGGAAGTGTTTGGCCCCAAGAAACTGAGCATTAAATGTCAGTATCACTTCATCTCTTCACTGTCATCATCCTATGGGTGAGTCATGCCGGTTGCTAAATAAAACGTGAATTGGCAAACTGAAATGGGAATACGAATGTGGCTGGTAGTGATGACTCAGTGAAACTCAGCCCAGCAGCCACCAAGGCACTGGTGGGCTAGTCTCCATGTAGGAAGCATGCTTGAGGGTAACCCTAGGGGGATGTTAAGGGAAAAAAAACCTCCTCACTGTTGCTGCTTGACTGTGTAAATTTATGGCACAGTAAGTGGATTTTATGAATAAATAACTACTGCAAATTGGTAACAAAGAAAGTAATTAAGTTAGTACATGTTACCAAAGGATGTGGCAAATTGGCCATCTCTTGGAGTCTTCTCTAGGGCTGGAGTCAGCAGACGGCGCTGTCCCGTGTTGCCTCACAGGTTTGTTTCAGTGAGCCCTACTCAGGCGTGGAAACACCGCTCAGGCTTGGCAACATGCTTGGCTGTAGTTTCCCGATGCTAATTCTTTCCAGGAGCTGTTGTAAATAGTAAAAGCTCTTGCTCTCTCTGCTAATCTTCCCATCTAGAGTCAGGCTGGGGAGCAGAACTGCCTCCTGAGAAGTGAAGGTTTCTTTTGGTGGTCTTTTGGCACAGCTCTGTCCCAGGACTGCAGGGGCCAAGGACAAGGCCCATCCCAAAATGTCACGTGTAGACATTCCCGCCACCCACAGACACCTACCAGTCAGCAGAGGGAAGCGAGCGTAAATCAGGATGAAGCTGCCCCACATAAAATCTCCAGGCTGGTTGATAACCTTACAGTTTTAGGAGTTTAGCTCTTCAGCTCAAGCCATAACACCCTACTGACAGCTCATTAACTCAAGAGCAAGATGAAGGACTCATTTCTTGTTCTTGAGTAGATGTTTACCCCATGCTTTAGGCAGGCAGTCTTGCCCACAATTGACAATCAATAAGGCATAACTGGCGGTCTTGAAGTTAACCCAATTTTCAAGCTGGTGCAGCCCTGCTGGTGTGAAACCAAAAAGGTCTTTGCAAGTGTTCAGTGTCAGCTTGTCTGTGCTGCCGCCGAAGGAGAGGCTACAGGAAAACCTCCCACTGCCTTCAGTAAGAGTTAAATTAAGGAACTGCTGAGAACTACCAAAACCACTATCTTTTAGTGATTTTGCTTGCCTATGAGATGATTTTACAATAGCACTGAACTTGGAGAATAGATATGGCTTAGGACAACCTCTGTATTCAGGTCAAATCCCTGCATTAAGTGATCCTTTACTCACTTGCCAATTTAAAACTAGCTCCAACTGTCTGAGAGTGCCAAAATATCAAGCATATTTTCATATCTGGGTGAGAGACTTTTAATCTAAAGGATTTAACGCCACTGAACAGTGCGTGTGTCTCACAAACCCACTGGTCTTGATATTCTTACACCCAGGGAACTTCCCCAAGAGTGCACGGGGCAAAGGAGTGACAGGGTATTGAAAAGAGACAAAGCAGACAGATGGTCTGAGAGGAACCCAGTACGCAGTGAGGTATTTGTCCCAGTCTAGCCTCTAAAGCCTGGCCTTTCAGACAGCCTGGAAAGCCTCTGGATGACAGGAGAGAAGCAATTTAAGCCCGAGTCCATACCTGTGCCCCTGTGAGGGTGAGCACACACCCCGCGCCACACGCAGGCATCTCCTCCTGCCTGGCAGCAACACACCGACTGGCACTCGGCCCAGCTCGTAAATCAGGGGCTGCAATAAAAGCAGAAGAACAGCATTTCTGACAAGCAGGACAGTATTTATGAGCATCTGCAGCCCTCCTTCACCTCCTAATTTGGACATTGCCCTTATTACACATTCCTCCCTCTCCCCAGCTTCCCAGTGAATGGGGCAGCTCCCAGAGGACCCGAGCTGAACTCCAGGGACGAGCAGCGTTTGCTACAAGCAGAGCTCGGAGAAAAGAGTCAGCAAAGCATCTGAGCTTGCTGGTTGTGGAGCCTGACTCCGGAGGAACCCATCACCACGGAGCACAGCCAGCCAGGCCTCCAGGCGGTTTCAAAGCCACCGATTCAGACACCATCAAAAGCTCCTTCACCAGCACCAGCCCTTCTCCCCTGTGCCACCTCGTCCAAGCTCTTTACTGTTTCAGTATCACCTCTTCCAGCTTTTGGCCTTGCCACCCACCTGACTCTCACTAGTTCTTGAGTTTTCTCATCAGCCTTCTGGGTTTGACCCCCAGACCGAGGTTTCTTACACAAATAACTGCCCTGGGACAGAGGTCTGGTGCTGGTTTGCCCACGTGCACGACGCTACTGCCACTTACATCCTGTTCTGAGGCTTTATGCGGTTCAACATCTTTCATATGGACCTGAATTTCATTTCCATTGCCAGAGCTGGAGACGAGCATTTACCAACTGATCTGTATCTGTGTTGTTTTTTACTGGGGTTATGGTTCTACCCGTAGCTGCTTATTGAGGGGAAGAAGCTGTTGCACAAGACACAGAGGGAAGCGTCCCCATCCGAAGAACCTGGGTCCATATTCTTGGAAGGCACATTTTGACTTCAGGAGGCAATGGAAATTTGGAGCCTGGGCACGTTTGAAGATCAGGGCCTTAGGACAGTGAAACAGCTGAATTATTACCCCATTTCACAGGTAGGAACATGGGGATGACCTGGAAAATCCACACCAAAGCTGGATTTTGGATCCAGATCTCCTGAATTCAGCACAATACCTTAACCACAAGAGACTTTCATGCTGCCAATCTGCACAGGGTGAGCTAATGCCCAGACTCTGCAGCTACCCCGGGCTGCAGCTTGCTGGCAAAAGCAAAAGTAAAAACCCACCTCCCTCCCCAGCACATTGACCTGCTCTGCTCTGGCGGGACTGGGAGCAACAAGCCCCCTGAGCATCTGCTTGGATCTGACACGAGTTTATTTTCCTGTGTTGTGCCTGCTACGTTTCAGACTCTCTCCTCACCCACAGCAGAGGTGTCACAACACGCCTGTGTCTGAGCCCTTGGAGAGAGGGGTGGAAGAAGGGGAGACTGTGGTAAGCAAGCGCTTACAGCCGTCTCCCGCTGGCTCCAGCACTCACACATCAGTGCAGCCCTTTCCTGGGGGTGGTTAATCCACACACACACAGAGGAGACCACATTAGCCTTGCTGAGAGCTTCGTCTCACAACCGAGATAACGGGTTTGAGGAGAGGAGGGGTGCGCGGGGGGCTGGTTGGTGGTAGGGGGATTGTTTCGTGCTCTCTCTCATCCGTTTCCCTGCTCGTCTCTAAAGGGCAGGCAGGAGCCTGTAATTTGTGGGGATGAGGAGGCTGGTTCCTTGGGCGGTTAGAGCCTTGGAGACTGGAAGTCCCTCCCCAGCAGCGTCTGCCACCACAGCTCTGGGCTTGGGTTACTTACTGGGAGGTCTTCAAAGCAGGAGAGTGGAGGTGGGGAGCAAAACAGAATTGTCAGCCCCTTCCTCTACTGCACTGGCTGTGGCAGCAAGCTGAGCCCAGCGAGAAGGGAGCCAAGGCAGCATGGCCTCCCCCGGAAAGCACGCACCACAGCCCTGGGTGGTCCTCGAGAGCTGGACCCGCTCGCTGGCTGGGTCACTGTCAGCTCCTCTTGGGCAAAACTGTAGGATAATATTGGAATATTTAGTAACACTATTGTTTTTTTGCATTGCAGAGGCACTTACAGGCCCTCAGCTAAGAGACTGCTCTTACCTCAGAGGAAAGACATGAAATGGGAAACCTGGAAAGCAAACCATCCCAGCAAAGCACGGAGAGAATGAGGTGCTGTATCTCCTGAGACCAAGGCCATTACTCCCCTCAGGAAGCTGCACCATCTCTACCCTGGGAAGGCAGAGAACTATAACAGGACACACGGCTGCAGAGCCTTCATATTTTTTTCTGCCCTGGGACTAGAGGACAAACTAGATGAGCCACCCCTGACCAGGAGGCGTTATGGTAAGACCATTCCTGAGTCAGTGGTGCCTCCTCCGCAGCATCCACTTGGCTTGGCACTGGGTCCCACCTGGAAATGAACTGAAACACTGCTTGCTCCAGTGACAGTTAAATCAATATATTCCTTCCTGTGCATCTCCCTGTTTCCTCCAGTGGGAAAGTCGTCCCTTTTCTTCTCCCCAAAGCATGGAGGCCCTGCAATCTGAGGGGCTCCAAGTGTGCAGAGCTGTCATGAATGAATACGCTCTCTAGTCACAAGCTCAGATTTTCTGGCGTGTTCACAACCTTGCCCTTTAGCCTTTTTCACCAGACGGTGGGCTGTGTGGCCAGGCTACGCGTTTCCTATCTGTGTTTGCTCCTCACAAAGCAAGGATGATAGTAGTTCTAGTTCGACCCTTGCACCTCTTCCCAGAAAAGAAGAAACTTTCTCACTGGGAAGAAAAATAAATGTTTCATTTTCTGTGTTTTTCTGGGAAAGCTTCCAGACACAAGGAAGGAGAAAAAAAAAAACAACCAACCAACCAACCCAAGTCCCAATATTCCCTGTTTCAGATCAACTGGAAAAATAAAGTTCATTCTTGGAAAGAGAGCAAAGGAAATGGTTTAATCTCAGACTGGTTCCAGTTCCAAACTGGTTTTGCTTGTGCACACACAGAGCCCCTCCCAAGTGCCCTGGTAGTTTCCCAGGGGAGGGAACCTCTTTAGAATCAGCAGTGTAATTCAAGATGGGTCCTGCTGCCCCAGAGTTGTAATTTACCCTATGTACTTCAGACATCAACGTCCTCAGAGCCTAAAAAATCACCCTCTGCTACTGCTGGGGTAGAGCACCGTGGTGGTGGTGGTGAGAATTGCAGTTGCTAGAATGAACCAGGACAATCTGGGGTTCCAAAATCCGTCTGTGGCAATTAAAACAACATCAGTGATACACAGTCCTCGGAAAAGCCAAGGGAATTGGAATGATCAAATGCACTCATGCTCTCACAAGGGCTGTGAAACACAGAAACAGGGTCCAACTCCCCTCTCCTCAATGCCAATATAAACCTGAAGTAAATCCACTAAAATTTATACTGGCGTGAGTAAAAGGAGCTTCCAGCCAAGTAACTTTTCCTGCCCTTGACAGCAGGTTTCTCCTTCATTGAATTTTTCTGTCATGGCTCAAGCATTAGCACTGTGAATTTCCTGCAGCAGTGCTCCAGCCATGTCGGGAGGAGCAGCCTTCCCACGAGGAACGCCGTGGCCTTCACTTTGAAGATCCACACGGCGATGATCTACGCTACCTGAAGATCCAGAAATGCCACAAAGCTGTCAAGAGGGCTGTGTTCAGAGGTAAATGTCTAGTGACAAACATGCAGCTAGCACTCCAGGGCCTTTCCAGCAGAGCTACCTCATTGCATTATAAAATTTTCCTTACCATCAGCATCTTCTTTTTTTTTGCTGCCACCTAAATTTTGATGCCAGTGACACTACGACCATGGCATAAACCTCGTGGCCCTGAGAAAGAGCAAAGCTGCAGCGGGCATCTCAGAGGACTCCATCACAGTGGTGCAACTGCTTGTCCCTCCGGTAGACCAGTAGATTTACACGCCAGTAGCTACTGGATTCATGATTATATCAGCTCCGAGTGTTGGTTAAAACCAGATGAAAATTTCCAACTGCAATTTCCATTCCAGGCTGTAGAAGCAAGAACTGTAGGATCTGGACTACGAGGCAGCTTAAACGCCATGATGCCAAGACAGTGCCCGAGTTGGTTGTGTCCCTGCCTCTGCTTTGTATTGCTGCCAGCTCCCGTGACCAGCCTGCTTTAACGCTGGCGACCAGAGGCCTAGCCACAGCAAGCGCCTGTCTCTGGAGGGCCCTCCCAGGAGGAAATGTGGTTTCACAGTGGCTGCTTGTCCGTGGGATCTATTTGGAGACACGACCCCGCCCTCCCAAGGGCTTGATGGATGACCAGCCAGGAGGATAAAAGGCTTTCCTCTTAAAGAAACCCAGCTAAATATAAATCCTTGCTGGCTTTAATGTGTCTTGAGCACTAACTAAAACCATCTGCAATGGTAAATCTGCTATCCTGGGCCCAACCATTGTCTCACATGAAGCTCTGGACCCCAAAAATCCAGAAGCCAACAACAGGCCAGGCTGATGAAGACGGGAGCAGGATGGAGATGCAGCCCAGGTGGTGATGCAGCAGAGAGTCCAGGCTGCTCCAGGCTTAGCGATGTCCCGTGGGAGCCAGCTACAACATAGGGCACTCCCAAGGCTGTTTAAATTCATGCTTAGACTAAGGGGCTGGTTAAGCCTGAACATTGCTTGGGGGAATGCAAAAGCAGCTCAACACCTTCTTCCCTTTCTCCCCTTGTCTTTGCAGAGGCTGTTCCCTCTGGAAGCAGGTCAGAGTCTACACTGGGATGGCCAGAGTTGAAATCTCTTGGCTAAACAAAGCGGAGGGACTCCAGTGTTGACTCCCTGTGCAGCTCAGCTCAGCAGTAAGGGGTTTCCTAGAAGTCAGGGCTGGCCTAGTAAGTCTGTTAGAGGTTATCTGGAGAGGAATCTGGGGCTAATAAGCATTTATTAGCCCTGAGGTGCAGTACAATGAGAAGTTTGGTTTAACCAAAAGCATCCAGGAGAAACCTGGCTCATTCTACCAACAGCTTGTGGTGATACTGTGGTAGAATGAGTATCCTTAGTGCAGGGACACGGGAAAGACCTGAGGATGGACAGTGAGGTAAGAGCCCTCCCAGGGCTTGGATGTGACTGGTCTGCAGTGGAAAGAAGCTCGCATGACCTCTTGCTGCTGTTTGGAAAATGTTCTGTCCTTATCCTAGTGTTACTCAACTCACGAAGTGCTAAGCAAGCCCAATACCAGGTCATATAAATACAAACGGAAAATGAAGGGACTTGTTTAAAGAAAAAGAAACTCCATTTTCAGTGCAGCTTTGTGGAACTAGGACAACCAGCAGCTTCATAGGACAACCAGCAGCTTCGCTGGTGCTCCAACGATGGAACCGGGCCCACCACTAAAGCCACAAGTCTCTGCACATTTAGGCATCAAACTCGGTTCTTTAGTGAAAACCACCTGAGGATTAGACCCAGCTGGGAAAGTCAGAGATCCACAGTGCACACATCCACTTGCTCTGCAAAAAAACCGGACAGCATCGTCCTTCCATGCCAGCCACAGCCCAGTCCCCCCGCTCCCCTCCCTCCCTCCCTCCCTCCCTCGCCCGCCGAAGCGACTGGCGCTCTCGCAGCCTCACGCAGGGCGAGCTGTGGTCTGTGCTGTGCCAGGGCTCCCTGCCAGCCTTCGCCAATGGCTCCTACGCCTCTGAGCCCAGTTTAGAAGCCTCGTTTTACTGCTTCCCAAACACAGCGGGTTCGGCTCAGTGCACCTTCTCCGGTTTACTCTGCGGAGGATGCAGGCTTGAAATAGAAAAAGGAAGGGACACCTAAAAATAAAACATAATTACAGAGGGAAAGGGTGTTTGGAGTTCAGAGCTCTTGGCCCTGCTTGTAAGCAGTAACTGAGGCTCCAGGCTCACTGTTCTATATAGATGGGCAGCTTTTAACCTCTCAGGAAAGATCCGAGATACCAGTAGTTGCCTTGAACCCCAAAAGCCCAAAGGTGCCTGCGGGAAAACCCTGCGGCAGCCAGAGACACCAGCAATCGCTGCTAGAGCTCCATGAGGTGTCTGTACCTGCCCAACACACACTGTCCTGTCCTGAGAGAGCAGAGAGCTCACTTCACCCCTTTGGGACACCTTCTACAGCAGTGGGCTGCTCTTGGGGTGCCCCAAGGTCGTGCCCCGGAGCTGAGGTAGGGTGAAAGGATGGGCAACAGCCTTAGCGAGGTTTATCAATGCTGCCCTTGGGATGGAGGCACCTGTCTCCCTCCCTTGGTTGACAGTTTGTGGGGTATGAAGAGTTTCTACCAGTTTCTGGGGAACATGAGAGCGAGCCATGGGCTGAATCTGAGGCAGCTGGAGTCCTCTGCTCAGTGCCTGTCCCTACCCGGGCCTGACAGAGAACCAAAGGTGATGAAAGACATCTCTGTACTCGTGTGTGACCACAGCTGGTGAAGGAAAAACTCACTGCCCCACTAGCTGCTCCATGCAGGGAAGGGGTTTGCTGGGCCCCTGACCCTTTCAATAACTTGCAGGATCAAGGAGTTTGGACTTTTCAGGGCAGAGAGCTAGAGCAAGGAGGACAGAAGCAGCAGCCTGTGCCTGCCACCAAAACAACACACTACAGGGATTTCCCAGTGGAGGGAGGCCCAGATCCAGCCCTGCTGCTGTAAGCAAATGTGATTCCAGTGAGCTGAAGAGGAATTGGGAATTTGCTGTCATCTGTGAACGTCGCCTGTAGAGCTAACATACAGTTACACCAGAACCACGGTTGGCCCTGAAACCTTGGATACGAAGGTGGCAAGGCAGCACAGAGGCTCCTGCTTCTAAGGATCACGGGCAGGTGCAGGGCCACAAGAGACTTTCAGCATTTTAAGTCCTGTTTGCTATTACTCTCTTACAATTTAGATATTCTCCTGCTACCTAATTGTCCCTCTGAGGTGGTCCAATAACCAAAACTTAATGAATGGATTTCTCAGCATCTAGCCCCATCTCCTTTTTACAGGTGATGAACTTCAGGGAGGAAACAAGTGTCTTTTTCAGTGGGCAGCCAAGAAAAAGTAGTCCTGAGGCCCTTTGTCTGCACTGCCTGCAAATTCTCCCTCCTATCTTCTCCCACCAAAACGAATCCACCTTCGGGATGGAGCACAGGAGCCACGCAGCAATTCCTCTTATCAGTTTAAAGTAGTATCCTAAGCTATCACAGTGCAATTAATGAGCTAAGCCATCAGGTTTGAATCTGGTCTGGCTGAGAGCATCTCCACTAGCATCATCTCCCCCTTCCTCGCCCGCCTGGGAGTGACTCAGAGGGAACAGCATCACCTGCTGAATCATCAGCAAAACTTCCTGCACAAGCCGGCTCCGTGGGGAGAACTCCCATGCAGAAATCAACTGACCAAGCCAAACTCTGCTTCGCCTGTGGGAGCTGCAGGGCCTCTGGCCAAGAAATGATGGGGCCTGCCCTGGGTGTCTCTGCTCAGTAACACTCCCGATGGAGGGATTTCTTGTTCATCGGGGTTTCCCGACTTAATATGGGCCCTGATTGTGGTCAGCAAGCATGTAAAGAGTCCGGGGCATTCAGGGAATTAGCTTCGTGCTAGCTGTTGTACAAATCTGTCGCAGGGACAGCCCCTTCCCCACAGATGGAGGGGAACCGAAGCACAGGGAGAAGTGACTTGCCTGAGGTTGCACAGCCAGCTGCAGGCTGAGCTCAGAAGAGCCCCCACCTCCCCACGTCGCCCGTCTCCAGGCCTGGGTTCAATCCCGCAGACATTACAGCCTCCAGCTGAATTCTGCCACGCTGGGCACTCCGGGTGCACTCCTGCTCCCGCTGCAACCTATCGGTGGTTTCACAGTAGGAACAAGATAGGACAAGCAGTGCTTCCCCCATGGCACATCCTTTCCCTTTGCCTGAGGAGGCTTGGTTATCTCGTCTCCTCAGCCTGATAGTCTCCGTCTGTCCGTCTGGGCAGGACAGAAGCTCTGCCTGTTGACTGCACATTGTCTGCGTCTGTCTGGCAGCCTTGGCTCTCCCCTGTTCCACTGACTGCTCCCAGCACTGTCTCTGTCTGCCTGTCTCCCCGCTCAGGAGAGCGAGCCTGGCTCCCCGCTGCCGTGCCTCTGGCGTTCTGGCAGCATCTCTCCGTGTGTGGGAGGAGGTGGAGGAATAAGGGAAGAGCTCAGAGTTTAACACGACACAAAACGGATGCTGCAGCACCCTCAGCCCAGCCATGGGGGGTGGAGAACCTGCCTGGCCCAGAAGCAGGGGCAGGCACAACCCCTGGCTGGAGACTCGGGCACTCGTGCAGCTGTGACCGCATCACGCGACGTGAATGCAGATTTGCAAAACCAGGCAGGGATAATATCTCCAGTTCCACCCTTCCTCTCCCTCAGACCGAGGTAAATCCGCACATGCCAGAAGCGGGACCAGTCAAAAACAGCAGCAATAAGGATTGTGGGCCTGGATATAATGGTGCAAAGTGGGTGCAAAGTGGGTAAAAGTGTCACCTCAAGGGACAAACTTGTTTTACAGCGATATGGCTTTCCTAGATGCAGACAACACTAAAGGGGACCCTTTGTCAGTGAGAAAGGTGTATGCCCCAGCGATGACTTTCAGAATAAGAACCCTCCTCTTTTACCCAGCTCTTTTCTCCAACGAGTGCTTTAGGGCAGGCATTTTCAACCAGGCTTTTCAATGTTGGGTTCCTGCTGGGACCTGAGGTGGGATCATGGAAGGAAGTCATTCCCAGAACAGGAAAAGTAGAAAAATAAAAAGCATTGCACTAGGAAAAAGTCTGAGTTGATGGTTACGGATGAAGGGGATGTCACACAGTCCTCACTACCATACAGAGCACCCCCTAATTCCTGCGTGAGGCCATGTACTATGCAGGGAGATTGAAACAGAGAGAAAAACGTGGCCAAGGTGGGGTACAGGGCATCTGTGGAGGGACAAATGCAAGTCACTGCCATCCCAGCTGATGGTCCAGCCAGTGGCCTGTCCTCCTTGGAGGTGGCCAAAGTCACAGCTGAACTCTTTATGGCTCACCTTACACCTTTCTCATTAATGTGTAAATTGAAATTTGTGGACCGAAGATGCTGGGTTGACCACCGATCTGCAGAGCAGTGCTGAGGAGTTACTGCTCTTTGGGTACAACGGCTGCAGCCCGTCTGCCTCAACCCCAGGGCTCTCAGCCCCCTCGGGCAGAGCCCACTGACTCCAGCAAGCTGGGGTTGATGCAAGTGATGAGATCAAACCCTGACGTCTTGTAGTTCCCACCCTCACCAGTGCAGCCTCAACACTTGTTTTTCAGAAGCAGCAGGTTAGCATTGTTACTCTAAAGCAGACCCGTCTGTCCTCCAGACAACAAATAATCACGGGAAAGACAGTGAAAGAGCCGACTCTTGGAATCCTGTCCAGCTCATCTCTCTAGGGTCAACAGAAAACAGCCTTCTCAGGTCTCTTCCTGGTGACCCTGGGGATGGGATTTCTCCCAGGGCTACAGGAACATACCAAAGGCTTAGAGAGCTCGTGGGGTTTGTGACAGCCATTGTATATTTCCCCTCTCTTTCATCCCTTCAGTTTCAGTTATTTACCTCTCCTACGTCCCCTAAAACATCTTTCTCCCTCCTTGGGCATCTTCCAAGAATGCGTATCAGCCCCTCCCCACCATCTGATTCAGCCTTTTGTCACAAACCAGTCCCTCAAGCTCTGGACCAGTTTACTATTGTCCTCTGAACTCTGTTAGTGGTCATCTTCCGGCCGGAAGGCTAAAATTTTCCACAGGGTTTGCAGCCCACAGTCAGAACCAGATTTTCAACAACATGTAGCACATCAGCTTGGAGCTGGTCACAACAAAAAAGCCTTCGGGGAGGAGATAAGACGTAGGTCCTTCGGAACATATATCAACTCTCTCCCACCTCCTGACACCTTCACATCCCACAGCACATTTCACTGCTGGTTCATATAGTGGTACAATGAAGTCTGTAGCTTAATTAGGGCACTGAGGTGCTAGCACAATGGAAATAAATAAAAGAAAACCATGACTTCTTGAGCTGTTCAGGTCCTACATTCAGTCTGAGAGCCCTTCTCCAAAAGGGGAAAATCCTGAGCATTGTTTTCATACACTTGCAGAGCTCTGGGGCAGGTCTAGCCGATTTGAGGGAAAACTGCAAAACCAGAGGAGTTTGACTTGAACTATCAACCTCAAAGTCCCTTTTGGTGTAGGAGGTGGAGAGCCTCCTATTGCTGGTTGCATATATTGCAGGCAGCAGATCAAACCGCCCCCTCATTAAGTGCACGACACAATATTATAATAAATAAATAAAAATCTGCAGCCTACTGGTGACATCTTTAGCCACCCACTCCCACTGCCAAGCGGTGACATCAGACCTGCGGGGCCGTAGGTGTTGCTGGTAGTCCAAGGGTTAAGCTGGGTTAGTCATGTCCGGGCAGGACCAGGGGCAGATGCTCTGCCCAGGGACACTGACGGTGGAAGGCCAGTGCCATCTACGGGCCACAGCCTGCCTTGGCTGCTCGCCCTGCTGATGTGGGCCAAGGGACAGGAGCGGGGACTCAAGGGAGTGCTGCTCTGAGCTGCCACCGGTCAGCTAAGAACGGGGGGGACAGGCAAAGAGAGTCCAGGCAGAGGGGTTCAGACCGTGCTAGCAGAAAAGCTGTCACTCGTCGGGATGGGGAAAGAGATGGGTCCCGGCCCCTGGGTGCCCCTCTGGCAGGTTGGCTGCCAGCTGAAGTATTTAGGACAATATGGAAACCTCCCTGGTGGGAGAAAAATAGACATCCCGTCCCCTAGAGTTATGGGGGGGAGCAGGCACCCCCCAAACTCATAGAAGAGGACAAGAAGAGCCGCATCTGTTGTGAAAACAGAGCAACCAAGGCACACAGTGGTGAAGCCATCTGTCACATCCAGTCATCTGCCCGTGCCAAACCCGGGAAGAAAACCCAAGGGTTTCTCCCAAGCACCACTCAATGCTCCAAGAGTAAGTTTGTGCCTTTCCTAAAGCGGGATCCTGTACTGACATTCTCTAAAGCTGGTTAAAATAGTTAAAAACACGCCCAGGACAGTGCCGAAGTGGTTACTCTCACCATACCCTTCCTGCAAACCGAGTAGCCCTGAACGTGAACGCTTATTTTTTGCCCAGAAAAATATAAAGGGATGGATAGATAAAAGTAAAAGTGAGCTTCCAGAAGTGTAGATGGGGTCCCTTGCCGGTCTGGCAGTGCCTTTGCACAGCGACCTTCGCTGCCCTGGGAAGGCAGCACCCTCTGCTGCCCTCCCAGAGCAAACCAGACCTTGCTGTCAGACCTCCGGGACTTCACTGACATTTCACTGGGGATTTCCAGGGAGTTTTGCGGTTGCTTGTCATCTATGCAATGCCTCTTCTACTAGCTAAGCATGATGAAGTATCCAATTTAGCTGAGAAAACGATCCAGGGACTTTTAAACCCCTTTTAATCAACTGTTCGTGATTCTAGAAAACAAGGCAGTGAGTGATCAGATGGAACTCCTGGACTGGCAGTGTAATATTCCAAGAAATACATCCCTCATCTGATGGGTGGGAAAGAGATTTTAGGATTCTTAAATGTGATCTGAATCAAACTTATCTGGCAAACAGATTTCACGCAGCCCCATCAAGCAAGTGTCCGCTTTTTAATGGAAAATTTAGGAATTAACGGGGAGTTTAAACTCACTGTTTAAACTTTGCTGTTTCAGATCTGTTAAATATCTTTGCTATTTAAACACCGAGTTTAAATAGGTGATCTTAAATGGCAAAGTTTTCACAAAACAGCAAAACTTTTCTGCTTCCAATCTTATCATAAAGTACTTTATTATACTTTAATTATAGAATTCCTTACCTATATGTGGTTGAATTAGCCAAATTAACAAAATACCAAAAAATGAAGAAGAATGAAGGGTTTAGGACCTGTGTATAACATCCTCTCAATGTTAGACAACAGCATTAACTGATCAAAGAGCTTGCTAAAGGTTAACAAAAACCCAGCCTCACCGGCGTCTTGTTTTCTAACAGACAGATCTGTTCTAATTTTCAGTGATTTTAATACGTGGTGTCTGTATGCCACAGGGCAGTGTGAATCCCAAGCTCCTCCTAAAGGAGCAGGAAGCCTCCTACCTCTGCCTGGCGTTAGCTTAAATCACTACATGCGGCCCAGGACAATGTGGAAAGTGTCCTGGTGTGTCTAAGGTTTGTCCTTGGAAAGTGGACATAGGATCAGGTAAGACAACCTCAGCCTTCTTCCTCCTCTAGGAAAGGCACAAATACCCCTGGTCAAAAGGACCACCGAAGATCTAACGACAAGAAAGTAGTAAGCCAGATACAAATTTATTGCCTACTGGCTACAAGCCATATCTCTGCGTGTTTCTGGAAGCAAAGCATAGCAAAGCCATTCTCTAAAGCAGCAGCTCCCAAGCTGCTAAAATCAGTCACAAGAGGAGTAGTCTTGGCCAACATTAAACTTAGGCACAGAATTTTGTTGTTGTTCCCCATCTGATTTCTGTTTTTCTCACACGAGGACAAGTCTGTCAAAGCCAGATTGCTTATAGACTTCCGATTGTTGGTTTCCAATGCCAGCATTAAGGAATAAACAGAACGGCTCAAGCAGCAAGTGATTTATCTCACTGGAAGGAGAGTAATTGGTCTGCACGGAAAACTCCCTAGTGGGATGGAAAGCAAACAAGTATCTTGATGCAGTGTGTTGGCTCATCAGGAACACCCTGAAGTTGCCAACAAACGTGGTTTGCTGACATCCTGTTTCTTTTGGGCTGCTCCAGGGGGTCAGACTGCATCTCCAGAGGTGGGAGAAACGTAACCGAAGTTTCCTGTTTCCACTTCTTTGCCCAAAAAACTGTCCTCAGGGCAGAGGGGTGAAAAGGTGCACAGCCAGATGAAGATGTCCCAGGTGTGTGTTAACTGGGGGAACCCTGGGAAGGGTAGAGGGTACCTCTACGTCTTCATTAGCAGCTGCAGTTGCACGGCTCCACGGTTGATCCCTGGTCAAACCAAGGTTGTGGTTGTCTTCATTTATACCTCAAACACCTCTGCTGAGATACACCCCTCTGCAGACGAGTCAACACTACATCGATTCCTCTACAGAAGACTCAGTAGTTGCCAGAACTGGACAATCAATCAATGGCTGAGCCTCTTCCGGAGCAAAATGGAAGTGGGTTTGAGGTTTTCATTTTCCAGTGGGAAGTCGCTGGTGCCCCGCTCCAGAAAGTGTGCTGTGGGGTGATGGGATCTGTAATTGCTAACCAGGAGCTCCCAGCAAGGGTGCTACATCACCCTGAGATGTGTGAGACACCCCAAGTTTCTCACATCAGAGGGCATTGTTTCTCCATTTTAACTCGAGACCTGGGGGGAGGTTCCCTTTCTTTCTCTGACTCGTGTGACTGGCAATTAGCTTCTACATGTTGGCCTGACACAACCCACTACACTGGGTAGCAAAGGCTTCCCAATGCAATATTCATGTCTAACCTGACGTTAAGAGGACAGTAGAAACAGGAGGGACACACAGCTGAGGTTAAATCACTGAGAAGGGATCAAGGACTCCTAAAACAGAAGAGTTCTGTGAACAAAATCAACACCAGTGCTCTTGATTGATACAAAGAAAGGATCAGACAATTTTTTCACTGCAGAGGAGAGCTGAGAAGTTACAGGAGGTTGGATTGTGCCAGTGATTTGCTCAATAGCCTGCAGAAAACTATATTAAGTTAGAACTGTTTTGCCCATCTCGTACAAAAATGGGATCTAAAGATGCTTTTGCCACTTGTTTTTCCCCCGAGGTGCAGCTCTGGTAATGTTTGTCTCAGGAGAAGCAGTGAAGAGCTCCTTAGAGGGTTTTTTTCATACGAATAGAAACAGTTTCATAATCTCTCAACATCATTTGCAGCGGTGAGTTTCTGTTACTTTTGTCAAATAATGCCCAGCAGAGCTGAAACCCGCTAATAACATTTTTTGTGCTGGATGTGAAAATCAAGAGGTGTACAGGTAACAGATGCTTCGGCTGAAATGTAAAACCACTGAACTTCCTTGTTCAGACCAACTGATGGGTGACAGTGGGTGACAAGCACCAGCTCCCTCGACCTCCCACACGAACTCTTCCTCCACTTGTTAGCATCCCCGTTATTATGTTAAGGATTGATCTCAGTTCTAAGCCCTAACTCAGACTCCTCATTAATCTCCACCTACAAACACTAGCTATGGAACAGCCTGATGTACCATCACCTACCCAAGCACCAGGGGAATTGAATACAAAGAAAAATGCAAGTCGCTGTCATTTCTCTCTGCTCAGACAGCTCCCTTTCAACCACCCCCACTCAACTGAGTAGTGCTAAAGCATATTTGCTTCTAAAGATTGTTGGTTGTCTAGTGCCTTATATAGCTCAGCGTGTTCATTCTTTTACTGATTAAATCCTACAAATAACAGAACATGTAATCTAGCTCCAGAAGCCTATCTTTTTTTTTTTTTTTTTTTTTTGACTTCCTACTACAAATATATGATGTAGGATTATTGTAGTCTGTGGATCCTGTGGATAGATGTACAAACCAGGCACAAATTAAGAAGGATTGTATCACTGTTCAGCACATGAGTTAATTGTGACACTGCAGGAGGGTGTCAAGTTCAGTTTAACAGCTTTCCTCAAATTCGAAATCTTTTACTGTAGAAAACTTGCAAGAGCCTTTGAGATCCATTTGCTTCCTGGGGATGTTTTCTTTTCCTTTTGTTTTCTCCCTTTTTGCTACACCTCTGCTGTCATCCCAGACTCAGGTCTGGGTGTTTCTTGTGATGTGTGGGCAGAAGCCCAGAGGAGGGGGGGAAAAGCAGACCTAATTACAGGGGATGCTCTCAAAAATAGAGCTGCTTTTCCCCTTGTCTGCGAGCTGGTGTGAGAGGTAGGTGTTCTAGTTCTTTCCATAGTTTTGGAACAACAGGAGGGCGGAGTTACTGGCAGATGGACTCTTAACACGGGTTTAAACTAAGCTCAAGAATTACACAGCCATCACAATAGAAACAACTGAAGTAATTTTTACGTATTTAGCTTCCTTTCCTTCCTGCTTCCCTGCTGTCTCTTTCCCTCTAGCGTTCTTTATAGGAATATCAACCACCTATTCCTTCCCTGCAGATCCTCAGGGTGGCCACAACATGACCACATCCTGCCCCGAACAATGACATCAAAAAAGGAAAAGCCAGCAGAACTGCCAGCACTCAGCTGGGGGAAAGGAACAGCGCCCGCGGACCAGTTCCTGGAGATGCACACAGAAGATCTTGCCTCATCGTGGTGAAAACTCTTGTTGTACCAATATTGCAGGAGTCTGGGGGGAAAAAAAAAAAAAATGCATGAAGGAGGGGCCTTGTGGTTTGCCAAATAAAATGGTCCAGGGACAGAAGGAGTGAAAGATGGAGAGGCTTGGATCACATCAGAGATCAGCGTGGTCCCTATAAACACTGGACTGGTACAGCTGAGGGCAGCACAATCAAGTGCAGGATTAGGACTAAGCAGCTGGTGGTGAGGGAATAGTGGCTGCGGGATCCCTGTGCCTGTTTCCTTTGTCTCAGTTTTCCACACTGCAAAATGAAAGTTCATGCAACAGCCAAAGGACTCGGCTCGCTTGCCTGCTCATGACCAGAACTGGATCTCCAAAGCACCGAGAGTGTGATGAGTTAATGAGACCATTCCCCATATGAGGCAGTAGTTCACGGTCATATCCATTCTCAATTCTCATTTTGGGGGTTTTAACTGTAAAACCTTGCTTTGTCCCGGGCGGAAGTTCAACTTGGAAAGCTTCCATGCTGGAAGCTTTACTTTCCTTCTTTTGAAGAAATTCAGAGGAAAAAATAATTTAGCTATGTCCAAGGTCAAAAGAGCATTTTCCAGTGGCAGATTCTGAGAGCGCCCTGGCCTCACTCGCCCTGGAGCAGCAGTTAAAGTGCGTGTGACGGCTCCTGAGAAAGCCCTTTGCAGGGCTTGTTCTTTGTTAGCGTCAGCACATCTGAAGGTCTTCACATTCACTGTGCTTCCAGAGTCTGGGTTCAAGGACGAGGCTGGGGAGAGGCTGAAGGATTGTGTGTTTTAACTATTCCCCGTTTCCCAAGGCCGATGGAAGTTTTGGGATAGCGTACGATTAAAGCAGCCCTGGGGCTGCTCTCACATACACCAGGATGAGCAGAGGATGAAGCAGGGCCCTGGGTGGCTTCAGAATGCTTTGGTAAACCATAATTGAACACTCGAGGATACATAATTTAGGGAGATATATTTCTTTAAAGAGGTATGTAGATATCATAATTAATGATGACATACATTGTCGAGGCAGTCATTAACCTTGAAGATTAACCTCTGACTCCTGTCACACACATTACTGGGTTCAGCTGATCTTAGATTTGATCCAGACAGCAGTTCCTACACGAGTTGGCACAAGAGCTAAGAATCCCTCTTGCTATGAAATCTTAAACTACATGAAGAAACTTCATGTAATTATAGGAGTGGTTTGGGGGGATTCTTAAATACACAAGTTGTGCACTAACTAGATCAATTCACTTCAGCTTCCTAAAGCTGAACCAAGTGTGAGTCCAGCTCAAGATCAGAGATGTCCATGCTCTTTGTCTATGTCCAGCCTGAAACACAGGAACTGTGTGCAGTGAAGCTTTACCCTGGAATAGCAGCACACGATCCAAAGCAGAAAAGTAGGGGTGAAAGCCTCTGGAAAGCACGTGGCCACATTACGCTGGCCTGCAGTTTGTGCTATCACACTTTTACTTTAATAGAGACTAAAACAGAAAGTGACGTTGTTTTAACCACAACATCTAGAAAGCCAGATACAGCAAAATAAACAGGGAAAAAGTTGCAGGCTAGAGGGACTGTCAGTAAAACGGCTACAGGGTAGCTGGAGTTTAAGCAAGGGGGCAGAAGTCATGGAAAGTTCTCTGGGAAACAAACTCAGCGGGAAACAATACTGTTATAGAATTACACACACTGGTTACTGCTGCGCCTGTAAAGGGCCATTTCTCATTTACTGACAGCAGAGAGACATCAGGGGTTTTTAACCTTAGCTCTGCCAAATTACAGACTTTTTGGAAATATATACAAGTGCGTTAGATAGCATCCAAACCAAACAAACTGCATTGTTGGCCCATAGAAAACAGGATGATTTTGATGCTAAAGCATCAGGACTGAGCATTGAAAGACTTGGCTTCATCTCATTCTTTGGTTCCTCTCCGATTTTGGGCGCATAACCTGGGGCTTCCAAAAAGAGCCAGTTCCTTATGAGGTTGTATCTGCTCCAACTGTTCACCTTTACTGGCATTCAAAATCTGACTGATTTATGTGACTCCCAGTTCCTGATTCTGGATGTAGAGGGGAGGTGGTCTGGTTCTCAACTTCTCATTCAGTCTTACACTGAATTTGTGTTTGCACCAGGGTTTCTTTGGGTCTATCCCACCAAAGAACTCTGTAGGGTTACCAGCGTGCTTAAAATTATCTAGTCCTATGCTAGGTCAAGGCTAAATGCAAGTGGTTTTTTAATAAATAAGAAGGGGGCAAGAAGGTATCAATCTAGGAAAATTTACTGAAAGAGCTGGCTGCTTTTTGGTAGCATCATAATTTTTAGGTGGGTTTCCAACTGCCCATACAGAATACAACATCTGCAAGCTGGCAGCTGCTGTGAATAAACTGCGGGTGATACTGTGAGCATGTCTCATCCTTTGGTTACCCAGAGATGTTTATGGCTACCTGTATGACTCACTACTTAATTAGTGTTTGCATTACCAAAGCACCCAGAGGTCTCAGTCAAGCGTGGGACCCCATGGAGTTAAGAACTGTATGTACACAGAGACAGGCGCTGCCTCAGGGAAGTCACAACATAAACAAGTTTGACAGAATAAGGACTGGAAGGAACAAAAGCTTGGAAAGGGGTTGGCTGTCACACAGCAGAGCAGTGTGGGGGTCTTAAAACCCTCATCCTCTTGTCTCTCTGTCCAGTTATCTACAAACTAAATCACACTGCATCTCTGTATTTGCAAGAAAAACAAACAAAAAAAAAAACCCACAACGCAACAAACAAAAAAAGAAAGCAAAAAAAGACAACTGGTATTGTATGAAACTGTGCTCAAGTAAGTAAAAGCAATGCTCCTGAATAAAATGCTTAAAAAACTGTCTAAGGGAAACAAGGCAGAATTAGGAAGAGCCTTGACGCCTTGACGTGACTTGAGTAAACCAGCATCAGTGTTCAGGGAAGTGCCCCTGATTTTCATCTTAACCAGACCAAGACTACCGAGGTATTCCTTCTCAGTTGGCTCTTCCTCCAGCAGCTGAGCACCTCGAGTCCCAGGCCAGGATCACTGGGGAGTGCAGCCCTATTCTTCAGAGCACCCTGCCCTCTCCGCAGCTTAGAGCCCAGTCCAGAAACATTCCCTGCTCTTAACTCTGAGGTATGTAGAAAAGCAGGATCTTGCATATGTGTAATATGCAAGATATGTATAATGAACCACTTCATGTCAGAAATTATATCAAAGACTCAAAATCTTTGAGAGATGTGCTTAACTTCAACACTGTTTTTTGAAGATCAGAGGCTTCACTGCCCCAAGTCCTCCCACAGCACGATCAGCTATGGAAGCACAGAGGGAAAGGCTAAAAATCTAAGATCACTTTTAGGATAACTCCTTCCTTCTTCACTGAACTTCATGCTGACAGATGCCATCCCAGTTTTGCGTGACATACTTAAGTTGCTGGTATCTGGCAACATCCACATATTCCTCGTGGTAGCCGCCTCTGCACAGCGAACTCCAGAGTGAACACACAATACAGGCTATTTCCAAAAGGTTCAAGCAAAAGGCCGCTCCAGTCACAATCCTTAATACACCAGGCACAAAGACAGGTTCAGAATGAGTCCCCCGCAACATAAAGCAGCAGCTTCGCTCAACTGGAAATGCAGAATAGCATGTGACTGAAAAAAAATAAAAAGAAGGCATAAACTTGAGCAGAGAACATGCTTTATTGAGAAGTAGATACAAGAATAGTACATTCTACCACATCATGGGAACAGGGTTTAGCTTCTGCACAAGAATGGCCTTCTTCCCTACTCCACAAGAGATCTACTTTGTTGGATAGTTTCATGAGTATCTGTAGTTAGTTACAATACAGGAGCAAAGGGCATGAGACAGCAAAATTCAGTAATGCCCACAAGGTATAACACCATGTACTGATGATCTTTTTTCTTTTCCTTTTTAAAAGAGGCAGAGAAAGGCAGACAACCATCAGAAGAGCAGTAGAGAACTTTTCCACATTAGGATGGGTCAGTGGTTAACAGGAAACGGCTCCTACCTACCGGTACACTGCAAATGCTTCATTTCAGACACCGTTCAATGAGGAAGCATTGGAAGGTTTAAAGGAAATCGGCACTATGTGATGCTGCCATCATCTACCCCAAGATTGTCCCCCCCCTTTTAATGACACTGGAGCCATACAGGAAACTTGTGGCACAAGGACAGTGGTTATACTTGAAAGCCATTGTATGATAGTTTCTTACGGTGGTGCTGATGGGAGAGAGGAAGTTTTTTTTTGTTTTACAAAGACAAACAAGAATGCACTGTCAGAGAAGCAAACCATCCACACAGCTAACCAGAGCTGCCACTGATGCACAGAACGTACGCTGTAGGCAATCCAACAACTGATGCTATTTGCATTGTAGAGTTTCTGTGGCTGTTTGGACAAGGCTAGCAAAAATCTGTCTATAAAGTTTTTCTTTCTTCAGTCTAGAGGAAAAAAAATCCTCCAATACAAAGAGACCTACAATTCAAGGAAGACTGCTCTGGGAAAAATATCTGCAGTGAAATATAGTGAACAGGCTGCTTCCATGTAAAGGAACCCACTAACTTCAGGAGATAAACCAGGAAAAAACAGTAACTTAGAGAGGTCTCTCCAACAGACATAGTACTGTAGCAGCTCCAGGAACACATACCTAGAGCAGCTCTGGGAAACACCTCAGACCATGATGTTCTCACACACTGAGCCTTGACTCCTCCGGGGGATCACGAACAATCACACCACTCAGTTACAAGACACCCAAGCTTCTGACTGTACAATATTAACTATGTGAAGACCTGCTATATTATATGGAAACACTGCTGAAAAAGGTGGCGTGTTACCTTACTAAAACTATCTGATACATGGAATGGACTGGTCCATCAGACAGGACTAGTTAAAAATGCTGAAGTCAGTGTAACTGCAGCTCGTTGGAAAACCAGACTTCCCCCAAACAAGCATTATTAGACCTTGTTCAAAAGCCACAGAAGTTATCTCCATTACTTAGAACGCAAGGAACCTGAAGGAAGAAACAACCAGTATACAGGACACAACACAACCTCATCAGAATGAGAACATGAGGGTAAGACCAGTGACTGGACAGGTACAGTACCAGATATCAGAACTCCTTGGGCCAGTGCTGCTAGGAGCTTCGTTTGGGTCCTATACAGATCCAATCCTTGCAACCTCATTGAGGCCGAAACATAAAGTTCCTCAGAACTAGCGTCTGTGGTGTGCACAAAAGATCTGGGCCAGAACAGTACCAAGGGGAACTGATCTTTCGGGAGGGTACTGTACCAGCCAATCACAACAGCAACAGATACGACAGAGATCCCTAGGGTACTTCCTACTGCTGGGGTTCACTGGCTTCAGGAGTGAGAGACAGTTAAGTTCCCTTAGGAGGGGTCCATTTCAAACAGCTGGGATCCATTATCTTATTGCTGTTGGATCTTTTTGCCTCTTTGGCTATCCATTCATCAATCAGATCCTAAGGGAAAGAGCATGAAAAGGCGCATTAAAACAAACAATCCATGATGAAGAATTACCCACAGTACACCAGCACACATCCAAGGCCACAAACCTGAAGATGACTAGCCTACTAACTGCTCAGCGTGACAAAAATAACATTTCCTCCAGAGCCCTTTCAAGGGAAGTCTCAGGGAGGGAAAAACAAAAGAGAAGTGGTCACATTTGGGGGTTAATCAACCACTTGTCTTCTAGCTAATAAGGGTACAAACAAGACCCATTCAGGAGTCCATTAATTCAGTTCACTTCTGTTATCTGTTTGCCCAATAAAGGGCAGGCGTGACGAAGACCACGATGGGAATGTTGATCCATTGCTCCCCTAAAAGCAGTTTACAATGAGCAACGTTGTTCCACAAATCAGAAAAGGAAGGTAAATACAGCATATTTCTGCACCACTGCAGAATGAGGTTGGCCGCCCATGTCCTATTTTATCAGCTACTGAACTTAAAAATTACAGCACTCCCCCACCAGAATGAAAAGGCTGGAAAACCCAGCACAATGCAAAGGGAATACTGATTTCAGGAAGTTCTTATGAATCCGACAGCTAAATATAAAGGAAACAAAAATGCAGAAATAGCCATCACAAATCTCACCTGTCTTTTTAGGACCAGGTGTTTTCCCTTCCAGTACTTGAGCATCTGAAGCGCCTGCAACGTGCTAACAATGTCGACGGGATTTACTGCAGTCTCCTGGCTGATTTCTGCAAACCAGTATCAATGTATGTTAGAACAGAAACAAATTCCTCCACACTAGCCTGTTAGTTTTCAACTACGAGTTTTATGCAACTCCTTCTGAAGTCATATACTCAAAATGCCTTGCATGTACTAAGGAGATACGTGCAGGATTACTGCTGCTGCCAGACTTGTACCTCTGAGCACCCCGGTTACCCGCAGCACTGCTGTACAACTCCCCTTATTTCACTCGAGGGGCTGCCTGACCGCCAACAGCCTCAGGCTACAGAGGCAAACCCTGCACAGAAACAGCCCAGCTCACCCAAAAAATGAAAGCCAGCTTAGACATCACAATGATTTAGCGACACTAATTTTAGGATCCACGTTAAAAAGAGGTAATCCTCTGAAAGAAGATGTTGCCACTTCTTCAGAACTACCTTGCTGTCTCTGTGAAATGCTGCATACTCCTGGGTGCCATAAACATAAAAATGCTATTAAAAGAAATCTAAATAGTCTTAGTGTTTTTTCAAAGCATTTGGAAGCCTCTCAGTGGGGCCATTTTTCTTTTTAAGATTAACATTCTAATCTACAGATGGATAAAGCTGAATATTTTTTTTTTAAAAATGTATTTTTAAAAAGAAGGAGCCAGTACATACTTTGAAAACTCTGCAAGCTGGCTTATCTTTGACGGTGGCAGGACTGGAAAGGAGCCATACCCAACTACAGGAATATTCCACTAACTGCTGCACAAACACCTCTCTGAATGAGTCAAGCACGACCTGCTCATATTTGAGGAAAATGATTGCGATGCACAGGTATGTTCATGAACCAATTCACTACAGGCTTACTTAGCTTAAAAACATACCTTTTATAGAGATCTCTTTTCCTTGGAAATTATGCAGGTAACGAAGGAGAACTTCCTTCCAGTAACTACGGTAGCTGATGAGACCTAAATCAGAGAGAGGGCGTTCCGGAGAGCCAACTTTTTCTTCTACTTTAGAAAGCAAATAGCCTGTAAAGGAAAGAAAACCTATTTATTCTTAAACTACTCCCTCCTGACTGTTACCCTCTTTAGCACATGCAGAGATCGGCTATAATGAAAACTGCTCAACCACCACCACAGATACGTCAGATTTCTTGGGGGAATTGTCATGTTGGACGGAACATGTTTCCAAAATTTTTCTCTCTCTACTTACTGAAGTCAATGAGCATTTTGCCGTAACCTTGTCTCATATATTGAGGCATTGTCAGGATACAAGAAACATTGTAGTTGAGAAAAGAATTCTTCTCCTAAAAACAAGAACAGAGAGAGGACAGATTAACAGGTCTAGATCTGTACAAACAATGGGTATACCACAATCCCAACAGACTGAACAAGCCTGTGCAACTGATACAATACAAGGGGAACGGAGCAACAGTAGAAAAACCTGCCCAACAACAAGTAACACGATCATCCTCCAGCTACCAACCTGGCTCAGTCTCTTACTTTATGAGCCATTAAACTGGGTGTTTGGTGCACAGTTTTAAGCCTACCATGGCTGGCCATGGACTTGTACCTGAGAAGGAGGCAGAAACACTCTCACTACCACCTCTGTAATCTACCAGGTTTACACGCAACGAGAGCGGCGGCATTACAAGCACGTGGTGCGTACTGGAACATTCAAAGAGACTCAGACACACTTATCCTCAGATCAATGCAGATTTTTCTTTACAGCATTTAGTATTTATTCAGTTTTGACTCAGGTGATTCAAGGAATAGAGTTTCCTGCACTTTATGTGGGAGGGTATTCTATAGAATTTCACTGACTGAAATATCTAAACTGATAACTGCATTGCATGATATCACCACGTCCGGAAGGGTAATCACCTCTTCTGTACTGAAGAAAGAACAACCAGGAAATGCATTTCACTAATGTGCAGCAGAGATTAAACAAACAGACTGGCTTTTTTTAGGTAGGCAACATATTGAAGCAAACAGTTGAGAAAACTGGCTCCTGCTCTAAGCTTGGCCAGTGACTGACTTGTGGGATCTGCTTAAATGATCTTGAGTTATGTCTCAGCCTCTCCACCTGAGAATTTTTATTTCTTCAGTTACTTTATCAAAAAAAAAAAAATCATGGTGACCAATACTTATTTTAATATATTATTCTCTACATTTCTTTATGTTTTATCATTACTTTTGCCTATATTTAAGACACCACCACACTTCCAGATAACAACAATAGTTCATTTGAGCTGATTTGGGTTTTGCTACTAACAAGAAAAGGTGCTACAGCAAAGCACCTGCAATCCCTGCAGCAAACAGTAACAACAATTCATGCAGATCAAGTTTGAAACTTTATTCCTAAAAGCAACAAATCCTGAGACTACAAAAACTCAGGAGGGGAGATTTAGTACTGATAACAGGTGTCCTAAATCTTGTTCTGTTGAGATAGTAATGCATATGTATGTATTTTCAACTAACCTTGGAGAAATACCCTATCAGGTGACAGCCAGTGTTGTCAGCTTCTGTCATGACATAGAAGAGGAAGGGTTCAACATCATAATACAGTGTTTTATGGTCCAAGAAAAGCTTTGCCAGCAGACACAGGTTTTGACAGTAGATCTAGAAGCAAAAGGAGAATAGGACACACCTGCTTATTACAGTGGAACATCCCAAGAGTGGACAAAAACAGGCACAAATGAGAAATGTCAAGAAAAATCTGATTCCTCTGAAAAATGATGTACAGTCTTTCAAACACAGCAGCTGGGCCAGGAAATTATTCCATTTGTGATGAAACTTGATAAGCCTAGCTTCCTAAGGGTGGGGATGGATGTTTGTGATACCAATCTCTGAATGCCCGAAACATCACATCCTCAGTGAAGGGCAGCAGAAGGCTGCAGCTCTGCTTGCTTGCGCTGTATTGTTTTAATCCCCTGCTTCAGAGTTAGCTCTGGTAATGAGAAAAGACTCCTCCCAACTTCCTGCAGTGCAGAATTTAGCTTTTGAATTTGTTTCTTTGTTCTTTCCTCTGAAGACTTCAAGACCAGACGCGACTAGAGGCAGGGCACAAGCACGGTGCTACCACCCAGCACTGAACCTGCAGCTGCAGATTCATGTTCTACCCTTCAGTTCAGGGTTAAGGTCACCCTCGGAAACATCGTGCTCTTCCCACTCAAACCCAAATTTGATCAAATATTCACAGGGAACGGGAGGTGGGCAGTAGCAATCTACTGAGGCCAAGCACAGAAATCTCCCCACTAACTTTCAGAAAGGGATCTTGACACACATCTCCAAGCAGGGTATGAGACAACAGATGGAACTGTTGGAGCACAACAGGGCTGAGGAATAATCACAAAGAAAACAAGGACAAAACTACTGCCAGAGCTGCAGGAATGGACAGATCAGACTCTAGTAGCTTTTCTGCAATTATAAGGAGAAAGGGCCATTTGCATCCTGTTTCTCTACAGGAAAAGCAGTGCCCAGCACATCTGAAAGATGGACTCAACACTCAAGACTGGCCTAATAATCACAGTTAGTTACCTTGTTCTTTTTCCCATCCACTTCAAACACCGAAATGGAGCCTTTGCGGTAGATTTCATCACCCGGTGGATGTTTCCAAACACATTTTGCCTATGACAGGAAAACAAAGTCAGGGTCACACTACTGTTTTAAGGACCAAAAAGGTTACAACTACTGGATATAACAGGAAACATGCAGTCTTCTCACCTCCTAAAGCAAGCAACTGAGCTAACAGTAATGTTTTAAAACATTTACATGTTGATTAAAACTCAGGAATCAGCTCTGCACTAGCCCTTACCATGTGTCTGCGCAGTATTGTCTGGCTCTTCATATATTTGAGACAGAACTCACACATGTAGAGACGTCCCAGACGAGCATACTCCTCTGGGTAGGGAGAATGATACCAGGTATCCAGCTCATAACGGCCAAAAGCGATTGTTTTAATCATATTGCTGCCTTCTGTGATCTGGCCCTGAAGCCGCAACTTTTCCTATGAATGAAAAAACCGGATGATTATTTTTTAAAAAATTTAAAAGCAGGTAGAGGAGAAGGGGGCCCTATTTATTTGCCTCAAGGAAATAATTTACTTCAAGTCTTCTAAATTCATCTCTTGGTGTGACCACATCTGATAACCCCTCCCATAGACCTCTCCTCAGTCAAACTCAAGTCTAAGCCCTGTCCACAAGCAGTACAGTTATTACTGACTTGTTCCTTTCACCAGTAAATGTCTCGTGAATCAGGACTTAGCAGCACGCTAACACTAGGATCACACTCTTTGTGCGATGGAAGCAATGTAAGCTCCTTGCCACTTCATGCTTCCTTCCTAATCTGTAGGGAGACGACACAGCCTAATGCTCTGCCTCAGATATCCCAGACACAATTGTCACTGGTAAGTGTGAAAGTATCTTTTGGTTCATCTCTGGAGACGAAAGGAGGTTTTGGAAAGCACCTACAGAAGCCTCAAAGAACACAAAGTTTTGAACTCCATTCCAAAGTCACCAGCTACTGTCAAGACGGCTTTTGTCTTTTGTTATCATCACTCCTTAGCCATTCTTTCAGCAGGTGAAGTGTCCATCCTTTCACTGAAAGCAGACGCCTATTAAACGGGACTGTTAGTGGTTATTCCTCTTGCAGGCACTGCAGCGTTTGTGACTGCAAACGCTTCACTCCAGCTGCAGCTCAAGCAAACCCCCTGAACCACAGGCACAGGTTAAACAGCAGCTCTAGTGCAACGTTGCTGACCTGGCTGGGCGGTAGCAGCTCTTCTTACAAACTCTGATTCTATCTGCACCAGTACAACAAACCCCCAAGGGCATTCACATTTCTAACAAAGACATTTCCTATGAGATATATGATGAGTTAGAAGTCTCACCAGGTCCTCAGATGCCCGTGCTTGCGCTCTTCGGAAAAGCTCGAGGTCATACTCACTCGTCAGGTTTTCAAGTAGAGGTTCCCTGGTATTGCCATAGGTTTGTCTGTGCTCCTAGAACAACAAAATAATAGGAGGTTTTGCTGTCATGCTGCTACTAAGCTGTTGGATCTTGCAGCTTTTTTAGCTGAGAATATTGCAGGATAACTGGGAAAGCCCAACTCCTGCTTTGTGGTCTCATTCCAGACAGTAGGGAATGAAAGAATATGGAGTTATTGTTTTTACCATATATTTTTCTTTTTGCTCCTTGCTTAGTCCTGAGTTCCTCTTCTTCCTGAGCTCAGCTACTTTCTCTTTGTATCGCAGCTGTCTCTCTGTCGGTGCCTGAAAGAAACCAGAGGTGGAAACCTTCGCTAGGCATCATCCACTTCAAACATTTTTCTTCACCGTCCCACCCTAAAGGACCCCTGTCCTGGCGTTCATTTTATTTGGTTTGTTGCCTCTGAACCAAATCCCGTGCTAACATAAGAGGGCACTGCAGGTGCAACATCGGGTATGTAAACCAGGAAATTTTTCTCCCTACCGCAGCTTGCCTTTCCCAATGTACCTTAGTCCCACAAAACATGCTGCACTCCTTATGTGCTGCTTAATCATGGGGAAAAGCTCAGAGCTGACTCATTAAAGTCATCTTGACTCAAGTCCAAGACTCGTGAGCCGAAAAATTTAATTCCCCCGGTTTTATTCTTTTCTACTGAGTCAGAGTAAAATTGTAGTTTACAGTTGTGCAGGAATTCTCTCATCCTACACATCAAAGCACACAGAAAAGATCATCCTGACATGATGTTTATATTACTGGCCAGTGCCACCTCTCTGCTCTCACTAGCTGCTCCAGTCTCTCATTTAAGAGATACAATGAACTGCCCTTGCTGAAACAAATTGGAGAGGACAAACGGGCAGTGTCAGGACTCAGCACAGTTTGGGAAGTGGAGATCCAAGTTAAAATCATTGTCGCCAGAAACCACAAGGTGAGGTTTTTCTGCTTTTAACTGAGCAGCCCCTCCACCACGTCCAGATCACCCACCTGGTGCCTGGTGGCGTGCCGGTTGTTGTCATCCTGCCGATGGGCCAGCATCCTCTCCTCAATCTGCTTATCCCGGCTCTGTGCTCGCACCTGGAAGCCAAAACTCATCCATCAATGCTGCAGCAAACTACTATCAAAACCTTCATCTCTTCCTTTTCTCATTTAGGTGAATTTTCTACGCTATCATTCACAGAGGATTTGACACACAAATGCTGCTACCTTAGAGCTGAAGACATCAGCTGTAACATGTTAAGTCTATTTTCTGTTCACAAATGACAGATCGTGGCATTTTGTTCAAAAAAAATGGAAGGAGGTTAAAACAGAAGACTCATTTACCTTGCACTCATCTGCTGAGAGGTTATGATACAGTGGGCATCCTGATATGGAGAAGTGTCGTTCATGTTTTCCAGTTAGGTGTCCTGCAAAGGATCAGAAAAAAACCCCAACTTTCAACATGTGACCACAAAGAGGTTTAAAAAGTATCCCAGATGGGCAGATCCCTCACTTGAGCTTCTCAAGGAGCATGCTCTGTTTATTACCAGTGTGACAGAAGGAGCACACTCCACGGTTCATGACACAAGCTTTAAGAAGGAAAATCTTCTTCACGCTAACTCAAAAGCTGCACTCCATGCAAGCAGCCAGGTATCCTAGAAGTCTGCAATGATTTGTTTCTGAAAGCCTGCTTCTGGCAGAGATCAGTACCCTACCTGCAAGACTCTGTGTTTTCCTCCCACATCTGTGCTTGAACTCCTACCTTGTTCTTTCCCCAATCATCCCCCAAACACTCCTAGCCAGAAAACACCTCCGGGAAAAATATACCTGCAGATACGCTTCATATCCCTTCTCTACACCCACTTCTCAGTAATACTCCTGATCCTAATTAAGTGCATATTTTTAAGGACGTGTAACTTGACTGAGTGGGACTTTGAATATCATAGCAGGAAGGCAAAACCCAAGATTAATCCTGGAGTTGAAATTACCTAAAGAGTTACAACCAGGAGTGGGACATTTCATGTTGAAATTGTAGCTTTCATGGAAGCGGCGGCGCTTAGGGCGGTGAGACAGGTCACTTCCAGAATCCTTCATGGACATGTCCTTGGCAATGCTCTCATCATGGGATACATTTGGACTGGAGATATCAATATCAGACTCTGAGGAAGGGGCATTCCCGGTGGGGGTACGAGGTGGAGACTCATCGTGATCCGCTGCATTTTTAGTGTCTGAATAAGGATCAAGATGTTACAAATTTGCGTGAAAGAAAGCTTTCAAAAAAATACGTAAAGCAACTCCAGACAGCTGTCTCAAACCCTCTATCCTCAGGATATTATACTGTGCCCTCAGAGAATGGAGTCACACACTCTTTCCAACAGCATTCTGCAGATTTTCAAGGCCTCACTGCACCCTACGTACCTCTGTCAGAAAAGTCAACCACTTGCTCAGTCTCTGAGCCAGATGAGCGAGTCTGCCGGAGCGGGTATTTCTTTGGGGTCACAGGAGTTGGCTGCTGCTGGCTGCGGGTTACCCTCCTCGTAGAATAGACGGGCTCCTCTGCTCCAAACGATGGTGGATTACGAACTGGGCTGGAATCTAATTCCACAGAAGCACCATAATTACACCCACAGTAACCACTGGCAGTCAGAGACTGGCCTCGCACGTGCCCTGAAGTCCGTAATAGCAACATCTGGTAGCTGGGTATTGACACAGGGTTCTGCCCTACTGCTCACTGCTGCACATCATCACAAAGATATGCTGCTCTTCCCAGCTTAAATCTTTTGACACTTTTACCAACACTGAGGAATCAGGAATTAGATCAGCTTTCTCTGGACTTAATTACTTAATGAACTAGTAATTACAAACCAGTTCCCATTTGGAAAGCTAAAGAACTGTTAGTTTAGATAAGAACTATGATTGTTTAGATAGTCCTTGGGAACAGCAAGATTGCTTCTGGTGTGGAGCTGTACTTGGGACCCTGTGTGTGGTTTTGTGATCCTGTACTGCTCATAAAGCAATTATTTTGCATGAAAAGAATGCCAGGAATATCCCAGGCATCCCATACACATCCAAACCACCTTTCCTCTTATTTTTAAGACCTAATTACCAGATGATCATGCACATATATTTCCTACCTGCAATAAAATTTGTCACAAAACAGATTCTTTATCCAAGCGTATACATGGAGCAATGGAAAGAAGTTGTTATCTGCTGTCATTTCCTCCCCTTGATGCCAGATGGCAGCTTATTAACTAACAGCCAAGAAATGACTACACTAACACTCAAAACGAGGAGGTGGACACATTCAATGTTTCCTCTTACAATCTGGATGCCAAATTAGAAGCAAACAAAATAACTGGCAATATGCTGACTACATTTATTGCAGAGTAAGGTCAGCGTCAGCAAGTCACGAAAACACATCTTTCCTTGCAGTACAGAAAACCCCAAACAAACAAACCAAGCAAACAAAAACAGCTTTCACCCCCAAACACCATCTCTCTAACTTGGCTCCAGTGCCAATATGACTGACTAGATGGAAAGCAAATTTTTAGAGCTGTCAGAAAAATCAAACAAAGCTGGTATCACTGTTTGATTTTTACTTCCTTTAACAAGCTTTTTGAACAGGGGATACTCAAGGTTTCACTTCCAACACCAGTGTAATCTTTAGATTATATTACCTCATTTTGCAATATGCACTTGCAAAGACTGCTTTTTGCTGTGGTACATTAATAGCCAATGAAAAACTTAGCCAATTTAGGTATAAACGCCACACACTGAAGTTCTAAAGGCCAGGAATATGGAGTACATTGAGCCTCTTGTTGCTTAAGAGGCTGCTGCTTTTCTTTTCCTTGTTAAAGAAAATAAAACATTTACCTTGAGAGCTTTGACTGAGTCTGGCTGAGGAACGGGTCACACGGGCAGATCGTCTTGACGTGCCATCGCTTTCAGAGCTGTCTGTATGCTCAGGATCAGTAGAAAAATCAGAGTCTTCTGTTCCATCGGAGCTACTGCCCGCGTTCCTCTGCAACACCACAGACCCAGACATTAGGACAGGAGCACTTAAACTTGCATATTGTCTTTATGCCATAAAAAGAGAGAAAATACTTGGTGCTAGGCAGATAAATTCAAGCTGACACAATGACATATGCAAAGTAATAAATGTCAAGTGTTATTACTCTGGAGAAAATATTTTAGTTTAATAAACATGCAGTGTCAGACAGCGCCTTCAATGATAAAAAGTTACTGCAAACTGAATAACTAAGGAAGATGACAGTCGCACCTGATTTTATTTAAAGCAAAAGGCAAATGGAGTCTCAAGACTGGACGGGATATGCTCTGAGGTTCACCCAGCGAAGCCAGCAGCCCTACTGCACCATCTGCCTGCCCAAAACAGCAGAGGCAGCCCACAGCTGAGCACAAGGCACCAGGGGAGCAGGTGGTGGAGGAAACAGATGGGCTCCAGCAACGGCCAACCTGACTCTTCACCATCCAGCAACCGAGGGCAGCGTCAGGGCTCCCGGGTGGGAACAAGGCAGAGAAAATTAAGTCACTCAGGGAAGAGGCTGAGCCAAAGGGGCTGCGAATGCAGGTGTATTCACCTCAACTCGGCCCACCCGAGCGGGCGGCCGCCCGCCCCACGCAGCGGCCTGGGAGGCTCTCTGAGGGAAGCAGGTCTCAGGAGCTGGCAGGCAGCCATCAGGCCTCCGAGGAGCCCTGCCCAGCAGCCCCTGATTTTTTTTTTCCAGTGGTGGGGTGTGAGGGTGTCAAGAGCTCGCGGTCAGGGCGGGCAGAGATACCCGCGAGCGACCGCCGGCCCTGAGGAGATGGCGACGAGGCCTCGGCAGCCGCCGCCACCCGCCTGAGGGGAAAGGGCGGAGGCGGCTGCCGAGGCCCCGCGCAGACAGTGGCGCGAGCGCGGCCCCCGCGCCGCTTTGTTTTGCACCCGACGGAGACTCGCCGGCCCCAGCCAATCACAGCGCGCGTGGGAGGGGCAGAAAGGGGGAGCCCGCCAATGTCAGCTTGGAGAGCAAAGGGGCGTGATCGCCGGGCGTGACTGACGGCAACCGCCAGCCTATCAGTGCAAGCCTCGCTCCCAGAGAAACATCAACCCGGGGGGAGCGGAGCGGGATGGGGGAAGGGAGAGAGGGAGAAACAAGGCACGCGCGGGGAGGTGACCGCTGGGGGCGTAAATGGGCAGCAGCATACGCCAATCGGCGACAAGCCCGGCAAGACAGTCCGACCAATACGGGACCAGCTTTCCAACTGCTTGTCCAATCGGAAAAGCCAAAAGGCGGACCGCGCTGCAGGCGCGGGGGAGGGGAAGCGGTAACCGTTGGGGGCGATGAGTGACGAGCAAGATGGCCAATCAGCGCCCAGCGTGCCCGTGCGGGAGCCACTCAGAGAGCGAGCGGGGCGGGCGCTGGGGGCTGAAGGCCGCTATTTTCCCCCCAGTTTTGTGCCCGTGAGAGGTAGCGGAGGGGGTAGGGAAGGGAGAAAAGCTGCAGCCCGAGCTCGCCGGTTCCCCCGCCGGGCGCCTCCCCGCTTCCCCGGCCGCGCTCACCTTCCTGCGCGGCATCCTCGGCGGGGGCGGGGGCAGCGAGGTTGGCTGGTCCCCGGCGCCCCCGGCCCGCGAAGCGGCGGCCGCCGCCGTGTTAGCGCTGGCGGGCTCCGTGGTGACAGCCGTGTCTCCCGTCCTGCGGCACGTCTGCTCCGGCGGCGCCAGTCCGCTCCCGCCGCCGCCAGTCCCTGTTCCCTGCTCGGTCCCCTCACGCTTCCGCCGGGACACGGTCCACACCCCCCCCGTCACGTGACCCCGAGCCAGCCTCACGCCAGCGGGGGCTGCCATCTTGGATTCGGACAGGTATCCCGGCGGCGCCGCCGACAGTGAAGCTACCAGCGGCCATCTTGGATTCGGGCGAAGGGGCTCTTGGCGGGGGCTAGGGCGGCGGCCATCTTGGGTCCGGGTGTGAAGTCAGTGAGCTCCCGGCGACGCCCGGGGACTGGAGCGGGTATTTTCCCCGGGGAGCCATGTTGGGTTCGGGCAGCCTGAGCCCTCCCGCTGGGGCCATCTTGGGGCCGGGCAGAGGCGCGCCGCCGGCTCCATGGAGTGATTGGGTGGAGGAAGGCGGTGAGTCCCCGTTGCTCTTGAGGCGGAGGCGGGGAGCGCCGCGCCTCCGGCTCCCGACCCCCCTCCTGCTGAGAGGGGGTGCCGCCGCCTGCTCTCTGTGCGTCCTGCCGGAGGGAGAGGCCTTTCCCGGGCCCCGGCTCCGCGCTGGGCCGGCCCGGGGCGGGCCGTCGCAGAGGCCTAAGGGGCCTGGGCGGGCCTCGCAGTGCTGTGCTGCTTTGGGCTCTCATTCGGAAAGGCTGTTGTCGTTAATTAATCTTTCTGCTCTCAAAATATCGTCGGGAGGGGAGGGGCGTGTTGATGCAGCTTTGCCTCTGTAGCTGGTCGTGTTTCTGCCCTGAGCTGATGAGGCATTTTGTCGGCTCTCACTAACTGGGGCCTCTGGCTGGCCTGGAGGAGAGAGGCAGCAAGTTCACCCCTGTGTGGTTCCCTGCGCTGGCCGAGCACTGTGGGAGCTGTTTCCTTGGTTGCGATTAAGCTAATAGTTGGTTAAGCATAACATATCAATAATGTTAATGTGATAACATTGTCTGTGAGCAACAGTATATTGCTTTATGTAAAAACCTGGGGGAAAATAGGAGTATTTAGTCAAACACATGATTTCTTTCCAACCGTGGTTATCTTTAGGGATTATGAAATTCTCAGGGCCTAATCCTATAATCCTCATGAGTGCATGTCATCCTTAGTCATGCAAGTAATACTGTTTTTCTCATTCCAAATTGTTATTGCTCCTAGGTGTATCCACTCTTCTCTGAAATGTTGAAAAGCAAACCTTCTGAAGAAGTCAAGATGAAATACCTCTGCTTTTGCCCAAGCAGAGGCATGGGAAGCAGTATGTGTGGTATGTGTAGTGGGAGTGTCTTTTACTGGTTGCAAATAAGCATACAAACAACCTAAAAATTTTACACCTTAAGCTCAGGAATACTGTAGGTGTGTGAACAACTCACTTGTAAGTGATTTTTTTCAGTGAACTAATTTGTAAACCTACTGAAATATGGCTGCAGGAGAAAACATGGCGGCACAAATGCATGAGTTCTTAATTTATAAGAAAAATAAGACTGCCTGGAATTTAATAAAATTTCAAATTGCAGTTGAGCCAAAATCTAGTGCCAGGCTAATAAGCATTATGCTCTCAAAGTTATTAGACTGACTTGATTAATTTGAGATAAATTTGGGATGAACTAAAGCATTGCTTCAAAGGGCAAGAGGAATGGGAACAAAGAAAATTAGTGCACTATTCCTTAATAGAAAAAGAAGGGAGGAGTTAGTCAGGACACTTCATAGTTGCTCGTCTCCTGTGTATCTTCTATGAGACAAAGCTCAGACCTCACAAGAGTGAATGTGTCTAATGTTGCCAACTGATGAAGTGCTCTAATGGAAATGTGGGACAGGAGTAATAAAAAAAATAAGAGAGCTGGTAAATTGCAACTTCTTCACCTCTTATCTCTTCTTGCATTAAATGGAATCAGCCTGTGGTAGAAAAGTTACAGTTAGCTTAAAGACTGGTTCTAAGAAAACATATTTGGACCTTGCAAATGTGGAAATTCAATTGCAGATTTGCTTGAATGAAAAAGACTAAAGAATACAATGTGAAAAGTTGTACATTGTCACATCCCATAGAAATAGTCGAAATAAGATTCCTCTTTCAAAAACTCTGGCTTTATATGCAAGCTATAGTGCTTAATTGTATCAGATAAATAAAATATCAGTTAGAGCTTCTAGGTGTTACTGAAGGCTATGTCTGAAATAAGTTGTTTATGTTAATGCATATTAGCAGGACTTATCACCACCAACAGGCTGATACTGGAAAAACAAAGCAAACAGAAGTGGGTGGTGTTTAATAACTTTCCTAGAGGTGGCAGTACTTGAATAGAAGCCAGGAATTCTGTTCTCCGTGCTGCCTTACTGTTTCCTGATAATTAAAACAGTAACACAAATTGTAAATCCTCTGTGGCAGTTTGAATTGATGTAACTAGAATATCCACTGTCTGTAGGGGAAGGGGGCAATGAGAAGGGAAGATGGCCTTGTATTTGCTAAACTGTCTTGTGCTCTCAGAAAAGCATGAGTCTGCAGCAGAGCTTGCAGGAACTTTTCTCTGTGGGTGTAACTACCAGTAGAACAGACTGCAAGGATTAAATTTATTACAACTACAGTTCAAATCCAGCCCAAACTTGGGAGGCTTACAGCAGAAATAATGTTTTTTTCATTAATTTATGTCAGGGATATGTCCAGACCTTGGCCATGTGCCAGGGGTCGGTACTGAAGAAACTCCAGCCCTGACATTTGTCTGAAACTGCAGGGTCTGTTCTAGGGGAAAAACACGAAGGGATGTGGAAGCTGAGGGGCTGCATGTGGCGGCAGGTGCCTTCCCTGTTGGCATCGCCACTAGATGTCGGTGCAGGAAACCGCTGCTTCGCCCGGAGCACGCTACTGAAACGAGGAACCGGCTTGGGAAGAGCCAGCGATTTCTTCAGGGTGCAGATCTGGTGTAGCTTCTGCTTACAAGGATTCCCCACTGGGTTTAAGCTCTTTTTGATAAGGTTCTTAAGCCAGACTTGCAGGCTCTTAACTCTGTCAGCATTTTCCAAGTAGGAAACGAGGAATTTCCTGATGCTATACCAGAAGAAAGTTTAGCAAGAGCTTGATGACTTCACATTTCATGGGAAATCACACAGAAGTGACTTTTGGGTTTTTTTTAAATCCTTGGTTATAGAAGATGTGTAGGTGCTAGATTGTTACTGATGTAAGCAGAGTTAACTGCCTGAAATATCTTGGCCCTGAAGATCTCGCTGAATCTTTTGAAATCTCTCAAGGCCTTTACCTCACTAAAACTCTTTGGAATTTAGGTTTAGGTACATTCATTGTTATGTTTAAAAATAAAAATCTCTTGTCAAATCTTAAAGAATATAGGCAATGAAAAGGGAATTTTCACCTAAACCAACCTCCATAAGGAGGTACAAGCATCAATAGATAGAAGTTAGGTTTACAGCTCTAATCTCCTGCTTTGATTCCCACTTGCTCTGAAGATGTGGCATTGAGCGAGCTGCCTGTGAGACCTTAATATAGCCATCACTTATATTAGTGATAATATAAAGTAGGCTTGCTTATGTAGCAGAATAAATGCTTTTAAAGTACTTAAGGTTTTTCAGTTGCTAAGTGCTTTATAAATGTTATTCACTTTAATTGTGCTTTATGTGTTACTTGCTATGATGCATTCCTGCAGGGCTACTTTACCTGCTTAAATGTGTTTTAAAGCAAACGAGAGAAATGTTACATAATGAAAATACGCCATAAAAATATCTGAAGTGCTATACTTGAATAAATCTTACTTGCTTTTAGGTATCATCTCAGTCCAGCTCTGGGGGCTAGACTTAGAGAAAGACTATGATAATGGTAAAGTGCTGCAAATATCCAGAGCTACGCAGATATGAAGATCCAGGACCCCAGCTGCTTATACTTTCATATCTTCAGAAGGTGAGTAGAGGTGGCTTCCCTCTGGTTTGCATTCCAGCTTAATATTTTTAAGTGCTTGGATTTTAGATGTGGTAGGCCTAGATGATAGAGCAGTGTCAGAGAACCTCTTGACCCAAGCATGTAAAGCTTGAATTCCTGATCCAATTTGATGTGTCTTAAAGATCCATACGGGAGTGGGTTACTGTCTCTCACAAGGGCACTTTTACTATAGAATAACTGAGGGTTAGCTGCTGTTTGCTGGCTGTATTTTTGGACAGGGCTTGTGCAACCTGATCTATGTTGGCCTGGCTCTGAGTGGGGGTTGGAGCTGAAGTTATTCTGTCAGTAGCTGAGAAGCTTGAAGTTGATTCTTGACAAAGTGTAGTCAGTGATGTGCAAACAGGTTAAATGCAGATATGTGTGTACAAATGGTAGAAGGTGCAGAATTTAATGTGGTAAAACATCTGTGCAACCTGGACTAGATATGAGCTTGGCCCTATGTATTTTTAAGACTTGACTTCTGTTTACAGCTGAAGAGACCAGCTCTCTAATGGGCCTTGGTACACTCCAGAAGCAAACATGTTTCAGACAATCGTAGCACTGAAGGTAGCTTGTGGAATTTATTTGGAGATTGGTGTCATATTTTTACTTTTGCATTAAAGAAATGATCAGCTGTTGCACATCAGGACTCCAGTTTTTAGAGGATGTGTTTGCAGACAGTTCAGCAAATGGCTGGGGAGGGGGTGTGTTTATTTTTTTAAAGCCTGAAGCTGGTTTAGATTTGAATGGATGCTGACCTGTAGTATAAATAGTCACAGAAACTGCTGTATGGAGAACTGTGGCCATGTAACATGCATTGAGCTGAAGGTCTTGCAGAACACAACTATGTGTAGAGGGACAGGGGTGTTTCAGTAAACTTTAACAGAATGCATGCACTTGCTCTTTCCCTGGGGCTCTGGCATGCAGACATCTGAGTGGAGCCTGTGTTCTCTGGCATCAGGAGCAAGGTCAATCCAGTTTGGCCTACATCTTTTTTTTTATTATTATTATTATTGTAATGGAAAAAAAGATCCAGTCTGAGTTTTGCTGAAAGCTGTTGTTTTTCACTTGGTTACAGCTGAATATAGCCACACTTCCTGGTTCCCTCCCTCCTTCCCCTGGGTCTCATAGTATAATCTAATTATTAAATAGCTGCAATAAAAGTACATTTTGCCCTGGCAGGACTAAAGCCTATTGATAGGTCAGATATTTTTATGCCATCCTCGTCCTGTTCCTGCCAAAATGGGTTATTTTTTGGGCTCTCTTGTCTGCTTTTGGAGTTGTGATCTGCTCCTTTAATACATTCCTTCCAGTCTAGGCAGTGCTCTCCAACTGCCTGGCAGTGATGTTAGTGCCTTGCTTCCTACTCAATCAAGTCCTCTGCATGCTTCCTTAAAGGAAAACTCTGTTCATGTTGTTCAGCCCAATTACACAAACTTTCACAGGTGTAAGAAACATCTGTCACCAAAGATGATACTGATGTGGGAAGCAAAGGCGAAACTTCATCCTGTTTGGTGTTTCTCAGCCCATTTTGTGGGCAGTTCCTTTTTATAAAACTTACTCTGGGCAACTAGCCACAGACTTTGTAGCTCTGTTTCCAGTTGACATGAATATCTTGATTGTAAGAACTATGGGGATATTAAGAACAGGTTATATGTGAGTATAGTAAGGGCAGAGCAAGTAAGGACAAATTCTGTTAATTAAAGAGTGGTCCCTAATAACTATATTCTGTGCCTCAGGTAGTTGCCTGCAGTAGTGGAGGTAGAGGGATTGTTTAGAATGTGCCTACTGCTTAGATCCAAAGTGAAAATAGGAGGCAGGTAACAGAAACCAAATGTCACCCCAGACTAAAGAGTGGTATATACTTGGAGGCTTAGCCAAAGGTCAAGAAAATAAGCAGCCTTGAGACGAGGAGTAAGAGAATTGTAGTAAGACAAGGTGGAAGTAAGAACCAGAGCTACGCAAAAGGATTTTGAGAACAAGAGGCCGCCAGTTTGGTACATTGAGCACCACCATAGCTGGGATAGTCTGATTTACTCTGATATCAAATATGCATCAATTCGGCTGCTTCTCTGTTTCGGCAGGTTTATCTTTCTCTTAGTTTCCTAGGAGACTGATTAGCTCTGTGCTTTAACACTGAAGGAGCCAAAGAAACACCAAGCAGAGTGCAAATTGGCAATACTGAATGGAGGGAGAATGGGAGGATGTATCTGGAAGAAGCATATCACAAGATGGGAACAGCAGCTTTTATACCAGTTTGTATTATGTGATACGATCACTGTCCATTACACTTCTAATTAGGAAAGAAAAAACAAGCATTGTCTTGGAGAAATTTGTCAAATAAGTAAAGATCGGGGTGAGCAATGTTATTGCTTTCTGGGGGCTTGTATCCTGTTAGAAGTGTGCTGCTGCAAAATGGCTGTTCCTAGCACAAGGTTTATGTGCCAGCTGGAACTGCTGATTTCCTTTGAAACTCCTGTTTTTGTAATTATTCATGGCAAAAAAAAAAAGTTTCTTCCCATATGAACTTCTGGCTTGCTGAGCTCTGGGGTGAGCCAAGTAGGTTATTTTCTTCGGTGTCTGCATTTTTTCCTAATTACATTGTGCCAGTTGTTGCCACACAAGTTTTATTTACCTGTGCTTCCAAACTGGTAAGTTCCATGTTCTGGAAAAGTTCAGCAGCACTTCCTAGGGAATTTGTCTTGGGACTGCTTTGTATCTATGAGGGAGTAATATTTTTGTGCCAAATACAGCCCTTGATGTAAACTTTTTTTTTATATTCTAACACTTTCTAATCTAATTTGGTTTCAGGAAGTGAAAAGGTAGTGCTGTGTGTCTGAGCTGCCATGCTTTACCAGGCAGTAGCTGATGGGTGAACTAGAGCTTTATTTGCTGACAATCTTCTGTGCAAACTGAGAAACCATGGGTTTGCCTATCCTAAAAACATAAACTTTCCTCTAACAGTCTCCTAAGCAAACTGGCATTCCTTAATGGTGAACATTTCATGTCTAATGCAGCCCATGTTATTCTGGGAAATCTTTACTAAGTCTCTGATGTTGGCTGAATCCATGTGGTTGGGCATGAGAGGAGAAACAAGATAATCTCTTAGGATAAGTGGGATCTACCAGCTTAGATCACAAGTCCTGGTGTCCCCTAGATGTGTTGTCCTGCTGCAGACAACCTTTGTGTGTCACTTTGAACAGTCAAATGCCAGCTGCCGCACAGATGGCACAAAACAGGGGGTTGCCCTGCACGTCATCAGCACTGGTGGAGATAGAAAAGAAAATTGGAAGTCACATACCCAAACTTCTGCAAGTGTATGATGAAAGGATCCTAAAAAAGAGTAAACTTCATCCCTGCTGTGTCTCTTTTCCAGCAGGAGAAGCTGCAGGGTCACAGGAGTGGGATGATGAGATGGCTCTTGTAGTGGGTAGAAGCAACCCGAGCAGCAGTGGAGGATGTTGCAGCAGCAGGTATGAGACATGCTTTATTACAGCTGTAGTTTTGAGTCCCTTGTCTGTTTTAAATTGATTGCTGGTACTTGACTGACTGGCTCTCCTTGGTGTCCTTGTATTCATTTAGATGCTCTATTACAGTGTTGGCAGTGCTGGACATCAGTGATTACTTTTAAGTGCACTCTTTCTGGTATATTGATGATTCATACTATTAGGAGAGGCTTCCTGCCTTTCCATGACTTAGTGAAAACGATCTATTTCATAATGTCTCCTTACTCTTAGCAGGGTTTGTGCTCTGTTCCCAAAACTCCCACTGTTTTCACTGTGAGCATGACCAGACTGTGAAATAGCTTGGCTCGTCTGGTGAATAATCTGTTAGTCTCTTTTAATAAACTGCAGTTTTATTTATCTTGCTGCTCTTTAGAGCTTTTAATCTCAAAACATTTGAGTGCAGAAACTGTCCAGTAGTGAAATGCAGACATCTCTCTTGGGGATAGAGTGGGAGGCAGACAGGCAGGCATTTTACTCCACAGTTTAGAGTGAGAGGAATTTTGTTCAAGGACAATGAGGTAAAGCTTAGCTTGTATGCTGAATGACCCTTTGATCTTCCACGTTCATGCTCAGCTGATCAGGACTTTAAATCTAAGCTCTGTCTCCCTCCTACCCATAGCAAACAGCTAGAAATATCACCTCATTTAGGATTTGAGCACTGGACCAGAATGACAGGACTGCAGTGGCAACTGCTCAGCTTTATACGTTTCCTATTTGCCTGTCACTTCCTCAAGGGGCACCGACATAAAGCTAAAGAATGGTGGGTAGCAGTTCTGGGATGTGGAGTAAGGTGTACTCCGAGGGTGTGCAGAGGGGAAGGGAAGGCCAGGTCTGTTACACAGAAATGCTGTCCTACGTGCCTGTAAATACTGAGGAACTGGACAGTGCTGTAGTGTTAAAAGGTGACTTTCTGGAACATACTGAATAGGTCAGTGCATAGCCATGAGATGCATTTGATAATTCTGAAGCGTTGTGGTGTTTGCTAATCGTGATGAAGTGACTGGCTTTTGGAGACTCTGAAAACTGAGACTAGTGAGCTGGTGGTGTGGTAGGTCAGCACTCCTGTGCAAGGGGAGAAGTCTGCAGAAACTGCTGTGGCAGAAGCAATGGAAACGAGCAGGCGGAGTACGATAAGAAGCTGGATCCTTGACCTGCAGCCCTTGAGCAGTTGTAAAAGATTGTGTTACTTCTACTACTATGCAGCACATCATTAGGAACCTTAATTACGGGGAGATGACTGCATTGCGTAGGCTAGAGTGTAGCCTGCAGGAATGTAGGAGCTTTAATTTTACGCTTACTCTGTCATGTGTGTCTTAGTTGGGGAAAGATACAGAAAGGCCTGTTCTTGTTGCAAATAAACTTGGCTGGCTGATAATGTGCAACTCCTCTGAGCTAGAATAGCTGTAGCCCATTTGATAGGTAACAGCTGGTGCTTCTTGCCTCTTCCTACATATTAAAGCAAAATGTGGGGTTTTAAACCTTGAGGAAGTGTTTGAAAGCAAAACTTGGACTTGAGACAGAGTGGTGCTTAGCTTAGTGGTGCTGAATGCTTCATTATTTTTTTTTTAATATTCCTTGCTGTATTTATAGCATGAGATATGGTGAGAACAATCAGTGGCACAGCTGTGTGACCTCCTTTAGGCTAAGACAAACAGTACAGAGAAGTGAATATTTTTAGTTTGTTCCAGCTGTGGGTATTGGGTTCAAATTGCAGTGCCTTAAAAAGACAGTGTGTCAGAGAAACTGAAAGGTGAATTTAAATTTCTAGGTTGGAAGGACTGACTCTAAAGCGTTCCTAAAAAAAGTTGAGCTACCATTCTGTCAGTGAAAAAAATAATATGGTCAAAACCCCTCTGTTTGGCATTCATAACTCTTTCACGGCAGTTTTATGTTCTTTTGAACACCTGTACTTTGGTTGTTCCCTCTCCATTTCTTTTTCTTACATTTAATTTCCTGTTTCTCTGCTAATAGCTACTATGGACCTTGGGAAGGAAATATTCTCAGGAAGAGTGTCTTTGGCTTGAAGAAATGTCTGTATACAGAGTAGCAGCAGGATTTCAAACATCAGCTAGGTATGGTTTTACCTTGTTGCTGCAGAGCTGAGGTAGGAACTGTTAGGAGAACAGATACTTGAGGACCCTCACTTAGTTTAAAACTTAATTTTAGGTTGTAAGATTAAGTGAACAGAGAAATACTTGAACTGTGTTCTGTTAACTCTGAGAAAAGCCCCCTAACGCTACTGCTGCTCTGGAATGTTCCCCTACCCTTAGGACAGTCCTGAGCAGAGCTCACAGTGTGACTGGGTTTCCGCCTTATCAGAGATCAAGCAGCACTCCTTGCTAGAAGAGATAGGGATGATTAGTTGTTTGGGTGGCATTTTGTTTGTTTACGAAGATCTAATAACCAAAGCTGTGGTTTCTTTCTCATCTTTGCTGCCATCAGGAGGTACGTTCTGTCTTTTCCTTGTGGTATTGCAATACCCGCCACTTCTCCCCCTGCCATGGGGTTCTTCTAGAAGCGAGATGGCGGCACTGTCTAGTTTCCCATCTGTTGCCTGATTACATGCAAATAGAAACAGCCGGCCTTGTGAGCAGAGAGATACAGGAAGAAGATGGGGAGTGCTGTGCTGCTGCGATAGCCGCTGGGGGAGACCAACTGTCAGCTGCTGCCACAACCTCTCCTCTCCAGAGAGGTTGGCACGAAGCCCAGGCCACTCTGCCACCTCATGCTTGTCCCCCTGTCGTTATCTGGCCATGCCACAGCTTCCCAGGCTCCTGGGTTAGATAGATCAGCCCCACCCTTCACTTGGACAGACGCTTCCTTTCCTTAAACCCACATAACTGCGTCTGTCTGGAGGCAGAATATGAGCCTGGACCCATAGCAGGTGAATTCTGCTTGTAGGTTTAGTAGGGTTATAGTGAGTGAAAAGGGTGAAATGTAACAACCTTTATTTGAGGACTAGTTCAGACTAAAAATGTGTTTTATGGAGCGAGACCAAGGGGGGGTGGGGGTGGGGAAAAGCTTGTGTTGTGATGTCTTTTTAAGAAATCAAACAACGTGATATAGTTATAATGTTTTAAATGGAAGTTGTGATCAGAAATGATCCTGGAGGAAGAGAAGGTGAGGGGATGGTGAGTGGTGGGTGCTGAGGGCCCTGGGCGGGTGGAAGGATCTTTTCCTCTGCACCTGCCAGGTGTGAGGCTGCAGGGACAAATAGAGGTGAGGCACCTTGGAGGAACCTCATCTTGGAAAAGGCTGTGCGAGCAGATTCCCAAATGTTTAGCACTGGGGAAAAAGTCTATCTTGAGTACTTACAGCTTCAACTTTGCCTCCTGCAACATCCTTTGGCAGCCCAAATCCTGAGCATTCAGTTTATCCCTCTCCAGAGCTCTGAGTTTGTCATTCCTGAGGCCGTATTCCCCAGCCACCTTCTTTCTGGGCCCAGAAATAGGTCGATGTTCTCAGGTTTTTATCCCTCTCCTTTAAGTAGCACTTGATTCCCGCAGGTGACATGAGATGGCAGATAGTGGGAGGAACAGAAGTTTTCTGGAAATGTGAGCTCAGCAAAGCTGACTCAAGTCAAAGGCACGTGGTGGTGGGGACAGGGACACCAAGACAAGGAACCAAAGGAGAAGGGTCCTCATGCAGCTGCGGCTGGAGCTGCAGTTCACAAGGGTCAGGCCCTGCGAGCGGGCTGGGACGTGAGTCACGTCCTTGGTACAAAAGTCAAAACGTGCAGAGCGAGGCCGTGGGCCTGATCCTGCCCCACCTCCCCCAGGGGGTCTTCCATGACACACACCCCCCCCCATCTGCCAGCCCATCCCCTGACAGAGCCACCTGTGCTGTGTGACCAGATTTCTCATTTTTCCAGAGGTTTGTTGTTTTGTTTTTTTTTTTAACTCTTAATTCAGCATGGGAGGGGTTGCAGTGAATGATCTGGAATTTCAGCTGTCTGAGGGCTACACAAAATTGGAAGTTTGCTCTGTGGTAACACTTGTGTTAGAGTTTTCCACAACAGGTTTTTCTAGTTAAAAGGCAAACAACGACTGTGATGTTCACTTTGCTTAGAGCAGAGCTTGGGTAAAATGGGGCAAAACCCAGCTAAAAGGTGGTAAAAGCTTTTAAAGCTTTATTTAAAAGCTTATAAAATGGGATAAAACGACTAAAAGCTGGTAAAAGCCTCAGACAGCAGGAGGGGGGTGTGGGTTGGAACCTGCGCTATGATCTTGACTATTTTTAAGTTTTTCTGACTTTTTCTGCCTTTCTCCTTCTTGCGTGTAGCGTAACCCCCGCTGCGAGGGGGGGAACGGACGGGGGACGACACCCGGCTCGCCGCCTCCCCGGGGGTTGCAGAGGGTTGTTCCCTCCCGCTGCCGCCGTGCCCTGGGGACGAGACGAGTCGGAGCAGGAGGGGGCGGGCGGCGGCTGCTCCGGGGCGGCCCCGTTCCGTCCCGTCCCCCCCCCGGCCCGTTCTCCCTCCCAAGGTGAAAGAGAAACCGGCCCCGCCCCCACGCCCCGGCGCCGTCACCGCCGGCCGCAGAACACAAACACTGCCGGGCGGCTCTGATTAGTCTACGCGGGGAAGGGGCGGGGCCTCAGAGGAGGTTTGCGATTGGTGGCCCGCAGTACAGTGGGCGTGACGCGGCTGTCCCCTATTGCGATTGGTTCTGCCGCCGCAACGGGGCGGGAAAGGGGGCGTGGCTAGAGACTTTCTTTTCTCTCTGATTGGCTATGGCACGAGGGGTGACGCCTTTTAAGCGTGGCCGCATTTCTGATTGGCTACCCTGACAGGGCGTGCGGGGGCGGAGCTCGACGAGAGCTCTCATTGGCTGTCGTTGGGGAGGGCGGGGCCGTTGGCTGCGGACACCCAATGATCGCCGGGCTCCTCCAGCCGGCACCGCCCCCGCAGCGCTGATAAGCGGCGTTGGCGGCGTGGGGGGGTCAGTGCGGCGGGTGGCGCGGGCCGGGCATGGCGGGGGCCGGCGGCGCGTCCTGCTGCCGCGGCGGGGCGGGGGGGCTCCAGCCGCTCCGCGCCACCGTCCCCTTCCAGCTCCAGCAGCGCCGCGGAGACGGGGGCCGGGCAGGTAACGGTGGGAGGAGACGGACACCCCTCCCAGTGGCAACCCGCGTGTTCCCTGCGCCCGGGGGCGGCGGACAGGCCCGAGGTGGGCTTCTGAATCGGTCCCAAGAGCCGCTCCGCCGCTTCCCAGCGACCCCTCCCGGGGTGGGGAAGGAAGGCGCGGGGGGGCCGGTCCTGGTGGGGACCGCTCCGTGATGTGTCCCCGCCGGGGAGCGCCTCTTCGTCCCGGGCTCGGCCCCTGCAGCGGGGGTTCCCGCGGAGGCCGTACGGGATTAGCGAAAACTACCGTGTGCTCGGGAGGCTGCCCCGAACGGGTGCGGCGTGGGTGGAGGTGAAAGAGAAGTGAGAGAACCCAGGGCAGAAGCGAGGGGAAAACAAAACGGGGTGGGGGTGGAGGCGGCGGGGGGGGGGCACGACACTAAAGGCAACGAGCAAAGGAAAACTTCAAACTGCGGGACGCGGCCTGGAAAGAGCCGAGGCATTTAAAAATGCTGCCCGTGGGCTGTGATCACACACGCGAGGGGTGAGCTTTGATCTCCGGCCCCGTGGGGTCAACAGCTCAGCCTCCTGTGCTGGCCTCCTTGCAGGCGGGACGTGTCACTGCTTGCGGGCTCCCGTGACAATGAGTTGCCTATTTGGATGTGGTTTCACAAAAGAACTGAACCCTGTGTTTTATGCAGTTGATCTGGCTTGATAAAGAAGCAATAATTTGATTTGCGCTAATGGCAATTTGTCCCTAATTACATTACTGAGATTTTTTTCTGACCACTTCAGGAATGCTTATTTAAATATAACTTTTTGGTGACCTAATAATAGTCTTTGGCTTTTCTTTATGTATTACTTTTGGCTGTTCGTGGGACTGCTTTTGGATGTTGGGTGCCTTGCTTGGCTGTTCGTTATCTCAAGTATTAAAATAGCAACGAAACACTTTTTGGATTAAATGTAAGATTAAACAGACTTCTGGAACAGAGAGAAATATTTGTCAAGCTTTGGGCCAGTTGATCTTGGTGGCATCTGTTCCGAGTGCTGGTCTCTTGTTTAATGCAGTGGCCACTTAATCTGCTTTGCAGAGGACAGTGCTGCAGCCCATCCTACAATGAGAATTAATGACCCTTCCTGAAGTGTCCTGCGTTTCACTAGTTGAGACTTAAAGTCATTCCTGCCACTGGCAGCGTTGGTATTGATCAGAGAAGCTATTAAAAAGCTTTTTGCTCAATTTACACTTGAAACAAGTTAATTAAATTCTTTTTGAGTGCTAGGCTCTCCTTACCTCTCAGCAGTATGCTGAAATCGAGGTGAAGTTGCTGTTAATAGGGCAATTACTCAGTAGCTTCAGATGTTACAAAGAAAATAAAGCAAATCTCAAAGAAAGGAGAGCCAGGCTGCCTGTGATCTCTTGGTTGTGTTGGAGCTCTGTGCTGTACCTACTCCAAAGCGTGGTGAATACCAGGCGGCTTTCTGAGGGCAAAACGGCTGGTGCTCCTCTGACATGAACCAGAATTGCTGGTCTTCATTTCTTCCTGGCTCTGTGCCTCGCTGTTCAGGCTCTAGGAGCTTGAATTTTTCCTCTTGATCATAGTAATTTCATCTACAGTTTTGGAAGTGTTGAAATTTCCATTGCTCTCTGCCTCATCACTCTTCGTAAGCTTCAATTTGCTCCCTGCATGTGTGGGAGCTGTAGCAGTAAACTGGCAGGGTTTAACCGAAAACTGGTATCCTGGTGATTCATAATCTAACACTTTTGCTCCTACCTTTTGGGAGCTCAGCATGGAAATCCATTGCTTTATCACATCTTTCCCCGTTTGACTCTGCTGACTTTCTGAATTGCTCTCAGGCTGCACCGTGGCTGGGGATCTCTGGGGGTCTGGCTTGGGGGTTTAGAAGAAGAGGTGCGGGGTGATCCGGGGTCTGATCCTGCAGCTGCTCTGATAATAGAGGATCCCATTGAGATGAGGAGCAGCTGCTGAGTCTCTCAAAGGGCTTCTGTTAAAAGGAAGAGCTAGAGCTGGGGGATGCCAGGAAGGAGGCCTAAGAATATTTTAAAAGGACTTGACTTGCTGTTTAGAAACCCAAGATGTTAGGGCTTTAGTGATGAATCTGATATGTGTCACTGGGGTCAATTTTAATTTTTTTTTTATTCCTTATCTCTTCAGTGATGTGGCTTTTGGTAATGAAGCAGGTAGTGTGTTAGTGTTTGATCCTCTTTAGGTGCAGGCCAGACCCATCCCTGTGGCATCTGTTTGTGCCAGGGTAGGTGGCTTGGAGGCGGCTGCTGGGGTAGAGCTCCGCAGGTGCTGTAGCGCTGGCAAGGTTACACGTTCTCTGGGGTGGGATGAGCTTTGTGGAGAACTTTGAAGTTTAAATCGGTTAACGGCAATGCTTGTGCTGTTTGTGGCCTCAGTTGTTTCCTCCAAAGCCCTCACAGAAGCAAGTGCTGGTTGGAGAGTTTCCGTGCTTGCATCCAGACTTCAGCCTCTGTGAGACCCACGCCTTCGCACTTGTGAATCCACTGCCTGGGTATAACCCCGTTCCTCATCGAGCTTCACAGGTCTGAAACCTGATTTTCTCAAGCAAGACACAGAGAAGTCTTTATTATTCTTTTTTTTTCAGTATGACAGTAGAAAAAAAATAGGATTATTCAAATTGCAAGTCAGATTTTAATTTGTGGACCCATTGGTGAACATAGCATTTTGGGAACACTTGGGGACAAGACTTAGTCATCTAAACTGGTTACAGAGAGGGAGAAGATGAAACATGATGGAAAAGCAAACTCATGTCATATGTTACTGGTTGAGCAGACTCCTTCAGTGCATCCCTTACTAAATGTGTAGGGGAGTAAGATGGGATGAAGAGCTGCACCGGGAGCCTACCAACTGCTTTTCTGTATAGTGTTGGATTAGATTTCTTGGGAGGGGAAAGGAAAACTGCCTGTGTACCTTCTGAATACCAGTGACAGCGTGGCATACGAGAGGAACAACAGTGGGGTGCCAGGTCTTCACCTCTAAACCTGTAGGATTGATTTGGGGGTTTCATGAATGGCTTTGACAAGACTTGTGTCTTGCACTTAACGTATTTCACGTTAATCCTTCAGGAAACCAGAGCTTTACTCATAGTCTCTCTTCACCAGAATTCGGAGAAATTCACCAGTTTTCCCACCACCACCCCTACAACCCCAGAATTATGTGGTGCCTTTTAGCTTTTCAGGAAGTTACTGTTGGCTGAGCTGACTCATCTGGATGGGATTTTGTTGCTTGCCTGCTGAACTTGCCTGTTTTTGAGATGTCCAGTTGTTTTTGCTGTGTGGATCCTGCTAGAGACACTAAGTGAGCAGACTGCCAAATATCTTTATTTGGTATCTGAATTAAACCCGTGCCTGGTGTATATTATAGAGGCAAACGAGTGGGACACTATTCATAGGCAATACTGTCTGAGTGTATGTTTAGCAAAATGAAAATGTTTCTTAGGAATAAAAATGTATGCTTACCACTTGAAAGTAGTGCTGCGGGATTGCTGCCTACATAGTAGTGATACAACAGAGCTGTTAAACATCTTTCTCTGCTTCTTTCCTTTGCTGCAGGCATTGAGGATGAGTGTGGGGGTCTCCTCCCCCTCCCTCCATCTTACTAGTTGAATATCTTAAGTGCTTCAGGCCTTGCTGTGTTTGCTTTAGCAGTTGGTATCTGATGGGGTTTTGTGTCCTGAGGGATGGGTATAAAGGCTTTTGTAACCAAAATAGTGGTCCAGATGTTTGTGGTGTCTGCTCTTGAGTTTTCTTTTATGCTGTTTAATACCTGTAGTTTTTCAGGGAGTGCTTAAGCAAATGAACATGGGACACACAGGTTCATAACGTTTCTATCCTGCACCCAGCTTGAAAGGGAAAAAAAGTCCATCTTAGAGAAGGGGTATCTCAGTAGAAGGAGCAGCTCTTTTGGTATTAATCCTCTGAAAGAGAAAGAAGAACCCTCAAGTGGGGATGCAGAACACTGTCATGGGAAAACTGCTGCTGCACCGTGCAAACAGCTGCTTGGACAAGCTTTGCATTTTCAAATTTTGGGATTCATCACTATGGAGTAATTCTGCCTTTGCCGTTAGGGTTTTGCTGTGGGTAAGCAGGCTGATAGAATTAAAGGGTTAAGCACAGGTAGGGAGCTGTAAGGGGGAAAAATAGTCATGTAGGGACTGGTTGAGGGATGGGAAAATCTTGAAGATGTCCTGCTGTTGCCCTAGCCAGGAAGAATCCTGCCTCTGTCCTATGGAATCAAATCAGGCTTTGTGCAAAACACAGCTGAATACAATATGTGGCTCAGGTTTGGAGGCAAAGCATTGCAGGTGGCTTTGTTTAATGTAGAACGAGTTTCTCACACAGTAATTGGAGCCCATTCATGGTATTGCAGTCCTCAGCTGATACAGATCATACCTTCAATCTAAACTTGCTGCTCCCAGTTTGTTAGCCTCTGGATACGGGTGTGGGAAAGGGGAAACAAAGGACACATCTATAACTAATCTTGACTTGTGTTGACATTCTGTGGGTGAAACAAGTTTTTCCCTGCTTTAAAATGCTGGAGATGACATTTAAAAACAAATTTGCAGGGGGAAGGAATGAGACTGTGCAGTCAGTTTGATCTGTCCTCTCTATAGCAGAATGCTCCAGAGGAACTAGGAAGCTCTCAGGTCATTTCCCCTGGATGGATTTTTATTTGTTAATCTTTCAGCTGGGGCTTATCTAACACAATGGCATGGACCACAGCAAAGTTTCCAACATTTGTTGGGTAAGTAGAGAACTGACAGAACCTGGGCACCTATTTGTGCAGAGAAGCAGCAGTTCTGTTCCAGGTGTGGTAAACGTTTTACTGTCTGTGTGGTGCAAAAGGGAAAAAAAAAAAAAGTACTTGGCCTAACCTTGTGAGAGAAATAGTGTTGAGCACCAAAGTGCAGCGAGTTCTCTTTATGCAAAGCTGGGATGTTGAAATACAGCATAAATGGCAGCGTTGACTACACCGAGCTGAACTGGGCACTTCCCTCGTGGCTCCTGCTGGTTAAAATGACAATACTGATTTAGTGGGATTCACAGCTGTAGAAGAAAGATCTCCACGGAAGACCAGTAGTGTTGAGCCTGTAAAAAAATAATCTTTCTTGGAGTTGATATTAAACAGGTCTTTTTGCATTAGGCTTGTGGTGCTGCCATTCAAACCCCCTGATAATGCAGGGTTGACTGTAAAGGAAATGAGGGAAATTTCAAAGAAGGTTGTGTGGTTAGCCCATTCTTTGAAAATAATGGGAGATAATTGTTTCCATGCTTGCCTGGAACCTGCTGTATGACTCTGGGCAAGCTGCTTCTCCTCCCCGTGCCTCAGTTTCTCATCGTTTGTGTGCCATCCTTTCAGGCTGGAAGCATTCAGGAACAGGAATTACAGTTCCTGGCATGCTTGAGCCTGAGGCTGCTCTGTGCAAGTGCTGCATAATGCTGCTGTGCTTACACTGTTTAGGCTGGCTGTAACACTGAGCTAATGCTAGCTTTGGTATCCTGCTTCCCAGTTAGAAAAGGCACTGGCAAGGTAATCAAAAGGTATATCATGATGTTGTGATTTATTATTTTTCTCCTTGCTGACAAGTTGTTTCAGTAGCTTCCTGTTGGGCCCTGCAGGCAGATGGCTTAACTGCAAGTAGCCATAAAGATGACTGAGTATGGGAGGAGGGCTTGTCAAAATGTTGATGTGATTTATGTAGTTATATGTATATAAAGGAGAGGAAACCTTCTTTTTCCTTGTTTTCCACCTTGTTTGTAACTGTAGAAATATCAAGGATGTCTTACTCTGTTTGCATTTTACTTTGTTTTATCTGTACTGGAAGATTTCCAAAGGCTTGAGAATCAAAGGTTTCTCATCTTGAGAGTGAGAGCCCTGCCTTTTGCAGTAATCTCGATTTCTAGATGCTTATCGGGAATTGACTTAAGTTAACAAAAAGGGGGGGAAAAAACCCCAAACCCATAGCTCTATTTTCATTGCATGAGTTTCACTGTTCTGATACGGGTGACTTGGATGATGCTGGTAGCTCCTTAGTCATCTGTATCCTCCAGAATCAGAGTGAACAAGTCCTAAAGATCTAATGTTTGAACAAGTTTTTGCTTGTTTCTAAGCCTCTTATTGTTCGTGACCTGCCCATCTGGTTTTTTTCCTAGTTCTTACTTAAATTTCAGAGTGTAAAGCCAGTCCAGAAGCACTCCTGGCCTGTATCAGTGGGTAAGAGATGGGCTTGTTGAAGATCCTGCCAAAGTGGTGCCTTGCATCAGGCTGGATCTAGGAAATGTGCACTTCAGCCAAAGACTTTGAGGATGTTGAAATTCTTCAGATTGTTTTATCATTTGAAAAACAAACTTCGCAGGAATTAAAGGTGAAGAGTTCAGCTCTTTCTCCATCAACTGGGTGTTCAGCTTTAGGCCTTGAGCTGTGTTGGAGGGAGTTGCTGTTTAAGTCGTGAGTCCAGGGGAAAAAAAAAAAGCTTGAACTGCTAGTGTCCCCTATTAATTTCCTTCAATGATATCTGCAGATGCTGCAGATCCTTTGGGCAGCTCTCTCCAGCTGTACTCTTAACGCAGCTTGTAACCAGGGGAGTGATTACAAAGCCTGGAATTTCTTCCCTTGTGTTCCCGGGCCAGTTGTGAAGCCCTCGGGGCCGATTCAGCAAAGCCTGCGGGGCAAGTCACTGCTGCCTTTTGGATCAGATGGGAATCCAGCTCCCCAACCTGGTGTAGGATCCTTTTTGCCTTTGGATTTTTGCTTTCCTGATGCCCCTCCTCCCTGCTGCATTGCTCTCTTCTGTGTCAGTGAAACAGAGAAAGGTTCTTGAGGGGTATCGTAGAGCCCTGTGCTCTGGGAACAGCAGGTACTTTTTTTTTTTGGGGTGTCTCGGGCTGTGTGCGTACAATTTGAGCAAGAGTCATGAGGGACAGCGTGGTTTAACCACAGCTTCTGCCTCTTCACCGGAAGGTGCAATGGATTTCAGTGCTCTGAGGGGTTTGCGTTTCTATATTAATGTTTACTGAAATGAGCAAAGAGCTATGAAATCCCATCCTGGCATGGGTGTGAATTTCCCTTCCGTTGTAAATCTTCTTTAAAGGCAAAGGGATTATAATTGTAAAATACTGAGAGATGTAGAGTACCTCCTTTGCAGAGACTTGAGGTGAGAAGTCTTGGTGCCAGAAGTTACTGCTGTGGAGACATTAACTCTCTTGTAGGAGCAGCTGAGGGTGGTGTGTGTCATTACCTTTTAATCTGCCTGTAAATTCCAGGTTCATTCTCCTCTTTGAAGCTCCTTCACATTCAAATTATTCTTTTTCTCTACCTGTACATATCAATTGCAACTGGTTGCCTTACTGCATTCTTGTTCCCTGTTGCATTGCTACGGAACATAACTGTCCTTTCTTTTGCTTTTGGGATAAAGTGAGATTTTTCTTTTCCTAGAAGAAGCAGACTGTGTCCAGCCTTCAGGTTTACTCTGCTGCTTGTCCTGTACGGGAGATTTTTCTCTACATCCCTGCTTGGCTTCATTTTCTAGTGAGGTTTTTGTGGAGACCCCTCCGATGGTGTGGATTTACAGCATCGCTTGTCTTATGGTACTTTGAGTAAGCATGTTCTGGCAGGCTTTTCTGGATCTCCTACTCTGTTTCTGGTAAAGCTTGAGATCTTCCCCCTTGTCTCCTCCACTTAAAAAGACCTGTCTGTAGATGTCTTTGTGGAGAGGATATTCTCTCCCGCTTCTATGAACTTTCATCCCAGCACCTCTCCTGCTTTTGAGCCTGTCTCCGTAGCTAGCTCTGACCATGCTGTGAATTCCTGTGAAATGCTTCTATTTTCTACCACGTTTTCAGATTTCTTTAGTGTACTAAGCACGAGATTTTAAATTTCATTAAGAACAAGTAATACTGCCTGTTCATCTCCTTTCAGGCTTTCTGGGATTCCCAAAGCAAAAGCATTTATTCCTTGCATAATCCTGCATTGCTTTCAGATTGTGTGATAGATTAAGGTCCTCTCTGGGAGTGCTTTTGCAGAAGCAGCACGCAGTAGCAGTGCTTTAGTGTGCCAGGAGGAAGTGCCTGGGCTGACTGCAATGGTTTCTTAAATCTTCACGTTTCTTCTGAATGCAGAGAGAGTGCAGTAAAGGCCCAATGCTAGGAAAAGGCAATTCTTTCCTTATAAAGATTTTTCGTCTTTGCTATGTTAAAGATGGGCACTGTTTAAAAAAATCACTGCTTCTGTTGCATTTCTTAAGTGCAGCGGTCAGGACACACAATTTCTTTTACCTGCTTCACCTGGGGAAAAAATAATGAAATAAAAACTGAGGATATATTTCTGAAGCTCGCTTGCTGCTGAGAATTTTTTATCTTGGTGACAACCTGTCAAGTAACTTGATTTCGCCATGCTGTAACTGCAGAGAAATTGAAATGAGATTTAGATGGATTATAATGTTGAAGCTTCAGTTTTGATCTTTATTTCACTAACACTTCTGCTGCTTGTCACTGCACTTGGAAATGCATGGTTAATGTGGGTTTGGTCCTCAGGAGATAAGTTTTCTGATCAAATACCATCTTGCAGAGTGAGGTTAGGTGAGGTATGATTCCCTGATGTGATTTGTGGATCACTATCCTTAACATCCTCTGGAAGTCCTGTGCATGTTTCTTGCCCAGTCCCATTTGAAGATGAGAAGAGAGAGGACACTGGGTTTCTTGCTGTCCACCAGCCTCACCTCCTGCTCTGTCAGACTGGAGCCAGCGAGCTTGGGGTGATGCTGTGGCCAACCCTACACCAAAACTGTTGGTGAGAGCTGTAACTCATTAAGTGGTGCAGTCCTTAAGGTGAACATAAGGTGCTCTTCTAGTGCTCTGGCATGGTGGGATAGCTAATTTCCTTTGTGCTGTAGCAGCTCCTGCCCTGGTAGCCACCACAGCAATGCCAACCTTGTGTCCATTCTGCTTGTGCCACCTGAACTGTGTCCAAGTAGCTGTTGTGCAAAAAAAAGTTTCATGTAGAGATTTCCCAGCTAGATTGTCTAGGAAGATGTTAAAGATCAAGGAAGCAGTGGTGGGGTATGGTAGGGGACACTGATACACATCCAGCAGCCTGGTTTGGTGTGAATATTTTGTCTGATGGAGATGTTTGTGCCACAGGGTCCTGCTGTGGTTTGACAGGCCCCTGAGAAATTAGGCATTTATGTTACTGCCCCCATCCCCCAAATCGGGACCATCATCTGAATAAGATGATGTGTTGTGAAGAGCATTAAAAGGTGTAGATAGGGGAAGCTGATACAGAATTTAAACAATTGGCAGTAATTTCTGTTACACTGGGATGGAAGATATTTGCGTAAACTATTGACAGAGTTACTTATGTTCCATCTTCGCTAAACTCTCCTGGCAAATTCTCTCTTGAAAGCTTACAACTCTTATTTGAGCCAAAAAAACTGAAAACTGCATCCAAAGCCCTTAGGTATGCCCTGATATTGGAGAATGAGGGGAAAGCTTCGCTGTGTGGTGGAGCTTCAGACAGCCTGTCATTCCGTGGTTAACTTGAAAGCTGATTATATTTAAACATGGACTGTTGTGCTTCATCACTTTGACAGACCTTTGCAGGGGCATATTCCAAAAATGTCAGGGTCTGAACAGAATGTCCCTAAATATCTAAACATTCTTCTGATATTAAAGGGTCAGTTTCCCCCGGGGTGAAATCTGGAGAGGGGAAGGAAGAAAATTTTACAACCCTAAAGAAGGTAGTAATGGGAAATTTATTTTTTTTTTTGCTTGCCACCATTTTTTTGATGCAGCTTAAGTATTCTTTATTGAAAAGCAATCCTGGAAATTTTTTTAATCTTACTGAAGACTTCTCTTTTTTAGATGCTGAGATTGGCTGGCCTAGGGAGACTGTTTAGGAAGCTCTGACCTCACTGATGTTGATGTGGTTAGGAAAGACTAGGGACGCTGCAAATCTAGAACTCCAGGACTGAAAAGTTTCTACTTTTCAACGCATGCATTGCACCAGTCTCTTAACTTGTGGCTACATGAAAACCTCATGCAGCAATTGGAGGCAGCCAAATGGCTCCTGGAGATATGGTGACGGTTCTGTTATCTGCAGCAGCTTTACTGTCACATGAAAAGTAAAAGCGCCACAACCTGACACTTCTCAGCTGTGGAGCTGGCTTGGACCAACTCCAGAGCTGGTGGCCAGGTGGCAGCTGTGCAGGCTCGGTGTGGAGGGATGATAATAGCACGGAGCTGTAAACAGGACGCTCCACCCTGCCTCGGCGCCTCTCCCGCGCCCTCCTTGTGCCGCACACGCAGCCTTTGCACCGTGAGGCAGGACAATCTGTTTCCCTGCCCTTCAGGCTTCTCGGTGCTGCTCAACCACAAACTTGAGTTGTTTGGTAGCAGAGTTGTACTTTGTGAAGAGGAACGACAGTTCTTGCTGCTTGTACATTAATAGCTTTAGGTGTTTGTTGGCCGTCATCCACAGTTGATGCAGGACGCCAGGTCTCCCCTGCTCTCGGTCATGTCTGTTCTCCAGGTCCTCCCAGGCTGGTTTTGCTGTCGCTCTGTTGAAGGTATGGAGTACAAACGTGACCCCAGTTGCTCTGGATGCGGTGGTTATATCAAAGGGGGCCTCTTGGAGAGCTTTGAGGGGGCTGTGTGCTGTCAAAGCCGTGTGGGAGAGGCACTGCCCTCTTGCAGTAGTGTTCTGTTCTTCTGCAGCAGCCTAGCTGGGCAGAGCAGCACGAGAGGAAGAGACAGCTGAAGTCATACGTAATGGGGATGCAAGTAACACAGTCTGTGGGGGCAATGAGGCACTGAAGAGGAAGCTGCAAATACTAACGAGTTTCTAAATTAAAGTTAGTGTCTTACTGTTAACTGTTGGGAGCAGGGAGTGTGCCTTCAAATGCCAGCTGGACCCAACACAATGAGCCTTTAATCCAGTGTGGACCTTACGAGGTGTGGCTGTCATGCAAGGACTAATGCTTCTCTTGCCCTCCCACATGGCTTTTTGTTCCTACCCTTTTTCTCACCTAGAACTGGAATTCCACTGCTCAAATGGTATTTTAGCTGATAAAAAGATGTATTTAACAGGCCATGTCCCTGGAACAGTCTCAGCAGTGGGTGCCGCAGCACCTTTGTATACAGAGGTATTTGGCAAACACAACATAGCAGTTTTAATGCTGGGTTTAGTGTGGTTAACTCGCTACCTCCCTGCCATGCCCTCATTTTGGGGAGGAAAGAGAACATCTGTACACAAAGCACCTGGAGCAGAGCGCTGTGCATGGCCTTAATACCTTGCCAGGAGGCCACAGGGCCGTTTCTAATGTGCAGGGTAATTTGCATGTCTAATCAAAACGAAATGCAAACAAACCTTCCTGCTGGCTTCAACTTGTCTCTTTCTTGCTACCTTTTTCGTTTTGGAGATAACACCTTTTTTTTTTTTCCAGCTCCAAGGGTGATGACAGGGCTGCAGAAGAGGGCAGGTGCGCTCCCTGCCCGCAGGCCACGCGTTAATCACTCGTTTGGAGCTGGCCAGGGTGCGATGGAGGGGAAGGCACAGAAAAGCATGTGCTGTACGTCTCCCCTTGCCATAGCCTGCCAAGAGAGACACTTGGCTCTCCCTCCTTGTGACAGGATAGTGCTGGGGTGCATCACTGCTGACACACAAACTTAAACTTGTCATGTCTACAAAGCTTTTGTGCTAATGATGTTTCTAGCTACTGTTATGAAAGTAATGTCTGAACAGGCGCTGTGACCATCTCAGGGAAGCTGGGCAGACCCAGAGCTTCTGGATCTGAGCTCATGCCCTGCCACAGAATCACAGAATTATCGGGGTTGGAAAAGACCTTGTAGATCATCCAGCCCAACCCTGAACCTCACCCTGACTGTTCCCAACTCCACCAGATCCCTCAGCGCTGGCTCAGCCCGACTCTTCAACCCCCCCAGGGATCCCGGGGACTCCCCCCCTGCCCTGGGCAGCCCATTCCAACGCCCAACAGCCCCTTCTGCACAGAAATCCTTCCTCAGAGCCAGCCTGACCCTGCCCTGGGCAGCTTGAGGCCATTCCCTCGGGGCCTGGCGCTGGGGCCTTGGCTCCAGAGACTCATCCCCCCTCTCTGCCCCCTCCTGGCAGGGAGTTGCAGAGGGCCAGGAGGTCTCCCCTCAGCCTCCTCTGCTCCAGACTGAACCCCCCCAGTTCCCCCAGCCGCTCCCCAGCAGACCTGTGCTCCAGACCCTGCCCCAGCTCTGTTGCCCTTCTCTGGCCACGCTCGAGTCATTCAATGGCCTTTTTGGGGTGAGGGGCCCAAAACTGAACCCCCTCAGCGAGGGGCGGCCTCCCCAGGGCCGAGCCCAAGGGCTCAGATCCCTTCCCTGTCCCTGCTGGCCACGCCAGGGCTGGTACAAGCCAGGATGCCATTGGCCAGTGATGGGTTATGTTAGTGAAGAGGTTGCACACCTCCGTCTCTGGTCTTTGCTAAATGCACCCACCAACTTACGCATCAAGTGCTCACATAGTCCTGCTGGGGGATCCAAAACTTCACAGACATTCTCTTGGCCTTGAAGCTTCTAGTTTCTAGCAGGCAGTAGCCTGCTTCCTTGGGGGAAACTGGGGCACGTAGGATTCCTTTTGCTGTTGGGTCTTAGCATGGGTAAGAGCCTCACTATCTGACTAAGCATTGTGCTCCAGTTTGTAAGAAATACAGCGTTACAGACAGCGCAGTGGTTTTTTTCTAGTGTCCGTGCACAAGCGATGTGGACAGGCCGAGTATTTCACTCAGCTGCATAGCAGCTCCCTCGACTTCGCCTGGAATGTCTAATCAATGATTTCAAGCAGCCACTTAAGGACTGCAATAAAATCTCTGCTTCTAGAGAAGCAATCTCTTGGTGATAAGCCTGAACATGGCGCTCTGCAGTAGGAGTAGGAGGGCGGATTGGGCAGTCAAGCCCTTGCTGGCCCACTCAACTTAAGTGGCATGTATGTTGCTGCTTGTTTTCAGTAGCTGGCTTGGAGCAACAAAACTGCCCGTGCTGAGGCTGAGCAGCCCTGTGGCCTTGGCGGGGAAGAGCTGCTGCTCTTGGGAGAGTGGGAGATCACTGGGCGTGTTCGAAGCAATAGAACTCTGGTTTCCAAAAAGTAAATGGGTTTCTCCAAGCTGGATGTGCTAGTTTCCTTCTTGTGATCTTTGCGACGGACATGGGCTCGTTCATGGTGATAGCTGTTGCTGAATCTTGGCTTTGGAAGTCTAATTTTCTTTTCTTTTTCCCTTTGTCTAGCCAGTGTTCCCTGTGCTGCTGCTGTTGAGAAGATCTGCCGTCCCCGGCAGCCCCGTGTGCGGCGCACCTCTTCGTTAGACACCATCGTGGGCTCCTACCTGTTGGGACAGTGGCCAAGGGAAGCTGAAGGAGCTTCCACTTTGTGTATGAATGACAAAGCTACCCAGGTATAACGGCCTGCAAACTGGCCTTGAGGTCTCTGGGCCAGGAGGGGGCTGCAAAACTGAAACGAGCTTTGTAAACTGGGGTGAACAGGGAAAGCATTAAATTTCCATCCGTCCAGCTGCAACTTTCTAGGAAGGCTTTTTTTCCCCTTTTGCTTCTCAGCTTCAACTGATTCCACTTTGGTGCAGAGTTAGAATTTCCTTGGCCTTGTTTGGAGGCAGATGGCCTCTGGCTTGCTTCTCTAGTACTGGCTCACTGCTATTTTTTTTTTTTTCTGGCTTGCAGTTCTGGGCCAAGTCCTTATACAACGCTCGTGGGCTGTGTGCCACACGCTGCGAGAAGTCAGGGGTGCTCCCACAGAAGGGCTCACTAGCAGGAACAGTACAGCTCTCCACTGTAGCATGGAAAAGCTCCAGACCTCGAGGAACTCTTAGCAACCTGTAAATATTACTGTATGGCAGCAAATAGCCTTTGCCTATCTGCAGAGGTGGAAGAATTTAGAAGGATAAGAGCATCCGTTTGCTTAACAAGTTGTTTATTTAGCACATTCAATCTCTGTTACCTTGCTGTTTGATCTTTGCTGTTCAACAATTTATTACTGGGCTGTTTGCAGGAAATTCTCAATTGGATTCCAGCTTCCATTGTCCTTTCCCAAAGTATTCTTGCCTGCTTTTGTTTCAGTTCTAGTGCCCAAGAGTGCTGCTGAGGGCAGAGGGCATGCTGGAAAGGAAGGGAAAGAATTTGTCTAGCTTTATTTCTGAGTGAGCGAAGCACACTCTTCCTTTCTGTCTTCATCAGCCGTAGTGGGAACACTTAACCCTGGTGTTTTGGGGCTAATTAGTTTTTCTTGCATGTGGCCCTTTTGGGGAAAGGGTGGGAGAAGAGGGGCACCTCCTTCTTCCCGGAATGGAAGGTACTATTATGTTAATCCAGACTCTGCTGAGCATGGAGCTGATTGCTCCTCTCTGCAGTGAATAGGCCGCATGTGCCACAGTCTTTCATCAGTTATCTGCAAGTGTCTTGCAAGTGCTAATTTCACCTTGCAACATGCCTGTGAAATGAGCAGCCATCTCTGTTCACATGCAAACAAACACCTCTCTGTCAAATGGCTTGTCTGTTGAAAGCTGAGAATAAAGTCCCGGGTTCTAGACTGCCCTACATATTAACAAAAGTATTAACAAAATATTCCTCATCGTAACCTCCAGGATTCAGTCTGAAAGGATGGAAGGAGTGGCATAATAGTTACCAAACTTGGGACTTTCTCTGCTAGCCAGTACATGTTTATTCCCTCCTTATTCAGCTACTGATCAGCTGTTTTGCAGAGCTCTGTAGATTTACTATCATAAGGTGGTTAAGTGAGAGATAGAACTGCAGGTGCTCAGCGTGGGGGTGAGGATGGCAGCACTATACATGATTGGAGCTTGTGGCTTTATCTTGCTGTGCAAAGCAGGTTTTTTTTTCTCTCCTTTTTCTGAGGAAGCGGTTTTGCCGCAGTTAGTACAAAAGGTTCTGTAATTTCCTTCTGCCTTGACAGTCTGCCTGTGAGAGGTGTGACGCGTATGCGCTCTTCATTTTCAGGCCTTCCTATTGCAAACAGCGTCTTTTCTTCCTTTTTAGGCCCTAGATTTTTGTGAGCGCTGGTGCAGGGCTCAGTGCTCTGGATACCAGAGCAATAGCCTGTCTCAAACAGGGCTCAGGAGGCTCCCAGTGACACGAGGAGACTTTCTGTCACGTCCTGCAAAGCAGGACTGTTCGTAGCAGCTGGAGTTCAGCTTCCCACAGACTTGCTGTTGCAGTAATGTGGGATAGGGCTGTGGTGTTGTCTTAGACCTTTGCCTCTTCTTATGTGCGTGATCTGCTGGGATATAAAATGACAGAATGTTTTAGGATAATGGCCAAATAATGATGTTTGAGTTGTTTAGGAGAGAATATTGGAGGTAGGAAATGAGATCAGACGTGCCATGCGCTGAAAGGTTGGTCTTTGCTGTAGGATTTCCTATCACACTGGGCTGTTCCTCTGCTCTGGCACAGTCCAGGCTAGCACAGGGAGGGCTGTGACCTCAGCCTTAGTGGGACCTCAGAGGTGGCTCAGGCTGAATGGATTTTTTCTTTCAAATCAAACTGAACGCTGTAAATTGAATCGAATAACTTCTGTGCCACGATGTCTGCTGCTTACAGGCACTGCGAAATGGAGACCTGGACAGCAAATGGTTTAGCTGTAGGGAATGCAGCGTGCTCTGCTTGAGAGTGGTGTGTGTAAGGAGGGGTTTCATTCAGAGCCTGCTCAGTCAGGAGAGGGTTGGATTTCGGCCTAGAAATCACCTGTATCCCTTTACAGACGGGAAACCTGGTACCTCTAGGTAACTTGCCTTGTTCCTTTGGTTCAAATAGACTTTAAAACCTGTTTTGAGAGAAGAGGCTTCTGTCATCCCTGTGACTCAACAGGGTTGTTTAAAACAGCTGCTGTTCTTGCAGTAGCCTCTGGGGAGATCAGTTAAGCTGCTTGGAAAGGAACTGTTCTCAGGCCCTTGCACCTTCTGGCAGGCTGTCACTGAGGATGGAGGAGGGAAGTATCATCCAAAGCCTCCCACAGAAATGGCAGGCAGCAGTGACACAGGGTGAGCGTTCTGAGCAGCACTGAAATGTGATGTTGGGAAAAAATGATGGCTGGTCTTGAAAATGATGTGCCTTGGGACTGTTAGGATCCTGGAGTCTCTGCCGAGAGGGCTGAGTTCAGTGGAAGGAAGTTCACACCCTTTGCTGATCAGATTAACAGCCCCTTCTGATTTCCATTGATATTCAAACTGTAGCTGTTGCTTGGAAAACAGCTGTGTAACGTGGTGCCGAGGCTGTTTTTCTGCATGAAGAGAGTCAGCCGAGAACTGCCAGCCCTCTGCAGACAGAGGGAAGTGAGCTGGAGAGGCAGCTGGGTTTTCCAGCGCTCCGGCAGCAGTCGGTCTGCAGGCCAACCTCTGGTTTTGGTTACGCCTTTGAACTCCGATACGGGAGCCTGAGGTCTCAGAAGCAAGTTGTGTGTTCTCACAGTTGGGTGAGGCTTTTCCTCTCGGTAATGCTGCTCTGTACAATGAGTGCCTGAAACCCTGCGTCACCGCTCAGCAGACGAGAGCCTGTGCAAGCAGCGCAGGGGGTGGTTGCGGTTGTTTCTCCGGAGTAATGGTTTGGTGCCCTTTATCTTGCCAGGTACTTGTGGTGATTAAGCCACTGACTTCTGGGCAGGTCTCTTGTCATGTAGGTCTGTGAGGTCCAGTTTCCTGATAGGCAGAAATCTGGCCAAAATGACTTTATTTTGGCAAATAATAAATAGATGTCTATCTCTTAATGTGCATTACTGAGCGTTGTATTAATGGGGGGAGACTGGAAGAGGACTGTGAACAGACAGCAGTTGATTGCTTATTCTTAGGATTCTACCACCAGTCTCTAAACCAGTAAATGTTGTGATTATTCTCAGCCGTGTTTCTCATCACTTCAGACTCCAGTGTCCTGGCATGACGCGGAAGCGGGGAAAGCCAGCTCCAGTGCTCACAAGCGTTCTGCTTCTTGGGGTAGCACAGATCACCGCAGAGAGGTAAAACAGACCACTCCCAATGCTCGAGCAAGATCTGTGTTAGTCGCTCACGTACAGGATGCTCCTGCTTGCATGGGAGGGGAGTGGGAGGACAGGACGCTGTTGAAGATGAGACCTTAGCCCTTGTTCTCATCCCTAACACTCTGTGATTCGACTAAAGACTGATCTTGTTGGCTTCCTCTAGCAGGCAGCTATTGCTATTGTAAAGTAGCTCTGCTGAAACGCAGCACCTTGCTCGTCGGTGTGGTGGCCAGTGTGGGTTCCAGCTCCTCACGCTCTGTAGGTGGAGGATAATCCAGACCCACTAGAGGAAGGGCGGTGGCCACGCTGCAGCAGGGGAGTTTTTGACGAGGCCTTGCGAGTGCTTCTGGTCCATCCTTTGAGAGGTGGCTGGAGCTGCTGCTTGCGTGATTGAAACCAGCTCTATTTTGGCACTTCCTTGTGGGTTGGGAGAGAGGGGGAGGAGAGAGAGAGAGAGAGAGACAAGGCATGATCCTTTTTGGTGGAGGTGTGTTGGCTTGTCTGGTTCTGTAGCTGAAACTTTATTTGCTAGATTGCCAAACTGAAGCAACAGCTCCAGCGAACAAAGCTAAATGGCAGAAGTGGCAAAGAAAAGGAGAAGAGCTCCCCGCTCCAGGGGGACCATGCTGTCCTTGCATCGCTCAGGGTACGTTCACATCTCCCCCTGCTCTGCTGTCACCGTATGTCCTAGGGAGGTGGAGAGCAAACTCCTCTGGGCAGGTGTCTAAGCTGTTCACAGCCTCCTGCTCTCATGCCTGAGAAGGGAGAATTTTTTTTTTTCTTCTCTCACCTCTTCGGTGTGTCCTTGTGCTTTGATCTGCAGTTAGTGACTCTGCTGTCAGTCTTCTCCCATCAGCCTCCTGGAAGGCTTTGGCTGAGCCCTGGAGAGCTGTGGGAACAGGATGTAACTGCTGAGTTTGTGCAGATATAACTCTTAACTTTGATTCTGGATTGTTACAGGACTCTCCTTCAGGCTTCCTTTCTCCATCTCCCATTCTGAGGTTCAGCCCCTGCTTGCACAGGAGCCTGGAAGGGCTAAACCAGGAACTGGAGGAAGCATTTGTCAAGGAACAGGGAGATGAAGAACTTTTGCGGGTAAGTGAAGGCCACAAGATTGTCCTGTATCTTCTGAGTGGTCTCAGAAATCCTTTCCTCTGAAGACACTGCCCGTATCTGTTCTTGGCTGTGGGGACAGTCTCTTGTGTCTCGTTTTAGTTAGTTCCAGTTGTGTAACTGTCTAAATTGTGTCAAGTGACTGCTCGCTTCCCTCCTTAAAACTTGGTAGTGCTCCGAGAAATCAGCCAGTAGCAATCTTGGGATAGATGACACTTCACTGACAGCTTTAAGACACTTAGACTGGCATCCAGAGGCTACTTTGTCCTGTGCAGATGTGGCAGAAGTGATCCCAGATGGCTTAGGAACTGCAGCAACGTTTGAGAATCCGGAAGGGCCGATGGCCACCTCCCTCCCTGCAGTGGAGGCTCTGCCCCTGTCTGCATCCAGCACCCCAGGGAGTTGGACCTTGAGCTGCAACTGCTGTCAAACCTGTTCTCTTGTGACAGGGGTTTCTTGCTTCTTTAAGACTTGGCTTCTTCCCCAGATACTGGATGTCCCAGACGGCCACAGGGCTCCCGCGCCTGCCCAGAGAGGCTCTGGAGATGCATCCCTGACTCTGGAGCCCAGCAGTGGCAGCTGTAGCAGCCTCTCTCTTTCTCCTTCCCCCTCCGTGCCTCTCCACCTTTCTCCACACACCCCAGGGAGACTGGCAGCAGAAGAGCCCTCCTCTGTGGCAGATGAGGGGCAGCCAGATCCAAAGGAGAAAGGTAAACACCGAAAGCAGAGGGGTTGGGAAGTCGGGGAGACAAAGGGGACCAGGGCTACAAAAACCACGGTGCTCATGTCTGCCTGCTGGGCTGAAAGCTGCAGCTGAGATGGGAGAGAGGGTCTTGACTAAACTGTAGTGGACTTATAAAGCTCCAGTAATTACCCTCCAGGTGGGTGGTTTCCAGTATAAGATGGAGGATGTGAGCTGGGAACTACACAGATGAAATGCCCTAAGCTTTGGGGTATTGTAGCCTGCAGCCCTCAGAGTCTAGAAGAGCATGTCTGGTGTTGAGTTAGTGCTTTTGAATTCTTCTAAAAATTTCACAAAAAGTGTCCTTTTTCCTGCTAGAGGAGGGCAGTCCTTCACCAGTCCTGGCCTTTGCTTCTTCTCCTCGACCCAACCACAGCTACATGTTTAAACGGGAACCTCCTGAGGGATGTGAGAAGGTCCGGGCCTTTGAAGAAGCTTCGTAAGTATGAGGAGTTGTTGGCAGAAGACAACTCGCATGAGGTTGGTCCTGTGGGAGGATGCTGGAGCGGGGGCAGCCGAGGCTTCTCTTGCTGCAGTTGCCTAAAAGTAGGGAGCAGCAACCCTGTTCTAAAAGTAGGGAGCAGCCTCTGGGAAAACACTCCCAGTAAAAAGGTGGCTGCTCAGACCCTGGTGAGAGCTGAAAGCTGGAATTGCAAACCTGCAGCAGTGCTCAGAAGGATCTTGTGATTCCTCACCCTTCCCAGGCAGAGGGTTTTCCTCAGCCAGCAGAGCCCTTGAGGAGAAGAGGTGGTTCTCCTATAAAAAATGTGTTTCCAGAACAGGAGGGGGCAGAGAGGGGGGATGAGTCTCTGGAGCCAAGGCCCCAGCGCCAGGCCCCGAGGGAATGGCCTCAAGCTGCCCAGGGCAGGGTCAGGCTGGCTCTGAGGAAGGATTTCTGTGCAGAAGGGGCTGTTGGGCGTTGGAATGGGCTGCCCAGGGCAGGGGGGAGTCCCCGGGATCCCTGGGGGGGTTGAAGAGTCGGGCTGAGCCAGCGCTGAGGGATCTGGGGGAGTTGGGAACGGTCAGGGGGAGGGTCATGGTTGGGCTGGAGGAGCTGCAAGGGCTTTTCCAACCCAGAGGATTCCATGAAAACAAAACAGGCTCCTCGTGCCGCTCTGTACCTGAGGAGTGATCCAGCTCCCGGGGGGTTCAGCTCTTAGTCAGGCTCTTTGCAGGGTGCCCAGCTCCAGGTGTTTTCCCGGCGGCTCCTCGCTGCCCTTGGCCGTGTCCGTCCCTAACCCCGCCCGCTCCGTCTCTCTCCTTCAGCTCCCCCAGCCCTGACCAGCCCTTCCAGCCTTCCTGCCCTGATAAGAACAAAGTGCACTTCAACCCCACTGGTTCTGCCTTCTGCCCCGTCAGCCTGGTGAAGCCTCTCTTCCCAAACGTGGGCTTCCTCTTCCGGGGTTTCCCGCCTCCTTCCAGCCCCGGCCCGGGCCCGTTTCCATCCTGCCAGCCCCCCACCCCCGGCCCCTTCCTCGGGGTGCGGAAGGACGCTGCAGTAGACGGCTTCAGTGAGGTCTCCACGTCTCCTTCGCTGAATTACGAACACTGGAAGCGTGGCCAGCCCGAGGAGAGCGTCGTCTTCCACAGCTCTCTGGTGGTGTGAAGCCTTTAGGAAAGCTCAGCCAGCAACAGCAGCTCTGGCTCCTCAGCGTGTCTCTGCCAGCCTGGGGAGACTTTAGTGCCTTGAAGTTGGGATGTGACAGCCAAGAGGCGGCTCTGGAATTGCGAACCACAGCAGGTCTTCCTCCCGAGGATAACAGAAACTGTGAAATACAGTGTGCCACAGGACTCCTCGCTGCCGGAGGGGCTTGTTTCTCTGAGCCTCCCCTGTTCAAAGCACTTTTCCTGTGTTGAATTGTCTTTGTTTCCTGTGTGATTGTTTCGCTGGTGAAGAGCAGCCGGGCGCTGCTGCGGGGGAGCAGAGGCAAACTCCTGCTCTGTGGCTCTGGGAACAAGGTTGAATTCAGGTCGGAGGGTCCTTGGCACCGCTGCAGCTCTCTGGGATTGCTGAACCCTGGGGAGTGGGAAGAGGGGAGAAGGGACCTGTAGGGTGGCTGCCCCTGGGTGTATCGGAGTAGAACGCGTTGTGTAGCTGCACTGTGAAGACGGCTCATCGCCCTCGGAGCACAGAGAGGGCTGGCAAGCAGCAGCTCCCTCTCCCTGCCTCCCCTGGCCACCTTCACCCCTCGAAACAAGCCCGGAGCTTTAAGGTGGCCGGTGCTAAATTGGGGGGGGGGATGCAGGTGGCTGAAGGCAGCTGCCACAGATCCGTGCTCGGGAAAGGGGTGACTGGGGGGGGTGAGGGCGGAGATGGGAGCTGCCTCTCTGCTCTCCCCGCAGGTGGGCAAAGGGCTCCCAGGAGCCTGCAGGGAACGGAGGGAAAACCGGCAGCACAGGAAGGGCCCTGCCCCAGGGGCGTGGGTGCTGCTGTAGAGAAACAACCTGCTGCCTTCCAGCCTGGAGCCCCCGGGCCGGCGCTGGATCCCTGGGGGGGGGGGGTGGATGGATGGAACCCGCGGTCCCCCTGAGGGCACTAGGGGGTGTGTGGAGCTGTGACCGCAGCTGGGCTGGAGCCCGAAGTTGTTGCCCCCCCACCAGCAGCTCTGCCCCGGCGTGAGGCCTCGGGAGGCGAAGCGATAACATGGGAACGTGGATTGTAAAAGCCTCTTGACAACAAAAAGTATTTGATTTTTGTGTTCTGTTGCGAAGGCTCGGGGTTGTATCGAAGAAGCCTATTTTCTTGTATCTGATGTAGAAACTCTATTTTCTTCCAAAGACACTATTTTTGCAGCTGTTTGAAGTTTGTATTTTATGTATGTTTTGCAAAGCTTAAAGGAGGAACGTTTAGCTTTGGAGTTCCTGTCTTGTGTTTAGAGGGTTGGTTGTTGTTGTTGTTTATTTTTTGCAGATGCTGGTATTGCCAGCTAAAAGGAAACTAAATAAATATTTCAGGCATCCAAAGTACTTCTTGGGGATCTCATATATACCGAGTCTAGAGCGGGGCCGTGAGGGAGCTCAGCAGATGGTGAAGCCGGTTTACAGCTGCCGGGAGCGGGCGGGCGGGCGGCGGGACCTGCGCGGCGCTGCGGGGAGGCCCTGCCCTCTGCGCATGCGCGCCCCCTGCCCGAGTCGCTCAGGCGACGGCGGGAACGCGAACCAGGTACCGCCCATTAGCCCCGCCCCCTGCGTGCAGCCAATCGCCGCCCTCCACATAGGGTTATGTCACTGCAAGGGCCGCGCTCGGCGAAGGTCCCCAGGCCGGGGCTGCCCCGGGAGATGCCTGACACGAGGGGCGCCCCGCGGCTCCGGCCGCGGCCGAACCGCGGCGGGGACGGCCCCGGAGTGTCCCCGGAAGGTCTCGTTGTGCCTCTCCCGGCAGGGTCTGCCCGCTCCCCCGCCCTCCTCCGCCCCGCGGCGGGTCCGGCAGCGCGGCGGGCGGCCCTGGAGGGCCCTGGTCGGCGGGCGGGCGCAGGCCGGGGCGTATGAGGCCGCCCGCTCCGCCGCCGGCCGCGCTGCGGGATGTGGTGCTGGACGTGGCCCCGGCGCTGAGCGGCCGCGCCGCCGCCATGGGAGCGAGCGCGAACGGCGCCGCCCTGCCCGAGCGGCTCCGCCTGCCCGTCTGCTTCCTCGGCGTCTTCGCCTGCTACTTCTACTACGGCATCCTGCAGGAGAGCATGTGAGCGGGGACGGGGGGACCGGGGCGGGGGGAGCGGGAGGCCGCCCTCGCTGCGGGCCCCCCGGCGCGGTCCCGGCCCGGGGGAGCCTTCCCTGGGTTGGGTCCCGCCCGGTGTCTCAATGCGCCCCGGGGCTGCTGCTCCAGGCCGGGCCCCGCCGCTGATGTCAGCGTATCCCGCTCTTGCAGCACGCGGGGACGGTACGGGGAAGGCGCCAAGCAGGAGAAGTTCAAGTATGCCCTGACCCTGGTGTTCATCCAGTGCGTGATCAATGCTGCCTTCGCCAAGCTCCGTAAGTTGGGTCTCGAGGAGCTGCCAGGGCGCCCGGGGGTTCCGCTGCATGATGAGGTGATTTACTCCTCAGAGGGGTCAGTTGCTGCCACCCTCACGGCGAAGCGTCACCATCACAGAATCCTCTGGGTTGGAAAAGACCTTGTAGATCATCCGGCCCAACCATGACCCTCCCCCTGACCCTTCCCAACTCCCCCAGATCCCTCAGCGCTGGCTCAGCCCGACTCTTCAACCCCCCCAGGGATCCCGGGGACTCCCCCCCTGCCCTGGGCAGCCCATTCCAACGCCCAACAGCCCCTTCTGCACAGAAATCCTTCCTCAGAGCCAGCCTGACCCTGCCCTGGGCAGCTTGAGGCCATTCCCTCGGGGCCTGGCGCTGGGGCCTTGGCTCCAGAGACTCATCCCCCCTCTCTGCCCCCTCCTGGCAGGGAGTTGCAGAGGGCCAGGAGGTCTCCCCTCAGCCTCCTCTTCTCCAGACTGAACCCCCCCAGTTCCCCCAGCCGCTCCCCAGCAGACCTGTGCTCCAGACCCTGCCCCAGCTCCGTTGCCCTTCTCTGGCCACGCTCGAGTCATTCAATGGCCTTTTTGGGGTGAGGGGCCCAACACTGAACCCACTCAGCGAGGGGCGGCCTCACAAATTGAGGTGCAGTCGACTGTCCCTCATGCCTCTGGTGACGTCCCGTAGGTGCCTCCTGCTGGCAGTGGCTGTTGGCAGCTCTCCTGACCTTCATCTTCTCTGTTTGCCTTCCAGTGATCCAGTTTTTCGATGCTGTCAAAGCGGATCGCACCCGGAGCTGGCTGTACGCCGCCTGCTCCCTCTCCTACCTGGGCGCGATGGTTTCCAGCAACTCAGCTCTGCAGTTCGTCAGCTACCCAACCCAGGTGGAGTGGGGCGAGGGGGGCGCTCAGCACCCTGGTACCCCCTAACGCTGGGGTGCTCTGGAAACGGGCACCGTGCTGAGGAAGTTAATGCTGCGGAAGAAACGATGTGGAGGGAAACTGCGATTTTGACACTTTTTGTAGCTGCTGTCATGGGACCATGTCAGTGGGTTTCAGTCAGCACAGGGGAGGGGTTAAAAGAGCTCAAATTGTTCCAGAAAGGGAATAGCAATCTCTAGAAACCAGGGGAATTTGCTAATTAGGAGTTGGTGCCAATGTTGGAGGCCTTGAGAGGATTCTGAAGCCTTCGCTGTTAATTTACCAGTTGCCCAGAGTTGGTGTTTTTTGCCTCTTTTTGTGAAGCCCCTGCTGTGTTTTATTGGAGGGGTGTGTCAGGGTGTTCTGACCCCTCTGATCACCCTCCGGCGGCCCCCATCGCTCTGCTTGGAGGCAGGTGATGGTACACAGGGAGTTAACACAGTTTTTCTTTTACAGGTCCTTGGCAAATCTTGTAAGCCCATTCCAGGTGAGCAAATTTCACGTTTCTTCTCATACGTTTGTGTGGATTTCTCGTGCCCTCAACGAGGATCTCGGTTGTCAAAACGGCGCCTCTGCGGGAGGAACACGTGGTGTTTTGTTCTGTTGGGCCAAGTTAAAATCCCCTGAGAGGGTTTTGGGAGCAGTTTTCTGATGTTGCTTCTTTACAGTCATGCTTCTAGGCGTGACTTTGCTGCGGAAGAAGTACCCGCCAGCCAAGTATCTCTGCGTCCTGTTGATAGTGGCAGGCGTGGCCCTGTTTCTCTACAAACCGAAGAAGGGGGCTGGCAGTGACGACCACGTCTTTGGCTACGGGGAGCTGCTGCTGGTGAGTGCTGCCCACACACCCATCCCCTGGCGGGGCGAGGAGGAACGGGCGGTTATGACAACGAGAAGGCCACATCCTTTGTCCCTCAAGCGTCCCCTAAAGCTGGTGTGGAAACGCTTGTGCAAGAGGGCGGCTGGATTTGAGGGGTGTGCTTGGAAGCTGTGGAATGAGAGCATGTGAGTGCACATGCACCCCTCTTAGTGTATGTTTGGAGGCTGTATAATTGCTGTTTAATAAGTGATTGGGGTGTAAAAAAAGGAGGAGAATGCTCAAGATCTTCCCCACAGAGAAGAAATGAAAAGTGCAGGTTTTCTTGGCTCTCTCTTATCTCTTCCTCTTTTCTTAGCTGCTGTCGCTGACCTTGGATGGGCTGACTGGTGTCTCTCAGGACCACATGAGAGCTCACTACCAGACGGGCTCCAATCACATGATGCTGAATGTTAATCTCTGGTCCACCTTGTTCCTGGGGGCTGGTAAGGAAACACACACCCCTGCCTCTGCAAAACCCACAGCCACTGCACCCAGAGCCTGCCCCGGGACACCCCGAGGGGAGAGATATTGTGTCCTGCCAGTCAGAGAGGGACTGGGGGGGTTGATAATGAGCCAGCAGTGTGCCCAGGGGGCCGAGGAGGCCAATGGCATCCTGGCTTGTGTCAGCACTGGCGTGGCCAGCAGGGACAGGGAAGGGATCTGAGCCCTGGGCTCGGCACTGGGGAGGCCGCCCCTCGCTGAGGGGGTTCAGTGTTGGGCCCCTCACCCCAAAAAGGCCATTGAATGACTCGAGCGTGTCCAGAGAAGGGCAACGGAGCTGGGGCAGGGTCTGGAGCACAGGTCTGCTGGGGAGCGGCTGGGGGAACTGGGGGGGTTCAGTCTGGAGAAGAGGAGGCTGAGGGGAGACCTCCTGGCCCTCTGCAACTCCCTGCCAGGAGGGGGCAGAGAGGGGGGGTGAGTCTCTGGAGCCAAGGCCCCAGCGCCAGGCCCCGAGGGAATGGCCTCAAGCTGCCCAGGGCAGGGTCAGGCTGGCTCTGAGGAAGGATTTCTGTGCAGAAGGGGCTGTTGGGCGTTGGAATGGGCTGCCCAGGGCAGGGGGGAGTCCCCGGGATCCCTGGGGGGGTTGAAGAGTCGGGCTGAGCCAGCGCTGAGGGATCTGGGGGAGTTGGGAACGGTCAGGGGGAGGGTCATGGTTGGGCTGGAGGAGCTGCAAGGGCTTTTCCAGCCAAGGTGATTCTGTGAAAACCGGGCCCAGAACACTTTTCGCCAGTAGCTTCATATTTTGGGTGGTTTTTTTCTTGTCGGGTGTGTGAGGAGTTGGCGTGGCTGTAGCTCTCCCCGTGCCCACTAGAGGACACCGCTCCACGCACAGCGTGGCTGCCCAACCCCACGGGCTGGCTCCAGGCTCACGGCTCTCCTGTGCCGGGAGCAAACATGAAGCTTTCTGTTCCAATTAGGGAGTAGCACTTCTAATTAATTGCTAGGCACTGTTTTGTCAGCATTGGATCTGCAGTTAATGATTGCTTCCTTCGTTAATTAACTAGGAAAGTGATCACTTTTTCTCCTGTTCTCTTTGTTTTCCATTGTGTAGGATGGAGCCTTTGCTTTTAGTAGCTCCTGTTGGGTTATGGATTAGAGGATGGGTTGGGTTGGAAGGGACCTTAAAATTCCAACCCCCCTGCCCCAGGCAGGGCCACCTTCCACTAGCCCAGGTTGCCCAAAGCCCCGTCCAGCCTGGCCTTGAACCCTCCCAGGGAGGACGCAGCCACAGCTTCTCTGGGCAGCCTGTGCCAGGGCCTCACCCCCCTCACAGGGGAGAATTTCTGCCTTAGATCGGATCTAAATCTCCCCTCTGTCGGTTTAAAACCATCACCCCTCGTCCTACCCTACCCCCCTGATCAAGGGTCCCTCCCCCCGTTCCTGCAGCCCCTTTCAGCCCTGGGGGGCCGCTCTAAGGTCTCCCCGGAGCCTTCTCTCCTCCAGCTGAACCCCCCAACTCTCCCAGCCTGTCCTCACAGGGGGGCTCCAGCCCCCCAAGCATCTCCGTGGCCTCCTCTGGCCCTGCTCGAGCAGGTCCGTGTCCTTCTGCTGTTGGTGCCCCAGAGCTGGGCACTCTGGGCAGGGTAAACTGAAATTATACTACGTAGGCAGTGGCTGCTCAGGCTGCCTCTGGGCTTGTAATTCAGGCTTTTTATCTTGATCTTTCTTCCAGGGATCCTGTTCACTGGAGAGCTCTGGGAGTTCTTGAGTTTTACGGAACGCTACCCCAGCATCATTTACAACATCCTGCTGTTTGGCCTGACGAGTGCGCTGGGTCAGGTAAATACAGAATCCCAGAATCATCCGGGTTGGAAAAGCCCCTGAAGCTCCTCCAGCCCAACCATGACCCTCCCCCTGACCCTTCCCAACTCCCCCAGATCCCTCAGCGCTGGCTCAGCCCGACTCTTCAACCCCCCCAGGGATCCCGGGGACTCCCCCCTGCCCTGGGCAGCCCATTCCAACACCCAACAGCCCCTTCTGCACAGAAATCCTTCCTCAGAGCCAGCCTGACCCTGCCCTGGGCAGCTTGAGGCCATTCCCTCGGGGCCTGGCGCTGGGGCCTTGGCTCCAGAGACTCACCCCCCCTCTCTGCCCCCTCCTGGCAGGGAGTTGCAGAGGGCCAGGAGGTCTCCCCTCAGCCTCCTCTTCTCCAGACTGAACCCCCCCAGTTCCCCCAGCCGCTCCCCAGCAGACCTGTGCTCCAGACCCTGCCCCAGCTCCGTTGCCCTTCTCTGGCCACGCTCGAGTCATTCAATGGCCTTTTTGGGGTGAGGGGCCAAATACACCTCCCTTGTCGCGCAGCCTTCGCAGGGATGTGTTTGCCCAGCTGGGAGACAGCAGAGTGAGGCGGCTTCACTTTCCGTCACTTTGGCTGTTCCTTGCTTTCTGTACAGGCTGCCTTGGGGGTAAAACTGGTTTAAGTTTGTATGAAAATAATCCGGATTTGAAGTAAGATTCATTTAGCTCTGGCTTGATGACTTTTCACCCGAAAATATGACCCGTGTTGTACTATTTTTCAGTCAGAGTGACAAAAGGCACCTTGTTTGTTATTTACAGAGTTTTATTTTCATGACTGTGGTATACTTCGGACCTCTGACTTGCTCCATCATCACCACAACCCGCAAGTTCTTCACCATTTTAGCGTCCGTCATTCTGTTTGCCAACCCCATCAGTACCACGCAGTGGGTGGGGACAGTCCTGGTGTTCTTGGGTAAGTCTGGGAAGCAAAACACCTGAGGCCTGGCCCCTGTTAACAAAAGGAAAGCTGACAAAAGATGCTGGTCAAAAACAAAAAAAAAAATTAGAATACTCGTTGGAACAGTGTGTTAGTACCAGCACAGGGAAAGGGGAACGTGACTCCCACCAGATCTACGTGCTCCTTTCCCCCCACACTGGTTAAGTCGCTGCCTCTGACCGTTCATAAATCGGTGCTGTTAAGCTGATTTTTCCCAGAGTTTCTTGGCTTATGTTTGTAGGAAGAAGAAATTTTCTGTGCACACAGATTATTTTGTCTCTTTGCAGGCCTTGGACTCGATGCCAAATTTGGGAAGGGAGTGAAGAAGACATCGCATTGAGGAAATGGTTGATCTCTGCAGTTGGAATGAACTTTTAATTTATTGTCTTGTACCTCAAAATCTGTTATGAAACTGGACTCAGGATAGGTAATCAGAAGGGGAGTGTCTGGATTTTTTTTTTGCTTTAGTTTTTTATTTCTAAATTGTCTTAAAAATGTAATACTTTAGTTTTAACTGTAATTAAGCTTTTTTTTTTTTTTTTTTTTTTCTGTAATCAAAGCTGCATTACTAGATCCTAGCAGCAGGATGAAATTCTTGCCTTAACAGGAAAAAAAACCCGTTCATATCTTTATTAAAGAAAAAGATACAATGGCCACTTTTCCGGAACTTTAATTTCAGTATTGTTGGCTGATCTTGGGGAGAAACAGCACACTTCCCTCCGAGGGGAGGACTAGCTGTAGAATTATGTTAGTTCTTTGGTGTGGCCTGGAAAGGCCCCTGGATTAAAGGCTGGTGTTGAAGACCACCCCCTCTTCTGACTGCTCGTATGGTTTTTCCAGAACTGGGTTGGTGGAGCAGCCAGTTGGACGTTCTGCCGTTAAGGTCACGTGTGTGACCACCGAGATGTGTCACATCCTTCACCCCAGCTCTTCTAAACCAGAAGCAACTCTTGGCATATGTCAAAGTTTACAGGAAACCTGTTTAACCAGTGGAGCCCAAATGAATTCTTTTCATCCCCTCCGCTAATGAAGGAAGGGGACCCTCTGCTGCTAAAACCATGCCAAGGTTGTGTGACAAGGGCTTCTAAACGTTGAAAGGGCCCTTGTTAATTAACCACCATCACGATGAGCCTTGGAACACCCGCTCCTGGGCACAGGCTGGCTCCCCAGTGTTGTACTGGGAGGAGTTATTACCATAATGATGCCTTCAGAGTTGGAGAGCAAAATTCTCCAAAGAGCAAACTTTACACATGAAAGCATGTTTCTACCAGCTGTCGCTTGGTCTCCATCTGTTCTGTGGCTTTGGCCTTTTGTCCCTCCAGATGGGATCTTGATCTCTCTCCTGAGCGCCTGTTGTAAGTCTCTCTCTCCATCCCCTGCTTCCTCCACCCCTCCAGCGTTTCTTTACAACTTTTTTGGCCTCAAATTTGGTTTTCATTAATCTTACTATCCTACAGTTCTACTCAAACAACGCGTTTCTTGCAAAATTAAACCTGAGGCTGTTAAAGGGTTTTTCTCTGTCACCTTCACCTCTTTGCTAACTTCCATTGTCTTAAAGGTCAAGTGATAAGTAGTAAACAAACATGTCCTCAGTAGTAGAGAAGCCTGAAGTAAAAGCTTCTGTGACTTAACTCCATGAGTGCTGCCTGACACACACCCTGCGCTGGCATCTGCTACTGTGTGGAGATTCTCCCTTCCCTGAAGACAGTTTACACTTCCCAGTATCTCTAAGGTAATGATTACTATTTCCATTTTATAAAAGGGAGCAGAGAAATTGCGTGACTTGTTCATGAACGCTGTGGCAGAGATAAGAATTATCTTCTGTGTGATTTAATCATAAAACTATCTTTGCTCTCTTTTTATAGGACTTGTATTCCTCTCTCTCAGCACTATCTTAAACTTAATCAAGTCTCAAACTCAGCAACCAACAGCAGCAGAAGTATTCTAGGCGAGCTCTCAATTCTATTCGTTTTGCAGACTTGTTTTCCCTTCTGTTAAGTTAGTAATCTAGGATTAGACCCAGCTCCCACATCACTGTGCAAACACCTGAAAAATGCATTATAAATCACTTACTCCCTCAACCGTCCACTTCCTTGTGATAATCGTGGAATTTCTGTTAAAACATGTTGCCTGTTCAGAATATTTGAGTCATTGCTGTAACAAACTACTCTGTTCTAGCGAGTGTGCTACGAATCAAAAGGGAATTAGCTCTGTTTTGATTCCGCAGAAGCAGAATTGTTTAATAGCAATAATTCTATACTGACTAAAGCTCTTGAGAAAGGACATGATCAGAAACTGAGGGAGTGAGATAGCAGCAGCCTTTCTCCGCTGTGCTGTCCGTCTGTTATCGGTGATCTCCTTTTTATTTACAGCATCTCAAGCCAAATTGCCTTTTCTCTGTACAGAGACTGCTTTTCTGAACTCTTCTTCTCCCCCTTTTGCCCCGAGTCTAGGTGTAGCTTTAGAAGAAACTGAGTCTTAAAGAAAAAAACACCACCCCCAAACCACCAAAACAAACAAAAAAACCCCACCACAAAACCAACCAAAAAAACAAAGACTTTGTTAATTCTTTTCTTAACCACTGAAAAGAAGCCACTGTAGATTCAAGGGAACTTGCTCAAAGCCCCAGGTCTGTCCCCTTGCCCACGCTGCAGCAGCCTAGAGGACCAGCAGAAAGAATGAAGTTGGGAGCTTCCCAAGGTCTATTTTCTAAGCCAAGATCTGTCTTTACCAATATCTTCAACTTGTCTGTATTCAGAGCACAGATTTAAAGATCAGTCTGCCAAGAAGAAAGAAAATAAAGGAGATTTTCTCTCTCCTGATTGCTGCAGGCTCCCTTGACCCACTTTAGCTCTAAAGCCTATTCCTGGTATTGCTCCAACTTGGTTCTTGCTGCACCTCTGACTCTTAGTCAATACGAATTTCTTAAAACAAAGGCAGCTTTTGTACCTACCTTGAGTCTGAATCCTTTGGATTTCCTTGGACAGCTTGCTGTCTTCTCTCCAGACCTCACGTACTGCAAGATCCCAGAGGAGGCTACAAAACCAATTCAAGAAGCTGTTTTCAAATCAGCACTGGCTTTTCTTGGACAGTTTGAACAACGCTGCCACAAAGCAGGTCCCCAGCCCTGAGCTGTCGGGAGGATTGCTGCAATACCTCTCCCCAGTGACAGACTGGTTACCACATTTTGAGAAGCCTGCCTGGTGGCTTTTGGTGTATGTCACTGCTCGAGTTCAGCTGTCTCTAAATAAAGACAAGTAAACTCCAAAGGAACTGGGTTAGGATCCAATAAAGTTTTCATCTCCTGTGTTACTTTTTCCGATTAGAAATGGTAGCTCCTCTTCGAGGCACCTTTTGCAGAGGGATAATTCTGTTTAATAAGTTTTTTTGGCTTTGTTCTTTTTTTATAAAGAGCTCAAGTGTCTTCAGAGGCAATGCTTGAATTTCTGGTGAAGTGTCAGGAAAGGCTTTCTGTCTTCAAGTAAGAGATTAGTAACAAACAAAGTGTTGACAGAACTTACTCTAGTTTATCCAGATACTGCATAACACCCAGGGTATGGCTGTGCAAAGGAATTCTTAACTGCTGCTGGCAAGTTATAGTTTGCTTACTGTAAGAAGGAAGCGTTCCGTGGTAGCATGTGCACCTATAAACATTTTAGAGGTTTCAGGGAATTAAAGCACAGCGCCCAGGGTCTCCACCAACAGTCTGGGCTTTACCAGTTCTGCTACAACTCAGTTTGTCTGTTTTTGGTTTTTGGGGTTTTTTTTCTAGATATTCTCCAGTTTATTAAAGGGTGCAAATCTAGTTAAATAAAAAGCACTACCTTGTTCTTTTTAGTCCTGTGTGCTTGATCTGTCTGTCTTTCCCAGAAAATAATGCCAGATTTTCCAAAATGAAAAGTTTTTGTAAAGTGTCAAACATGGCCCTTCGCAGCCAAGATGGTAGGTGCTTTGAACACCCACTGGGTAATGTTGGGAGTTTGGGTTGACTTACCAAGGAGTTACTAAAGGGAACACTTGTGGTTTGTTCCTTCCTTCACAGATGTGACTGGTCTTTCTCTGAGTAGAAGAGGAAGGGAAATCAGTTGAGTGGGAGATTAGTTAATTAAGTGCCTTAGACGAAGCCCTGCAAATACAAAACATGAAAGTTAGACTGAGAAGTGATGAGGAGATTCCATTTTCTTCTACTTTTTGTTGGCTCCAGAGTCCCAACCTTGAGTCCGTTTATGACTCAGCCAGTTACCAGCAGGGGGAACCCTTATTTCAATAATTTTCAAGAAATACAAGGAGAAAAACAACCAAAAAAAGCAGTTCCTGTTTAATTAACGATATAACTGTACTTCTAGAGTCTTTGTGCTTACAGTAAAAGCATAATGTGGAAATCAAGGTCTTCCTCCATTTTTATTCTGTTTCTTTTTGACCGTCAGCAGAAGCAAAGTCGTTAGAAGATTTGAGACAATCCCCATCTCTTGTGCAGAACGGCCTCCGTTACAAATAGCATCAGTATAAAGAAGTATGTGCACACCTGCATGTCCTCGTGTCCTCATGTAACACAAACAGCTGGCATCCTGCACAGCAGCAGCCACTGGCGTCACAGTCGACAGTTTTGAAAACATTTCTGCCAGAATTCTCCTAGGAACCTTGTCAGTTCTTGGAGGTTCCGGGGAGATGAGAATAAACAGATTACATTGCTGCAGTGTTTGTGCCTGTTGTCCCTCCAGGAGGAACTCGTTGATGTATCAGCTAGGAAAGGTGAAGTTTTATTTCATAGCTAACTGAGGCAAGGCATCCACAGGGGGGAAAACTTGGCAGCTGTGTTCCTTTTCCTTTCATCTTCCTTGTTTTTACGAGCTCCTTCTGCAACTCCATCAGCAGATGTTTAAAAAAAAACCAAAAAACAAATGTTTAGAGAGTGCATAGAATAAGGTAGATGATAGCGTGTGCGTGTATATTTTGTAGGGGTGGATATAATTGTGTAACACTGATAATTTTCTGGTCAGAGGATAGTAAAGACTCGCACTCAAATTACAATTTAAGGCATAAGGAAGTTATTAAAATCAATTGATTGCCAGTCTTGAACATACCAATCAAAAACCCAACCCAAAAGGTGATTCTTCAAGAACAACTAAGATTTATGCTGTGCCACTCGGTTAAAAGTTAGTGATTATTCTGCATGAGAGGATAAAAAATAAAATAAATCAGAGTTTATCCTGTGGGATTCCAGAGTCTTGCAAAGGAAACAGGAATTCCTAACAGATTTTGTGGACTGAAAAGCACATGAGAATCAAAATAGCACCCATCAGGGAAAAGATGTGCTAGCTTTAGAGTCCCACTTCAGCATGTAGTAGGTTTATGCTGACTAGTAGTAGGACCTTTGTAAGGCTGATAGGGGCGGGAGATGCATTGGAAATAGATACTCTATAATATAATAATCAATTTACAGTTTGTAAGTAATAGAATTGCAGCAACAGTGAGCCAGGAATGCAAGTAAAGAACAGCAAAACCAGTAACTGCCTCAGACTGAAACTGAGACAGTCAGTTGTTGCTGTATGTCACACTGGAATGAGGTATTTGGTTTAAATATTTTAAGGAAAAAAAAAAAAAATTAAGATGAAGACTGCATTTAAGGCTTCAGAATTAAACTAGCAAAAATGGTCATATGGCTTTTTTTCCTTTCTCTTGCTGTGTTTTTCCACAGTGCTTGCAATGTCATTTTTACTCTTTCAGTATATTTATGCATATAGAGGATCCAGAATGCTTTTCCTACCTTCTTCATCATCACATTTCAGCTACTTTGGTAAGCCCACAGCCTGTTTCTGAAGTTTTTATCAGCAATTAACCTGTGTTGAAGAAAAAAAAAAATTGTTCAGAAGACAGCATGGTTTTCATACACAGTCCTCGTTGAAATATCCTGACTCATTCAGCAGAGATGTTTTGATAGGAGAGCGCAGGGACCAGCCTGCCAGAGTCAGGGGTGGTGGTGATGTGTTTTTTTTTTTTTTCCTGGAAGTAGGTTCAGGCCCTTTACCAGGTCTTCAGTGACTCCACGAGCAGCAGGGATGTGCAGCATCAGGCATTCCCAGGAGTGGTTCTATTAGCACAGACCAGATGCTGAAAAATCCATAAAAGTTAAAATCCAGCCAGGTCAGTCATGGAAACCTTCCGTCGCTTGGAACGAGTGCTAAGTCTTTTGTTTGAAACTTGAAAATGGGAATGAAATGAAATAGTCGAACAGGCATCCATAATTCTGGGGACAGCAAGGACAGATTTCCATAACAGTCCTTGTACACTGCGATTTGCTTTGCAGGTGGCACTAGCACCCCACACTGCTTAATCAAACGTTGCAGTTTCTCCTTTCTAATAGCCAGTCTAAAGACACTAAGGAATCTTGCAGCAGCCCTGGGACATGAGCAGAGGGCATACCAGGCCTGTCTGTAATGGTCTCTTCCCACTGATAGCAGAAAACTGTCCTCCAAAGGATGATTTCCCACCTAAAATTAAACGTTACAAAAGCAATAAAAATCTCAACCCTCTCAAGTACGCTCAAAACAGTAGGGAGCACTGTCTCCAGTTTCTGAGGAAGTGGAAAAAAGTAGAGTTGAATTTGTGTCCTCTGGCAGCATGACTGCCTGACATTCATTAGCTAAAGTTCTAAAAATCACTTCTCAGAACAATGCAAATGGTTTTCCAGGCAAAGGCTGCCTCTCTCAGTCCTTATCAGCTTTGAGGAGCTGAGGCTGCTTTCCAGACAAATTTGCAGCCTGCTCTGATTCAGTTTATTCTCAGAATTACAGTGTCACATTCTCCCAAGGTCTTGAGAGATCTCGTTCATTGAACGTGATAGGCTATAATTTGTTAATTAGTTTAACAGTGAGTGTGGCAGGAAAAAAAAAAAAACAAATCCTTGTTCTGGGATTAAGAAACACCACCAGTTTGGATTAGCAGGTTCTGCCCCTGCCTTAGGACCCGTGTGGCAATCCAGTCACCCAAAGAATTTCAATGATTAGTAAATTTTTTATTTTTGTACGAACAGCTAGACTAGATCTGCAGAAAGGGGAGTGTTCACAGCCACCCCTGGGGAGATGTAAAGCAGTCTGAACACACTAAATACAACTGAATTACCAACTTCTCTAAATAATGAGGCATGGGATGTATCAAATTGGGCACTTTAAGTTAGTGTGGAGTTTTGACATAAGCTTTATTTTCCCTGGTTTGATAAATTCTAAGATTTTCTTCTCCCCTCTTGTCTAATATAGATGTATATAATAATTATGAAGTATTATCACTTAAAGTCACAGGGGTACCAGTTAAGATGGCTTCATTGATATTTCTAAGCAGCAAGACACTCTTATCTGGTAATTCTGGAAATGCCCAGGAAGAAATGAATTAATTTTGCAGTCAGTAAATACTTTAGGAAGTGTGAGTTACATAAAGCTTGGGCCCCCATACAGGAGGCAACATTTAATTTTATTTTTTTATATAACATTTAATCACGTATAAACTTACCCAGTCACAGAAAGGGACAGCACAGTCCAGTGAAAAAAGGTTCTGTAAGTGCTGGAATCAGCAGTGCCTGGTTTCCTCCAGATGTGAGGTTTGTGGCTGATTGTGGTTCCCATGTCAGCTTTCTCCACAGCATATTCACAGAGTTTCTGCCCCACGCGGGTGTGTTTATGAAACTGGAGTGTAACGTCCTGGAGCACTTGGGAAGGTCCCTTTTCTCTATCCAGCCCCTACTTTAACGGAGTGTGGTAGAACACAATGAACTTTGTGACTCCTTTTTATAAAACTCCGTTGGAAAATGCTGCTGAATTAGAAGTCACTGAGGGCAGGAGGATAGACACATCGACAACGTAAGCTTTGTCTCTTTAGGAAATCAGGTTCAAGATAATGGGATCGTGCAATTAAAGACTACAGCATACAGCTCTCTACAACAGGACCAAAATATTGCATGGACAACCTTACTTTTTGTTGGTCTTCATGGCTCCTGAACGCTTGGTTTTGAAATCCCTGTTCTAGAAAACAATTTTCTAGGCAATAACCGAGTGAGTCTTCAAATGAAATTAAACATCTGAATACTCATTACGGCCATTTTGGTTGCAGTAACTTAATGCCAGGACGTTGCTAATGAGAAGGCAAAAACAAAGGACTGATTAACTCTTACGTTAAGCAGTTCAGTTCTGAAAGAATGTTCTAGAGTAGCAATATTTAAGTCATAATACTTGCTAAAATTTGTGCGATAAAATACATATTGACAGCTAATATTAATCTTTATCACTGTGTTGAAAGTACAGATTTGGAGAGCTCTCCTCTTTTCCACCAGCATTAAAAAATAGAATAAGACTAAACTGTCATCGAGTTATAAATCTTGATGCTGAGTGAAAAATTATTAGTTTGTGGATATGTTAAAAACTCTGCCTTTCCCTTAACTGTTATTCCCTGCGAGGTCCAGACTGAAAATGCATTTTTATGTTTGTTTTTTTTTTTTTTACATCATTTCTCTTCATTGTTGTTCCCTACTTTTTTCTTACTTGATTTACTTCTCTTTTTTTTTTTTAATTATTTTTGCAGCTGTTTGAGCCATTTATGCTCATTCATACTTCCATACTCTTATACAGAGTGAATCTTATCCTCGATTTTCAAGTCTTTTGTCCAATTATCTCTCTGTACCTGTAGAAGGGGAAAACAGGAGTGATAAAAACCTTCAGACTCTGTTGCAGTCCGTTCCCACTTCTCCACTGAGGAACATTGCTGTGATAATATTGAAGATTAATTCTTGTTTGTGGAGAAAAGCTGGTTTGAATAAATCAGAGGACTTTTGACAATGTTCTGAGCTCCTCCACTCTGCAGGTGCTAGCAGAGTTAACAGTGTCTTGGAGAAAGGAAAATAATTTCACAGACCATTAGGGCTGGTGGGAAGCAGCAGGATCAGGTTTTAATGAATACAGGATCAAAAGCATCTTAAAGCAAACCAGCACTGAAAACAAGAGCAGGCTCATCAGGGAAGACAGGAGATGCTTCTAACGAGAAACAAAGCACCAACTCAAAGACATTAGGGAGTCACTTTCTCACAATAGTGCATTTTAAAGTATAATTTCCTCTTCTAAAAAATTAGCTTTGGTACTTTTCCAATACATGTAAAAATAGCACTATGAACAGATTCCCTGCAATTAAAATCTTCAAGTCAGAGTTTTTCCAAAAGAGGTCAAGATTTTTTAAACCATGTTTGTTTTCTCACAAGTAAAAACACTTTTTAATCACAACAATGACTAAGTTATCTTACAGCGTTCTGAAGTCAGGAAAGCAAATTCTGACAAGAAAATATGCCTAGCAGTAAGCTCAGACCTGGGAATGGTTTGTATGTGTAAAAGGAGACTATCCCACCACTGCCAGCAGGCACTTTCTCACAGAAGTGCTGGTTGTTATTGTGGTTTCTACTGAATTTAATGCTGTTGTGTATGTGGTGGCTGTACTAGAGCAAATTTACCCCTTCATGCTCCAAGGGATGTAGGTGCTACTGGATCCAAAGGAAGGAAGGGGGGAGCTAATTGCCAAAGTGCTCAGGCCATGACAGTTCTGAGCACATGCATAACCTGAACCTGGCAACGCTTCAGTGAACTTTCAGGTCAGAAAGGGCAGTGCCTGAAAAATGTGGGTACCTGTAATTTTGTATGTCTGTTGAAAAATAATTGTTTTCAGTCATAGTTTTGAATCTAGATGTGTAAAATCCACCTAATTCCTATACTCTCTGGATTTATGCTCTGATACTGGAAGCAACCAGTTTCCCAAATCTCTTTTTTTTTTTTTTTAAATGTGACTAAGCTTTATTAACTTTACTATTAACTTCTAGTTTAATAGTAAAATTCTTTTTTATTATAGTATAATTCTTCTTTATTAACTTTACTATTAACTATACTATTAACTTCTCTATACTTTTAAAAGATAGGTAATATTTGACTTACCATCCTACTCCATGCAACACTGAAGATTACTTAATTTATAGTAAGGGAAAAGTGAGGATACTGGACTCGGTATCTAGCTTATTAGTACTTGCTATTCTGTTGCAAATTAAATTTTGAGGAAAAGGGATGCAAACGCAAAAAGCTCACCAGTTCCCTTTCCCTGGAGGATGCTCAGACTTACGTGGTTCAAAGAAGCCAGTATCTCAGAAGCTTTTCCTTTCATCACAAACCATATCAGCAGTTATTGTCCTCTAGCGTGCTCTGCTAGTGCCAAAGCTTAGATTCCTTTGACAAGAGAAATAATAACGTAGGCTTTGTGCTGGGCTAGGTGAGAGCATGACATCTTCAAGATGGAGATACCCTGGCAGAAGTCAGACTGGAAGGATAACGCATTAGATACTAGATTTTTAATTGGCTATAACACAAATATTACTATTTCACAATGAAACCATAAAAGCCTGTAATATCAAGATTCTTTTTATGCCTTAATTTTAAAATAAACAGTTAACCATATCCTCAAGCCAAGGAATGATTCCGTTACTGTTTGGGAATATACCACAGCGTTCCTTTTGTGTTACATATGGAAAAGGAGATATATAGATGTCTCGCTGGTGTAAGGAGAGGTGAATCAAGCAGCTTCCAATGTCTGTGTGACTGTTGCATCTATAAAAGCCTCATTAAGTCTCCCCAGTGATTGGAGATGGGTTTTGTTTAGAAGGGTTTTGTTTGTTTTTGTAACAAAGATAGCAAATACAGGAAATAATTAAATAACTGTGTTTTCATACTCTCCTGATCATCAGGCTCCTATATGAGATTTTAATTAGTGCTGCATTTTCAATAACTCTGTATCCGTACGTGTTGCAGATTTCTTTCCTGGATAACAGGGAGATAATTATGAGAATCCTGTTTTTCAGTCTCTCACTAAAGGGATGGCTGATATATTTAATCATGATGTAGAAATGCTGGCAGCTTTTTCTGAGTTCAGCCTCTCTCTAATTACATTTCTAGATTTTTAGTAAATTGAAAGGGAAAACGTAGGAACAAAATAATTAAAACTAAAGAGGAAGTGAATATTAAAGAGCAAGAGCTATTTAAAATTCTTGCACACAACTCTTTCACGGACATCAGTTTAATCAGCTTCACATAAAATCAAACTTACATATGCACAAAAGTAACACCTCCAAACCTATATGTACATTACTATTTACTGGTTCTTTTCATGCAGAAAAAACCACCTGTCTCTTATCATTCAGACGATACTGAGAATTATCCCCAAAGTGAATGCATTTGAGCATTTGGTGCTCTCACATGCACAGTAGTGTCAAAACACACACACATCAGCATATCCCCAGGCAAGTTTTCAAGGTTCGAGCAGTACCTGCACCTAGGAATTGTCCTGTAATTTTATTACAGAATTGTATTAAAGACAGAAGGTGATAGGGATTGTGAAGAATAAGTGACAGTATTTCACTTCTATCCGCCACCGAGGAGGGTAGAACTGACCCTAAATAACTTTATCGTATGGAGGAGAGGTGAAATTCGATCTTCATTTTCACAGATACCCAATTTAATTTTCCACTTCCTGGGAACAAGAGAATTTTGAGCAGGAGAACGTCATAAACTGTAAAAGAGGTTGACCTCCCTACTGCTAAGCGAGACATGGCCAGTGTTGAATTAAAGGAGACTTTTCTGTTTGTTCTATCTAGAAAACCCTTGTATAGAGTCCGCAGTCTAAGAGAGATAAGGGATGGGAGGGGAGAATCTCTTTGATTTTTTTTCTAAAACTGGTGCTGTAATTTCCTTTTGTACTTCAACTCAAGAGGATAAACACATCAGTGAAAATCCACAGTTTATATTGGGCATACAAAATCCAGAATAATGGACAGGGTATGAAAATGAGTTTCTAGGAGAAATGCGTTGCCAGACTAGGAATGCTAATACCAATTCTGTACTTCCCAAGAGGCAGTTTTATGGCATTTCTTCATTACAATGCAGCATTACCTGCTGTTTTGTCACCATGGGCAGCAGTTTGTGAAATGAAGGAATGAAGCAGGGTCCAAGAATTGGTCATGACTTGGATGAGATACTTGCCAGGAAAACCCAGGACACTGCAGAAAATGTTAGCAATAAACCAGGCAATATTCTCTGAGTCAGTAGTGGACAAATGTGGCAGCCCAGTGCACAGGACCAATTGTGCTATGAGAAGCAGCATTTTTTTCATCTGAGAGAATGAAATATGAGGGAAGAAGACTTTGCATCTTTCATTTAAAGAAGTGTAGCTGTGGTATGTATTACGCAACCTGACTCATGTGGTTATTGGGGTGCTTTGTGTGTAATTGTATTAATTCACTATAATGTGAGACTGAGCCTGGCAGGAAAGGCAGGCTAGCTCTGGATAAGCTTCTCCACAAACATTTAACTAATTAAGGACTACCAACAATGAAAATTTTGCTTCCCCTGGTTGCAAACCATTACAAATTAGAAGAGCCACACATAAACGAGATCTTAGGATCACAGGATGATTTGTGTTGGAAGGGACTCAGGATGTCACCTGGTCCAACCTGCTCAAAGCATCTCACCTATGAGATCTGCCAAGGTTGCTCAGGGATTTAATCAGGCCTTGAAAACCTCCAACAGAGGCTGCATAATCTCTTTGGGCAACCTGTCAAAATCTTCATCTACGGTCATGATGAAAAAGTTTCTTCTATCTAGTCAAAAGTCACTCTCGTTTTTTTGTTTCTCATCCTCCCACCATATACCACTATGGAACTCCTGGCTCCATTTGCTTCATAACCCCCTCGTAGGTACTGAAAGGTCTATAAGGTCTCCCTTAAACTTTTGATCTAGGCCCCTGAATGCAGGCGTAAAGGATGTTTGCTTTACAATCCTTTTCTCAAAAGGTTAAGATAAATGCTGTGGTTTGAGAAAAACTCACCAATCATTCTCAAACTTGGCAAGAAGTTCACATTGTGCAGAGAGAGGTGAGCCATTCTTGAAGCCCTGGTGATCCACGCACTGCAGTGGCCCAGGAGACAGCCCGAAGTGAAAGAAGGGAGAAAACCCATTTGTGTTTTTAACTACACAAAAGTCCAACCCTCAAAGGAATTGGTGGGGAGGGGGGCAAGGTGAAATCAGGCCACATAGAATCCCAGAATCATCTTGTTTGGAAAAGACTTTGAAGCTCCTCCAGCCCAACCATGAACCATGTTCCCAACTCCCCCAGATCCCTCAGCGCTGGCTCAGCCCGACTCTTCAACCCCCCCAGGGATCCCGGGGACTCCCCCCCTGCCCTGGGCAGCCCATTCCAACGCCCAACAGCCCCTTCTGCACAGAAATCCTTCCTCAGAGCCAGCCTGACCCTGCCCTGGGCAGCTTGAGGCCATTCCCTCGGGGCCTGGCGCTGGGGCCTTGGCTCCAGAGACTCATCCCCCCTCTCTGCCCCCTCCTGGCAGGGAGTTGCAGAGGGCCAGGAGGTCTCCCCTCAGCCTCCTCTTCTCCAGACTGAACCCCCCCAGTTCCCCCAGCCGACCTGTGCTCCAGACCCTGCCCCAGCTCCGTTGCCCTTCTCTGGCCACACTCAAGTCATTCAATGGCCTTTTTGGGGTGAGGGGCCCAACACTGAACCCACTCAGCGAGGGGCAGCCTCCCCAGTGCTGAGCCCAGGGCTCAGATCCCTTCCCTGTCCCTGCTGGCCACGCCAGGGCTGACACAACCACACCATCACATCAAGAGAAACCCTCACCCTCACCCTCTCGCTTCCCCTAGTTCTTCCTCCTTGGGTAAAGGGATTTTCTCTCTCCCGAAGAGAGCCCTCAGCGCTCACACGCCCCCAGGAGACAAGGCAGGAGGCGGTGGGCAGCCATGTCCCTCACACCACCACACTCGACGCCTCTTCCCCCGCCTCCCTTAGGCCCCGCCCCCTCTTTGTACATGCGCCGTGCGTGGCCCCGCCCCACTCCAGCCTGGGGAGAGGCGGGGGCTGTGGGGAGCCCGGATGTGGTAGTTTAGGGCAGTTATAAGGAGACCGCAAGGGGACAGCAGGCAGCGGTAGGTCCCTCAGGTGAGGTGGGAGGGGTTGTGTGTGTGCGGGGGGGTGGGAGAAAGAAGCAGAAGGAACTGGGCGAGGACAGGAAACCCCCGCAGGGATGGGGGGAAAGTAGCGTCGTCGTTCTCCCTCCACCGCATGCCTCTGCGAGGTGTGTGTGGGGCAGGTTCCTCTCTGCTCCTGCCGCACGCCTGGGAGCTGGGAGACCCGCCCGGGCCCGCGCTCCGGGCTCTGTTGAAATGGCACTGCGACAGGAGCGGCACTTTGCCAAATAGTGAGCCATTCCACCGAGGGGGGCCCCGGGGCACACTGCGCATGCGCCGCCGCGCTGCCAGATTGGGAGCCGCGGGGCGGGGAAAGTAGGCGTGGGTTGCCCCGCGCGCACGCGCAGCTGGCGTGAGGGGGAGGGGGGGGGCGCGTGCGCCGGAGTTGCGTAGCGACGGGAGGCGCGTGCGCAGAAGGCGGCGGGCGGTTGGGCGGGGAGCAGGGCGCCCTGAGCATGCGCCTTGCTCGCCGGGGAGGCGGCGCTGTGGGCGCAACGCGCAGGCGCGGCCGGGAGGGGAGCGCTGGGAACAGCCATATCCTGGTGGTTCGGCAGCTCCGCGCCTGCGCAGTGCGCTGCTGCGGGCACCTGCGGAATACTGAGCCTCTGCATCTGCTCGGGGGGGAGTCGGAGGAGGAAGACATGCTGCCAAATAGTGATCCCCAACTGCTGGTGTTCTCCTAGGGGGGCTGGCTGCTGAGTGGGGGGGGGGCAGAGTCCCGGGGAGCCATCCCCACCCACCTCACCTGCTTGGGCAAGGACTGCTCGGGCTTCCCTGCCTCGGAACCGCGCTTCCTCCGGCCGTAGGAGTCACTCGTGGGGCAGCAGGTAAGAGCTGTGGGGAAGGGGGCAGGAGTTGAGGGGGCTCGGGGGGGAGGGAGGGGTGCGAGGGAGCAGGGCCTGAGCAGGGAGAGGTGTGGCGGGGAGAAGTTGGGGGGGGAGGTCTGCTGAAGGGGCTCCTAGAGATCCCCAGGCAGGGGTAGAGCTTCAGTGGGGTGCCAGGAACTGAGTAAGGAAACACGAGTGGCAGAAAGGAAATAAGGGTTGGAGTGGCCGAACTGAGATGACAAACAGCATAACCAAGTGAGGGATGACAGGTTGTAGCTGTGCCACCGAGGGCTCTGAGGCACATTGCTAAATCAGGAGAGAACTTGGTCTTCCTAGGAATTAGACCCCAGGGTGTCTGGGATCAGTACTGGTGTTTCTTAGCTGTGTCTTAGGCCTGTAGTGGTGTTTAAAGGAAATGGTGCATCATCATGCAGTATGGAAAGGCAAAAGAATTCCCTTTCACAGTTAAATGTGTCACTAATGCGATTTGATAGCAGAGTGCTAGTGCTTGCCGCAAGCATTATCTTGATTAGTGATAGATGGCATTATAAAGGTAAAATATTATTCCTGTAGTATTTGCCAAGATGCCTGTGAAATGGAATTGCCTTTTTCTGCCAGGAGTTTTTAGGGGGGAAGGAAAATGCAGGCTATGATGTCATTTGTTGTCATTTTTCTGTAACTCAGCATTATTAAATGTGTTTACATTTGTGAGCATTGTGGAGCATCATCGTGACATAATGAAAAGGAATACTTTTTTGTGATTTCCTTTTTTTTCCTTTTCCTTTAGAGTTCTGAGTGGTTATGTCTGGGGTGGCTTGATGTGAAACCCTGTAAAAGTCTGAAGAATTACACTATTATTTATGCTTTATAAAATAGAACTCTTTGGTTATAAAAACATCCTAAATCAGTTAAGTAAAGCATGTAACTAGCTTGCTTTTTTCTCAGTGACATTTGCTAGCCAGATGCCCAGAATGATTTGCTTTCATTATGTCACTTGTTTCATTGTGACCTGAAGAAAAAGCAGATTATTTTTTTTTCCTTAATGCTACTTTGTCATGGATGGGTGTCGAGATCAAGACAACGTGATAGCAGAAGTACATTGCAAGCTGTCATCCTGTCACTGTATCAGCAGAGGACAGTAATACAAAACTATACCTTCCATGAGATCGTAGAAACTACTATCAAATCTGATATCCTCATTTACTTGACTGTACTTACCACTGTTATAAAACTAATTGTGTTTCCTCCCCGAAACCTCCAGGATTTGCACATAGATACAGATCAGGGAGGGAGTTAAAATGGAAGGGATTTTTGGTTGACACATGGTCTCGGTGAGCATGTGTCACTAATTGCACAGGTCACAGTGGAGTGCTTAGAAGATACTATTTCTTGTGTAATTGATCTTACAATTTGCTGATGTTTTAACATGGAGATGGTACCAGTACTGGCTATAGTATTAGGTTGATTAGACCTGTTAAATGTTAAAAACAATTCCATTCACCAGAGTCTTCTCTCGATTAGTTTCCACTGAGCCAGCTTGCCCCGTGGGGGGGGGAGGTTTAGGGTTAATCTCTGAACTGCAACTGAGCCTGTAGACGGACCTAGTGTTAGGTATGTACTGTGAACTGAGTTTGTGGCCCTGTGTGATTTTTCTAGATACCAATCCAGTTTACAATAAGAGGGACTTACCAGCTTTATTCTTGGCACACCCTTCTGTTCAGCATTTTACTCGTGGGGCTTGCCATTCCCCTGCCTGGCTCACTGTGGACCTGTAAACTTGAAATAATGTGTTTCACTTCTTCCTGGACATTATTTCTGCAAAATTGGGCATAAAGCTGGGAAAGATAGCTATTTCTTGCACGATCAGGAGCTATTGCTGTTACTGATTGCATTCAGAGTTCCACGCTTGGAAATACCCACTGTAATTTTGTAAAATTCCTTCTCTCCTCCCAGCTTTGGCTCGATTTTCTGCACGATTGGAATATTATGTAAGATCTTGCTGTGTTCCTCCAACCTCTGGCTGCTGGTGTTTCCTACTCGGCACGGAGAGGAAATACGACAAAAATGTGGGTTTTTTAAAAAAAAAAAAAAAAAACAAAAACACAAAACCAACCAACCAAAAAAAAAAAAAAAACAATCAAAAAAACCTTTAATGAGACTGTTGCTTCTCGATTCTCAGTCGATAAGCTGCTACTGCATTCTGTCTTGTACTTTGTACTTGAGAGACCTCTTAAATAAAGCACGTGTCCCAAGTTCTAGAAACACATGACAGTACAGGAAACTAGCATGAGATTAAAGTATTTGTATCCTTGAGGAGGCAAAGAAGCTGCTGTTTTTCAGAAACTGTATCTGTAAATATATTAGAACTTCTTTTCTTGGTTTCATGTTGTTGAGTGTCCCTTTACTGAAATCTGTAGCAGTGTTTTGGAAGGAAGGAGTTGAGTGATTCTGGAAGTCTCTTCCCCTTTGCTGATGTGCATAGCTGAGAATTCAAGAAAATATGTAGCACACATGAAATGCAATTTGTGGGTTTTCTGTTTATTGTTTTTTTTCTCCACGTTTTTAGGACCAAAAAGATGCAGAACTACTGACTCTAGCAAATGCCCAGAAAAGACTTGGGAGTTCATCTGTATACTGTGAGTAAATTCCTTCCCTACAAGCAGGAGTTGGGCTGTTGCTTTCTGTGAGGAATAGCTGGCCTTACAACTCTGTGGATTTTTAGACATCCATAGAGTTTATAAAGTCAGCACCGTGGGAGGGATTAAACACTCCCAACACTAAATTTATAACTGGAAGATACTGGTTTGGCCATTGATACAGTAGAAGCCAGTAGGATACTGGTGACTTTAGATGCACTGACTGGAGAAAATAGTACTAAAATTTTCCTATTGAAGATCTCAGTTCACCTTTTCTTAGCCTGTGCTGTAGGTCTTACTCAAGAGGCTATATTGTATGACTGTAGATTCTTTTAAATGGCTTTTGCTAGGAATACAGCATGTATGTTGTGCATTTTAAATTGGGTCTGATGTAATACTTGGGCTGAGAATCATATACAGTCATGTTAATGCTTTTAAAAAAACTGATCCAACTTCTGATAACAGAAATCATTTTCTAGCATAAAAGGATGCCCTTGTGCACACCTTCAAGAGACTTGCGTACAGAAAAAGTCAGACTATTCATTTGAAAATATGTTCATTTTTAAGCATTTTAAATCCTTAGAAATCTCATAAGTTCAGTAATACTGTTTCTGAAAATATACTGGAAGGTCTAGAGCTCTTGGATTTATTACATGTTCAGAAACATTTCATGTCATGTGAACTTACAGGGTATAGCTGGACACTGGGATACTAAAATTGCTGGCTGATAGTTTAAGGTGCTCTGAATCACTACTTTTTCTTTGGAGTTAACACCCTTTGAGTTAATAGAGGTACAGCTGGAGCACTCGTATGTGTGACATCAGACATGCCGGTGACATCTGTACAAGCATCAGTCTGAAAAGACTGATGTGATGTTCTAAAAATGGAAACTGTATCTTCTGATGTCGAACAGAACTTACACTTTTTCTAACTACAGATATGCCAGAATGCTATAAAATTACTTGTGGGACTTAAACAGCAATGTGTAGTTCAGGTTTTTTTCCTCCTTTTCATGAAGTCTGAGTCCTCATAGTTACCAATACAGGTATCTCCAAAATGAGTATAATGTGAATATCTTTGTAGGGGCTGTGACAAGAACTGATACTTAGCGAAATTACGTGGGCAGAGAAGACAGCCTAGAAAAACTTACTGATCTTAGAGCCAAACAAGAAGTAGAAGTTTGCTTACAGGCGTCGATCGGATGAAGAAGTAATTTAATTTAAGAATGTGTGTTTTAATTTAGTGGGGCTTTAGTTACTGCTCTGCCCACATTCTTTGCTCACTGCTGCAGATTCTTGTTCAACAAATCATAAATCGGATCACAATTGTATGTAGCAACTTTTATCTAACGGCGGTGGTTTACTAGTGGGAGACTTCCTAAGATTGTTAAGTTTTATTTATTCAGCTTAGATTTTTAAAGCTAGTGAGGCCTCGCTTATCTTCTCTTAAAAAGCAATCCTTTTTTATTTCTTTTTATTTAAAAATTGTGGATTTGCCTTTGTGTCTGAATGGAAAGCTCAGATGACAGCCCTGGGTTTAGGGACAGGCTTATAGCCGTGAGGCTGGAGAGCAGGTGGGGACAGATACACGAAGTCGTCTGGAGCTGCTGTATAGCAATGCAGAGAGGCTGCCTGGCTGCCTCCCAAGTGTTGCTGCATAAAGAGGCTAGAACAGAGGCAGACTGCATTGATGGAAAAGTTTTAGGTTAAGATGGCTAGAATCATTCCTACAGATTAACTGTCTTGACTCTTAAAGAATGTTGTTATATTCCCCCACCTCCAGGAATGCTTTATCTTATGGTGGAGACCTCCTACAGTAGCTGCCTTGGATGCATAGAAGCCAGGCTGTTCTAGGCTGGATATCCTGACCTTATAGATCTGCCTTTGTCATTTCAAAATCATATTAAATGATCCCACTGTATTGGTGTCTTCATTTCCTCAGCTGCTTTTTTTGTAGAAGTGTGCGACCTCAACAAGTTGTGCTTAAAAACCACGTGTATCACGTTTGATTAATTTCTGAGAAGGACTTGTGGGCAGTAAATCAAATTCGGAGAACAGTTTCACTACTGCATTTGAGGGACAGACGATTTTCTTAAGATTTCATGCTAGCTTGTGATTGTGTCCATACTTGTTCCTGGAAAGAACTGTGTGTTTGAGTCTAGGAAGTTTTGAAAATTGCCGTTGAAGTATCGTGTTCTGCCTCACAGATCTCTGCTTTCTAGCAAGTAAGATTACAGTGAAACGACTGACACTTAAATTTTATTAATATAATTTTCATCAGGGAGCACAAGAATTACAGTAGATGATATTCAGCTGTATTCTGGAAAGGTTCTGTGATGTCCTTGCTTTAGGTTGGTGCCAACCTTACTGAACCTGCAAGTGTGATAAAAGTCCTAGTGTTACTCAGTAGTAAAGATTTATTGTTATAAATGTGTGATTTCGAGCTGGTTCTTGGCTAGCAGATAATCAGTATTTCTCTTTAGGTTATATTGCTTAGTAGTTTATTGAGTTTTGATGGCGAAAATAGTAGGAGGACTTTTTAAAGTGTGTTTAAGAATGGAAGGAGTAACAGGAAGAAAACAAAAGCGACAACAACTTTTTTTTTTTTCCTTGAGGCATGGTTTATGGAGATGGCTTGTTGGTGTAAAAAGGGAAATAAATGTAGATATCTTCTGGGAAGTTACTTTCATGTACTTTAAATTTACCTCTGTTTTTTAAAGGTTCAGTAAATGGCTTATGCCAACAACAGTTTAAAACATATAATTAAAAGTCAGCAAATTGGTTCCTTGTGTCCAGGATACTTTGAGGATTTTTTTTTTTCCTCTTCTAACACAAGTTACAACATTAATGCCAAAAGCAGTGAAAAGAATGCACCTTGCTGTCCTCCTTCTGAAGTGTCACTAATATAAACAGACATAGAATAATGCCTCTGGCCCAGTCTTTTTTCCTATTGACTAAGAACCTATTAAATATAGAATATCTAAGCTACTGAAATTTTGCTTTGCTCTTTATGTTATTAATTTGATAATCTTGCTCTTGAATGGTTAGGGTATTCAAATATGGGTGTAGGCCAATGCCATAATTGCTATTTTCAGAGTATGATTTATGGTAAACTGTGGGGGTTTTTATGTTAATGGGAGTAAGATTATTAAAATCATGCTGGCAAAACCATCACGCCTTATTGAAGTTGGTGTGGTATGTTTTATAGAAAATACGGCTGCTGATTTTTGAGGAAAATGCAGATGGGTTGGGAGTAGTAGTTGATTGGAATTCGATTCCCATCTCCTTCCTCTCCTTATTCCTTCTCATGCTGGTGTCTGATAAGGTCAGAGAAAAGGCTAAACAATATAACTTTGAAAATTAAGGACTCTTCCTGCCTGTAAAAACAAAAGTGTTGGAGAAGCATTACCTGATAGGATAGGCTGCAAACAGGAGTCTTTGAGTGCTTGTAATTGCTATTTATTATCTATTAGAAATAAGTCCCATAGTGAGCTTTCTGGTGGAATGAAGCAAGCAATTGATTTCTTTTCATGCTTTTCCAAAAACTTGGGTTTGCGTGCTGATTCTAAGAGTGCCCTTATTTAGCAATCCTATGATCTTTACATTTAGCAGGTTGAAATAATTTTCATAACCATTTTGAAGTCATGCTGCAATTGCAAGTAGGTGAAGGAATCCAGTAGTTTGCTGTCTAGTTCTGGCCATGCATTGTAATCTCTAAATTGATTATTTGAAAGCTTAATTTCTAGAATAATAATGGCAGAATCTGTATTTCGGCTCGAGTTGGTTTTGATAAGCTCTTAGAAATATTAATGCAAGATGGCAACTGGAAAATGTTATGTGAGGACTACCAGATGTTTATATTACTGGAAAGTTGATATAAATAAAAGGCTTCAGAGGGGATTATAGTCTCGGTGGTTTGCTAGAGGTCAGATCTGCAATCCCATCTGAGTGCTTTAGCGGTGTTTTGTACCAGGTCTCACCACAGCAGATTGAAAAATGCAGTCTTGCTTAATTTTCAGTTTTTCCTTGTTCTCTGATTAGACATCGTATCGCTTAAGCATTTTCTTCCAGTTATTTCCAAGTCCCCAGGAATCTGTTGGGATTTTAGAGGTGTGAGGTATTTCTAGCAGTGTGTCACTCTTTACAGGAGAACAATCTACAGAAGGGAGAAAAAGCCCTGCTGCTGCCAGCCTGCTTTCAGGATGTGAGGCTTCCCCAGGATGCTAGGAAGTTTTCTGAGAAAGAGTAGTTTTCATGGTTTTATCTTTTAATTTAGAAGATGACTTGCATGCTATGAAAGTGCAAATATTTTACTTTTTTTAAAAAAATTTGCTAAAATGGCAACAGAGTTACTTGACAATTTACCCTACAAGTAGAACCTGAAGCTGTAAAACACTTTCTATGATTTGCCTGTGAGGGAGAGTCTAAAATAAAGAGTTCACGGGCAATAACAAAACCCTTATTTTAAAAAATAAGATCAGGTTTCTCACTGAAGACAGAAGTCTGCTCAGGCTGATTGTTTCTGTAAGACCTAAACTGGTGTGTTGAAATAACATTTTTTCCTTGTGAGAGGAGAGAAATCAGCATTGGCAGGAGGAAAGAGAAAAAAGGTGGAAAGGAGAATTTGGAGAAAAAGTAGTAAGACGTTTATTTCTTTTTATCATGCTTATGATCTGAATTAAAAAATTATGAGGAAGATTAACTTTGAGGAAAAACAGTTTTCAATCATCTCAGGAGGATTAAAGATGGAAGTAGAAAGAGTTAAAGAAGTGACAAACATCTGGTGCAAGTAGGCGTGGTGACTTAAATTCAACAGTAACTAAAAGTTTTGTTTGCTTAAGAATTTGATTACTTTTTATATTTACTGGTGTGGATATAATTCTAATATACTTTGAGTAATTTATAGTTAGGGTTGGATGTGATTAAAGGGGATACAGTTTTCTGCATCTGTTCTCATGAAGCAGTCTTAGAAGCATGTCAGAAATATGACTTGACAATGACTGAAAAGCAGAAATTTTCAGTGGAGGATTTGTTTATAAAAGCAGAAGGTTATTTAGAGAACTCTGGGCTGCTTCTTACCACCAACTTCCTCTCTTTTTTCATTGGTTTGGTTTTAGCTGTTTGCTATTTTATCTGGTGATGTTTGGGGAGGAGGGGGAAGGGATGGTAAAAGGTCTACAGCTAAAGAATGATGGTGGTTCTTTTCTTATAAAATATATGTAAAACTTGTAATTCTCCTTACAGTGCTGATGTTTCACTGACAGTTGTCCCATCCCTTAATAGTTTCACACAAATTACGATTTTTGTAGGTGACCAAGCCTTTCCTTTTTTTTTTTTTTTCCTCTTTTATAACTGGAGCATTGGTTCAAGGGAAGAAAAATAAAAACATTCCAAGAATGGAAAAGAAACCCTTAGTCTCTAAATAATATTTCTCAAAGTGGAATTCTAGTTACTGAATTCTAGTGGGCTGCCAATATCCAGCATGTTTTGAGATAACTATCTCCCCAGCTTACTGACTGTGTTGAAAATTCTTTTTCTAGGTAACTCCTCTACTTTTCCATGTTCAGTCATCTCAAAAAAAAAAAAAAAGTAATTCTGGATTCCAGCTTGATAATGAGTTCTCTGAAATAAACTGAATTAAGATGTATGTGTCTGCCTTAATTAAAATCCTCCTTTTATGCAGTGTCCAGAGGGCCCTGTTGTGACCTCAGGAATTTGGCCTTCTGGAGTGTGCTTGGCAACTTCGGGGTATAATAAAAAGAAGGTACCCATCCAAGTTCCTGAATGCTACTGCTGGTATAATGGGGACAGCTTACACACTGAATTAGGACTGATAGATAGGACCTTGGAGAGATCATTTTCACTGTGTTTTAAAGAAACCAGATTATCTCTATTGTTTCTGTCTCCCAAATGAGAAATTGTAGGTCCTTTAGCCTGGTATGCATCTTCCACTGGATGCCAGTTCATTCCTTTTATCTCGGCTATGATTGTGTTGATTTTCCAGTCTGTTCTCTTATGACTGAAGATTGTAAATGAAACTCTGTGTGTCATTTTGAGCTCAGCAGTTTTTGTGGCACTCAACGGGGTACAGGTTAAGTAAGATCTTTTTTTTTTTTTTTGAATTTAAGAGCACAGAAGTTGGAGGAAGGTGTAATGCACACACTCCTGGTTTTTAAGAAAGTGTTCAAGCTTAATTCACCAACCACTTTTTTGGCGTTAATTATTCTTCCCTCTAACTCAGGTAGAATTAAGTCTGTATATATCCTGTTCGTGTTACTCCTTTATAGTTTGTTTTTTTTTTGTGGGTGATGACTGGCTTCTTGTTGTAGAACTGTTCACATTTCTGTGTTCCAAAAAGATAAGCCTCTCGCTCTTGTAAACCAGACTTTCTTTCAAGGTGTAGCTTTTTTGGTGTTCGCCACTTTCATCTTTCCTAAGTGTTGATTTCTAATCTTAAATCTCTTTATTGGTACAGGTTGTTTGCTACCTTGGTGCAGTCTCTTCTACACCACCGTGTTAATAATTAGGCAACTTTGTGTAACCTCTGGAATTCACTGTGCCTGACTTTCAACCTGCATTTCCAACTAGACAAGATTTCCTGCCACACAGGAGACTTTGCAATCGGTGTCTCTTGGCAGTCGTTAGCACAGGCTGTGGGAATGCTTTGCCCATCATTGCTTTCTTCTGTGGTATGCCACCCTATTTAATGTATACATTAAAATCTGAAAACTTATATTCATCCACTAGTTAGATAGCATTGCATCCCACTTTGCTCTTTCAGTTAACTTACCCTTTTTTTTTCCTTTTTCTTCTTTTTTCTTTTTTTTTCTTTACAGCAGCAAATTCAGACCTTCCATTGTCCTTTCTAAGGCTTTGAAGAATGCGGGAAGATAATGGCCTTTTCCTGTGCTTCCATATCTCATCCTCTTGTTTTATTGCTCCAATTATCTTGTCCTGCTCCTTTTCTCTGTGCTTTGTGCTGTTCTTGGATAGTCTTTGATATGTTGCTGGTCCAAGAAGCAACCACCCCCGTTTTTGAAACACTTAATTAAAAATACACTTCTTTTGCAGGCTTCTGTAAGTTATCTTTTGCTGAATAAAACATACTGAAAACGAATATATTTGCAAATTTCTAGTGTAAACTGCTGGTATATCTTGAGAAGCAAAAAGTGACTGGCTGTTTAGCACAAGTCTAGTAATTTTAAAGCCTCTTCTAGAACTGCTTGTTAATATTCCCTGCCTCTCTCAGGTCAAGTCTCTGCTGCTCACAGAATAGTTTTGAGTGTTGATTCCTACAGTAAAGTTTTGAGCTGAGCTGTCGTGGTAGAGCTGCTAAGTCAGGAGGTAATTATGAGGACAAGGTGGCGAGGGAACATTTCCTCTGCTTCAAAAAGGTCTGATTTGGCTCTGGTTCTTAGATAAAATGTCTTCATCTGGAAGTAGTTGTGAATGAGGTGAGAATTATTCTTTCTTAACTGTAATCTTAAGTATGTCCAGAGGCATGTGCTGTTTGTTATTTCTAATCAGGGAAGTAAGAGACTTGCAGACTGTACATGGGGTCGCTGGGGTCCATAGGATAATATTTTATATTTTGTTTCCTGTGACTTGATATTTATCCCTGTACTTTCAGGTTTGTCCCTGCCTCTCCTGGTCAGAAAGAATTTTGATATCCAAACTACTTACAAAATGTTTTCCTAAAACTTCTGCCTGCAGCCCTTTTTAATTCACTCCTAGTTCAGAGGTGCCAGCACTGTTAGTGAAGAAGTGTGAAGTGGCGAAGTATTAAGTGTTCAGGAGCAAATAAACACCGGGGGGTGCTCTGCTGATTTCAGAAACTTAAGGGAAAGTTAAGTCAGCTGTGGTTCCTTTTAAAATGCATTTAGTACTGGTCCCTGCCAGACCAGCCATTCAGCATTTGAAGGTGGAACCAGGGTATGGCAGTTTCTAAGCACACTTCTGAAAGTGTATTTTAGTGACCCTCGTGGGCTTCCCAAACAAGGCAAGCGGCAAGTTTTTCCTTACTGGTAATTTTTACCAAAAAACCAGTGATGGATATTACCTGTTTATTCCCATTATGACTTGGTACAGCGGTAAAAGTACCAGTGATGTCATTTGATGACAGGTATTTGATGGTTGATTGCTGTATTGATCTAGGGGTGTGCTTGGAGTTTAACATCTTTTTTCAACTGTATTTAACTGCCTCACAAAGCATCTGTAAAAAGCTTTGACTGAAAGTATTTTCTGAATAATAGAAAATCTTTAAAATCTAGAACCTTTGTCCCCTTTGGGCCATTTTAAAAGCATAACAAATAACGTGCTGGCATGCAGCAATTCTATTAGCACGTTGTCATAACTTTTATTACCACCTGTCTATCCAAGCCATCTGGGAGGAAAGGATACATAAAAGTGACAGTTACTCAGAGGATATTAAATAGTCCAGTGTATCTCAAGCTCACACATTTGTCTTCCCTTTAGACCACAGAAGCTTTCTAAAACTTCTTTGCGTATGCAAGACAGAAGTAATATTTAGGTTCATCTTAAAATCCTGTTGAAATACAAAAAGTAGCTGTTAAAGTTTTGATTTTTGCATCACATGTTTATCTATTTCTTTCCCCAGTTAATATGATCGATGGCTACAGCCTTCTGGATTTTGCTCCTTGGAGACCAGTGGAAGGGAATTTAGGGTTAACTTCAGCCCTCTGTCCAGCAAACCCTTCAACTTCTCACGGTGTTCCAACCTTGAATGAAGGAGCCCTTGTAACATAAAAAAAAAAAAATGTTGTCTCCTCTTTCTTTCCTCATTGATCCCTCATTTTAATGCCAAAAAGGGAGGTGTTAGCCCTAAACTTACCAAGCTGTCTGCGAGAAGGACTCACTGGAGTCTTTCAGTTGGTCATTACCTTTAGTGTTAAACCACTTCTCTAATGTGTGTGTAGAGATAGTTAATTGTTTCAGTTTACCTAGAAGGAAAAGCCATCTTAGAAAATTTCTTATTGTTGATAAATACCTTATGTCAAAACTGGTTCCTTATATCAACTGTTCTGGCTTTGTTCCTTGTAATTATTCTGAAGCCGGGCAAGTAGATCAGCATTGTGGCCTCAGAGTTGTGACACCACGATCCTCACACGGGGCTTTAGGGTGTCCTGCAGAGATGGGCTGTGCCCAGAATCCCTGTTCAAAGGAAGACCAAGTAGTTTGTTGTGAATTGAGGTTTAATTCACACCCCAGTTTTGTCCAGGTGTATGGGGAGATGTATGGAGGGCCATAGTGGTGGTGTTTCAGAGAATTCAAAAGTTCTTGTAAGCTAAGTTATGGCTTTTATTTAAGCAGCATTAGAGGGATAAAGAAAAGTTGCTTTATTTCTCACTCTGCATAAGGATTTTAAGAGACTGGAATACTTCTGGTTTGCAAGTAGTTTGAGTAAAAAGGTGTTAGTTAAAAACTAAAATCACTGAAACTAGCTACAGTTTTAACAACAAAAATACCTAATTTCACATTTGACTCTTGTGTTTTATTTACTCGTTGTGCTTTCTTCTGGTCAAACCTTTCAGTTAGGTTTAGCATCTTGTTGCTCAGTGTGCAGACAGATTGCCGTTGGTGAGAAGGTGAGATTAAGAAACTTCATCCTTTCCCTCTTCTCAGGAGTTTGTGTCCCAGTTGTTTGTGCCTGTGCTATAAAACAGATCGCTAGAATAATGTAGATTAAAAATAGCTGTGCACAGAACAATGTAACAGCCTGGGTGGAGTTGAGCAGTGCTTCTGTGAACCCCCAAGGGGAAGGAAAAGGCTTGGGTCTCTCCTGCCCATAGACTAAAACCAGCAAAAAGCCATAATTTCCCCAGCCGGTGAGAGGAGGAGGTGTTTCTTGCTGCTTGTGCTGAAATTTCAGGTTTTATGTGTCCCCTCACCCCCCCAAGATGTGTGACTGGAGATAGTGAAGTGTTGATGTCCTTGGGAGTCAAGACAGCGTTGTCCATAGGAGGGCAGTTTGCCGAGTATTCAAAACTAGTGTCTGTAATTTTGCCTTAATTTGAATGACAGAGTGCTATAATTGAATTTATTTAGAGAAAGTGTGGTAATTTTGAGCTTAATGTAATAAAACCTGCAGCAAGTACCCAAAGTGCATATTGATGTCCTGTTCTTTTTAAGATGTTGATTTTTCAACATTTGAAAATCAACTTTTTAAACTTTTTTTTTTTCCTCCCCTCATTCTGCATGCACAGCACCAACTGCAAATGCGAGAAGTTTGTAAAGCAGTTTGATCTGAGAGCACCTGGTTTTACGGTAGTGCTAGTTGTCTGCAGCTTGGACCTTACCAAGTTAGTCTTTTTGCCCCTGAGCTTTGTTCTGGGAAGTAAATTTCCAGCTAGTTAAGTGTGCGTCTCTGCACCCTAAGATACTTATTTCTTGGCTCTTGATAGCCAGTATCTCTATTTCAGTGTTTACATGGGCCCACTTGTGCTTTTTAAGGAAATTAAATCTGAAAAGAAACGCCCACCCTTGTTTTACAGTTAGATAATGCCTGTGTACTGGTATTTCCAGGTACTTTCTGAAGGTGTGTAGAACTCAAAATTTGAGTACGTGGCCGTAAACTGGAGTGGAGACTGATGTCTCACCTGGGAGAGGTCTGGTCTGCAGCTGGAGCCTGCAGTCAAATCCAGACCTGCCCTGCAACTGTGCTTAAAGACTCCAAATTATGTTGGTAGCAGGTTGGGGGGGGGTATGTGCATGTATGTTGATGTGCTTATTATGAACATTCTTCTGTTGTTTTGAGGTGTGGGATTTTCAGGTGTATATTCTCTGTGCTTTCCACCATTTCCTTTCAAGAACTAATGACTTGGCCTTCCTCAAGAGCATGAGCCTCTCTGTGCTTTGCCTTTTTCCCCAGTGAACCTGCCTGATAAATAGAATATCAGCTTTTGTATATAAAGCAATTCGCACTGCAAGATAACAACAATTTTATGTCTTTCTCCTTCCGAGGACAGAACTAACAGCAGTGGAGTTCTCGTGGTTCACTGCTTGTTCTGTGCAGTAAGAGGAAGGCAGATAAATACTACCTGTGGAACAGAAAGTGTTTAGCAGAAGGCTAAACTGTAAGGCATGTGATGCTTTTATACCTGCTAAAGTTAGAATCCTAGTTTTTGAGCTCATCTTTGAAGATGTTTTGTGTATCTGCCTTTAGGGATCTGGACTCAGAAGTCAGAGATGGGTTGATTATTCTATTTTGTTTTAAAAGCTCCCTTCTGGTAACTGGGTGCCTGTTCCATCAGTTGTGCCTCTGTAGTCTTTCAGGGGTGCTGCAGTGGTTTTAACCCCATAGGTTCTCTACAAATGACAGTTTTACTTGGCACTTAGAAGTTGGGAACTTCACTAGCATATAAAGGCAATGGGAATTCCCCTCAGGCCAAAAGGATTCAGTTTGAAGTAGAGAAATCGTTACCAACACCTTCCCTAATAGTAAGGCTTCAGGAAAAGGTTTAAACTGCAGGGAATTATTCTGCTGATGTTACCAGAGTCGCTTTGAACCTAAGGTTTTGTTTTGCTGTTGAGTTTGGGTTGCATGTTGCTACCTGTAGCTTTTTCAGTTCAAGAACTTAATTTGTCAAATCTAATCTCTGACAGTGTTGACTCTCAATATTAAAACAGGGAGTAAGTAGTGAGTTGAAATGGTGGCCTCAGGGTGAAGTAGTAAATCCCAAGTCAAGTGGGGAGTCTCCTATTTGAGACTTGGACTCCTTAAAGGAAATTATATGATAGGCTTATTTCCTATAAGGAGCTGCATATTGAAAAAATGAGTGGAGGTGGTATATCCCCTCTTCAAAAAACATGGTAACACTTCAGAACGTATAAATGTAACATCATATTTTGAAGGTGCTAGGGAGGAGGGAGAAAGCATGATGGCTTTAACTTGTGTCCTATGAGATTTAACAGCACTCCTGAAAGTGGTTTTTTTATTCTTAGTTTCATTTTTTTCTCTTTTTGGGGACTGACAGGCTCAAAATCGATTATAAATTTCTTCTGTTGAGTTGTGAAATTCTGTTTAATCTTCAAACTGGCGATGTCAAGGGTGCCGAGTCCTCCTCCTCCGGCAGAAATGTCGAGTGGACCTGTAGCAGAGAGCTGGTGCTACACTCAGGTAAGTCTACACTGTGTTAAGATATTCTTGGCATAACGTGATTCAATTCTGTATTAAAAAATATATTTGAAACAAGTTTAGAGTTGGATTTTTGGGCAGTGTTGTATTTGGTCACAGGCGTTACCGGGGCAACGGTAGAATGTTGTCCTCTGCCCTTAGAGCCGTTTGGCAGCCATTTGCAAACTTGCCCCTTGCAGCCATTTGGAGACTCTTGTCTTGTGCTTGGGGGTTATTTGGTGCTATCCACTCAGTAAAACTTCCAAGTTTTCAGTTTTTGCCTTTAAGATGGCCAGGGGGAGGCACCGTGGCCATAGGCACCGTGGCCATAGGCACCGTGGCCATAGGCACCGTGGTCGTAGGCAGCCTGACGATGAGCGTAGGCAGCCTGACCCTGGCCAGAGTCAGCGTGGCCCTGAGCGTCTTCCTATCCTCTCTATTAAGATCAAGGTGGTGAAGTTTTCCTACATGTGGACCATAAACAACTTCAGCTTCTGCCGAGAAGAAATGGGTGAGGTCATCAAAAGCTCAACCTTTTCATCTGGAGCCAATGATAAACTCAAATGGTAAGAAACTGGGGAAGATCTGGGTAAGAATATGGAGCAGGGAGGTTGAGAGGTTCACTCTGTTTATACAACTGTGTGAAAGAATTTGGGGAAGGAAGAGATATAGATAAAAAATTAAAAATTTGTACTGCACATGGCTTCTTGCTTCCTTGGGTGTACAGCATATGCCCAGGGAGAAAGTGCTGTTGCTTCAGCACAGTGTTTGGACACACAAAACAAATGTGAGGATCTGGCTGTTTGCAGTGTTTCTCTGATAATGGGAAACATCAGAAGTAATAGAAGCTGTAGCTGGAAGGGAGACTACATCCTGCCTTGGAGCAGAGACACGCCACAAATGACTGCTAATATTAACTTAATATTATTAAGTTTTGGGGTTTTTTGACAGATGCTTAGCTTAACAAGTTCTTATAAGCGAATGAGAGTCCACAGCCAGTGTTTTCAAGCTCTGTTTCACCCTCCCAGTTTCAGTCCCTAGTACTCCATGTTGTTAGAAAGATAATTTTTGCCTGTGCTCTAAATCCTGCAGTTTAAGATTATTGCTACTGTATTGCCTTTCTCTTATGGCAGCTTTTTCTGAATTTGGAGGCTTAAACGGAGGTGATTTAAGTGACAGTGTTCCATAACTCCTTCTGCCCGGCAGTTTCTGATTCTTAAAGATGACATTATTTTTACCCTTTTCCCTTCCCTTAAAACCTTTATTATCTTCCCTGAGTTCTCAAGTAATTTCCAGTAACTCAGAGTGGATTTTGGTCAGAATGTGTATCTGCTGTGAGTTGCGTCTGACCTTGCAGATCCATGGACACCTGGTTCCTTATTTTATCCCTTGTTGCTGATGTTAAGTGTTTTAGCATTTTTCTTTAAAGCTCTTTTAATATAGATTGTGGCAAATCAGCCACTAAATAATTTAGTGTGTGTGTATATGGTACAATTTGTGTTCCCTTCCTTTGGGTGGCAGACCTGTGCTTTCCTTGGACTGCTTTTTGTTATTAAATTACTTACCTTTATAACCTTTTCTTGTCAGATCTCATTTTAATGTCTAGATTTTTCTGATTTTTTTTTCTTTTTTTTTTTGGTCCTTGTGTATTTGAGCTGTTAGTCATTTGGCCTAGTTTTTTCTTCTTGTTAGATTCTGTGTCAAGTTTCAGGTCACGGAAGTGCTTATGAGTTAGCCTCTTCCTGTACTTTACTACTTTTTCTTCACACCAGAGTAGTTTTTCTCTTTTTACCCTAATATTATGTTTCTGAGAAACTACCAGCTTTCTAGAAATGCATTTTTCCTTTCAGTTGCTTCCTGTGGAATTTTACCTAGAATTTCTCTGGATTTATTGCACTTTTTCAAATCCATTGCCTCCATTCTGCTATTTCTTTCACTTTCTTTTTGTGAAAGTTGACATCCAAGGTGTTTTTTCAGTAATTTAAATTGTACACCCCTCCTCTTTTTCCCCCATTTTTTTTTTTTTTTAAATAGGTTTGCCCATAGTTACTGCCTGTATATTATCTGTCTTGGAGATGTAGCATGAGGCTGACTGTAACACGCAGTTCCACTCTATTGACCCACCAGTTATTTCCTTGTGGTTCAGTGGCTGTTAAACAGAACTTGTTTGCTGTACATTTTATTGTGAAAATTCTACAGTGCCCTTTCTTTGAAAGCTATGAATGACCTGCCAAAAACTTCCTGACATCTCATTCAGATGCTTGCTTCTACAGGTGTTTACGTGTGAACCCTAAAGGCTTGGATGAAGAAAGTAAAGATTATCTGTCCCTCTATCTGTTGCTGGTGAGCTGTCCAAAAAGTGAAGTTCGAGCAAAGTTCAAATTCTCCATCCTGAATGCTAAAGGAGAAGAAACAAAAGCAATGGGTGTGTAAAACCTCTTTCTGTCTGATGGGGTCGGTTGTCTTTTGCTGTTTGATCAAGCGAGTCACTCAGCTGATGTTTGAAGCACCATGTCTTTCTTTCAGAGAGCCAGCGAGCGTATCGATTTGTACAAGGCAAGGACTGGGGATTCAAAAAATTTATTAGAAGAGACTTTCTTTTGGATGAGGCCAATGGACTTCTTCCAGATGACAAACTCACTCTCTTCTGTGAGGTAAGTCTTCTTGTGCAGCTGAAAGAATAGCAGTTCCATTAGCTTAAGGTAGGTGTGACCTTATTTTTTCATCATTGCTTTTAAGGAGTCAGAGGTGTCAGGAGAAATACTGGATGTTTATATGGCACTTAGATTTTTATTTCTGTGTGTGTGTGTGTACCCGTGTGGCTGGTAGCTTTTTCTGTGTGTGATTCATCGCATTTCACTTCCATTTATTTTTTGTTACTTTATATCTGTCTTTTACCTGTGATGATGATAGGAATTAAACATGTTTGATTATCATTTCACTTCTGGTTTAGTGTTATCATCCATCTGTTTGTACTTCTTAATTTGAAACTCACTTGGGATAATAACCAACACTAGCTCTGTAGTGGAAACTGGCCCGCTTATTACTTGCCTGCTGAATAAAGAGCCTTCTTTATTTTCCTAAGCCAACAAAAAGAAAATTTTAAGAAAAAGGAATTTTATAGTAAACCACAATTTTCTGTTCATTGTGTTTGTATTTTTCTACAACTGCTTACAAAACTATTACTTCACCGCTGCTCATTTCAGACAAAGATGCGGACACTTATTTCTAAAACTAGATATTTAAGTTTCGAAACCTTAATGAGCAAATTTTAACTCTCTAATTTAGTGTCTTCAGAGGTTCTGCTGTCTTATTTCCGTTGTCCTTCTAACTGCAAAATACCTCCTGTAGCTGTGATTTTTTTTTTTTTTGCCAGAAGACAGGTAGAACAAGTTGTTCTCTCTTTGGATCTCCTGCAGTGTTTTGTATGGGAGTCTTTTCTTTTGCTGTGTTTTCTTTCAGGAATGAAAGAAATGCTTCGGAGTTGTCTGACAGCTGGGTTGTTTGGGGTTTTTTTTGTGATGGGGTTTGTTTTGTGGGGTATTTTTTCCATTTTTGTTGGCCATCATAAGCATGCACATATTTAAATTGACAAACATCTCCTAAAAACATGTGTATTCAATCAGTAGCATAAATTATTAGTGTCATGGAGGGACCCCTTCCTTCAACACTTGTAGCAATATGGGAGGAGAAGACGACAGTGTCTTGGATGACACCTCTGTAGGTCTGGCAGTTATTCTTTCCTTTATGATAAAAGAGCCAGAAAACTTACAATTGTGGAGCAAAACTCAAAAATTAATGTCTGAGAAGGGAATTTGTGAGGTGTGATGTAGATAAACCTGAGATCCACCAGTAGTCTTGGCAACCAGTTCTAATACAACTGAATTACTCCCTTCAAAAGCTTCAGCTCAGTTCTTGTTTGTTCTGGATGAAGAGAAAACTTGTTGCTGGCTTCACCTGGCCTTGATATCTTCTGTTTTCTCTTTCTGTTTGTTTTACAGTCTAACATGTAAGAAATCTTAAGTTTAGTGATATCAGAAGGGAAGCTTTTGCTGTCTGGAAACAGTTTGTCAAGAACTTTTAACAGCTTGGGTGTTTGTGGTTTTTTTTCCAGACTCCTTTTTTTGCTTTTTCTTCCCTGAGCTTATAAGTCTCTTAGCATGTAAACCAGTGTGCCATATGCTCTCCTAATGCTTCCCTCCTGGCCACAGGTGCCAAGTGATGCTGCTCACATCTGTACTTTCAGCAAGCATGTTCTGTATGTAGAAACTCTCCCTAAAGAGTTAGCAATACTGGATGTTGAGATGCTTGTTATGTGGGGATATGTTGGAGTTTTCTGTAGACCAGAAGGTTGCTGAGTGTCTCTGCTGCACCTTCTCATTCCTTTATTAAAGTTAAAAGGAAAAAGCCTTTTGCTCTCTGCTCATGTCTGGTGCTGAACACAGATAACATCTTGCTGAAAATGGTGTTAAGGCAGAGAATGATGTTCCTTGTCAAACATTTCAAATCTGACCTCGTTTAGTTGTCAGTTTGGGGATTTTTCAACCTCTGTTCTGCAGGTGAGGTTGATTGCTCATATCCCAACTGCATTACTTTTTTGCTGTTTAAATTATATTCCAGCATCGTAAGTAAATATCATTCTGGTAAATCTTCAAAAAGAACGGTGTTCCCAAAGTTGTGGTAATAGCTCCCTTCTGAGCTGGGCAGCATTGCTTCTCTTGCTAAGATGCTGAAAATAGCTTAAGCAAAACCTTATCTGTTTTGACCTCTAAGGCTGGTCACCTCTTGGAATGTACCAGTCTAAACTCCTTATGTAAAAAGCCATGTAATAGATTTTCATGCCAGTAACTGCCTTTCATATATGAAGATTTATTTGTTGGTTTGAGACACAGTTTGCAAGTCTTTTTTGGTTTATCTGTAACCGGTATTGGACTCTAGCAAGGGATCTGCATCTTAGAATTCCTTTTTAGTGAATCTGATGAAATTTTACCCATCCTCGAGTCGATGTTGCTGGGCTAGAAGTCACAGGGCAAAAAGATGATGTAATTGTCAGATTAATGACGAAGAACATTAGCTTCTTCACAATTGCTCTGGCTAATTGTTAGTGTCCTTTGGCAAGCAGCATCTGATATTTGTTTGGAGTGTTGTATAGTTTGCACAAGATCTGTCTGCCATAAAAACCCACTGGAGGTTTCTCAAGAGTTGGGGTGCTGTTATCTTCTAAGGAAAATTCCTGCTGCTTCTGTCACATGTCTCGCTTCATAATTTACTTCTCCTTTTACATAACTGAAGGTTCATTTGCTGTCCGTTGTTGTTCTTTGGCCATTGGTTATTAATAGAAATGAAATTTAACTTGTACTTGACAGAAATCCAGGAAATAGTCTCACGTCTGCTTCCCTGTCAATCAGCTTCTTCCTTTATTCTTTGTTATAGCGAGGTAGTATTAGTCACTCTGATCTTTTCTAATTGGAGTCTGCTGTAGAAGGCATGTGATTTACTGTGTGTTTGACAATAATGGTTTGGTGCTGAATAGGCTCTTCATGGTTCCCTTTGTGTAGGTTATTCATCAGCCAGTACGGCGATGTATGGTCCCTGCCTAACCACGTCTGCTTTAGAGCAGGTGATAAGGGAATCCATCTGCCTTCCACAAATCATCCTAGTTACTTGACAAAAACCTGCTTTTTAAAACTCACTGATTAGGGTTTCTTTTAATTTTATTTTTTAATGGGATGGAAGCGTTGAACTCTTGAAGAAATTTAGAACCAGAAACAGCAAGACATTTGGGGGGTCAGACACGGCCCTTGGGTACATGTGTGGATGCAGTGCTTGGTTGTAGAAGCTCTCTGTATACTTAATTTTCATTTGTACTGCTGTCTGTATTGCATTATTGATTGAGGAGGGTTTCAGAGTGTTGATAGAAGGAAAAAACTAGGTCAGGTATGGTGTCTGTAAAAGCAGAAAAATAAGATTCCACTTCCTTAGGAAACCATCTAATAAAATTATGATTAAATAAGAGCATAGAAGTGATGTTAGTTTGGGGTCAAGAAGCAAATCTGCTGGGGTGATTTAGGACTTGGGATAAACACTTTGGAGGAGCAGAGAACAGGGTTAAGACAGGGTAGAAAGGATGCTTTAAAGATGGAGACATTTTGAATCATACAGCAGTTCTGCTTGAGAAGCGTGGGGTTTGCTTTGCATTTCCCTTCACTTGCCCTGGAAATAAAAACTTCCTGTAGGGAGATGTTTTTTTTTTCCAGTGTGAGTTTTTGAGTTTGTGGGTTGTTTGCTTTTTTTTTCCCCCCACCTCCAGGTGAGTGTGGTCCAGGATTCTGTCAACATCTCTGGCCAGAACACTATGAATATGGTGAAGGTACCTGAGTGCCGCTTGGCAGATGAGTTGGGAGGACTCTGGGAGAATTCCCGCTTCACAGACTGTTGCCTGTGCGTTGCAGGCCAGGAATTCCAGGCTCACAAAGCCATACTAGCAGGTGAGTCTTGAGTTCGATGGGCTTTAGTGGGATAGGGGACAACTACCTGAGGGCAAGTGGTTTGAGTTATTTCATCTTTAAAGGAGATTTCTGCAGCTCTTTTAACTGCAGAGCTGTCATACAGTACTGTTTCGTGAACTGTTAGAGGTAGAGAAGAAATATCCACTCCATTTTTTTAATTGCCTGTCTCCTCCTATGACGAGGATGGTAGGAGGATTCTTGTGTGGCTGCAGCACGCTGTAATGGATTGCTAAAGCATTTGTAAGGAGAAGTTAGTGCATTGCTAAAGGAATACTTCACTGTGAAGTCAAGAAACCTACCTTACCACCCATGTACCCTTCAGCCTTGCTTAAAAGGACATCATAAACTCTCCCATGCCTGCTTTGAAGCTACGTTGGCCACATTACATTATATCACAACCTATGCTTGTTTACCAGTTATACACAATTTGACCTGTCTTATATATATGAGGATTTTTCCTGCATTAAGCAGCAGCATAGTTGTTGGAAGTGTTAGCAAGCTACACTTAGCACCTTCTGAAGAGTAAAAGAGCATCTCTAACTGTTTTATTTTCCCCACTGCTGTAGCACGTTCCCCGGTTTTCAGTGCCATGTTTGAGCATGAGATGGAAGAGAGCAAAAAGGTAAGTTCCTGAAGGAAGGAGAACTCCTCTGGCTAGGTGAATAGCTCTCTAGTCAACTCCTAGCATCACTGGTCAGATAACTTTCTTATGTAGTGTTTGTGACTCTTGTCACCTTTTAACTGTTTTTCTCACATTAGATGCAAGTCTCTGCTTCAGCTGTCCTGAAGGGAGGAAGAAAGGGATGGAGGAGGCAATTGTTACCTTTGTTACTCTTGGGGAAAGAGTCTGGGGTGGGATAGGGACAAGCAGTGAATGTGAAGTACAACTTAGAATTTTTCTTACTCCATCCACATTTAATTTTTTTTTTTTCCGCAAGTAGTACACGTTCTACATAGTTTGTAGCAAATATCTGAATACTGAAAGAACTTGAGTAGAAGGAAACCTTTAGCCTTTTGTCAGCATCTTAATAAGCTTCATTTTTCTGCTACAGAACCGGGTTGAAATCAATGATGTGGAGCCTGAAGTTTTTAAGGAAATGATGTGCTTTATTTACACGGGGAAGGCACCAAATCTTGACAAAATGGCTGATGACTTGCTGGCAGCTGCTGACAAGGTACGGTGGGGATTTATGGGTGTTCAGAGAACTGGGAATGACGTGCGCCTTGCACAGTGCTCCTTGGTGTTTGTAGCAGTAAGATTTTTCATGGGATCATTGTGGTTGGGCAGTTTCTTTGCACTGGTGGTGGCTCGCAGGTAAGCTTAGATGTAGTATTAGATACCTATAAGATATACATATAAGATACCTATAGCTGTATAGATACTTAACATATAACATCAGGAATTTCTGTCTTTACTGCTCATTTTTAAGCGCCGTTTTAACATTTCAGAGGACATCTTTATTCAGCATAATGTAGCTGGGGGTGAGAAGAAAATTTCGAGGTGGACCTGGTGATTTTTTTTTTTTTTTTTTTTTTTAGTGTGGCTATCACCAAATCTCAAAAGTAGTGTTCTGCCCTGGCAAACAGGGCTTGCTGCTTCTGGTCTGGCTGGTATCAGCAGCTCCAAGAGATGCTCTAAGGTGATGGATAGCCAAGAGTGGGAAGGTTCTGCTGTTTATTTTCTTTTTGCAGTGGCGATCCCTGCTGTTTATGGAGAGAAGGGGTGCACTGGAGGAAGCCCTGTTGCCTAACCCATCTGTGGTTTTGCAGGGTCCTTGCCAAGGAGGTGTTGGGGTTGGTCTGACTGGAAGGCTGCTGGTAGTCCCTGTGTAGCAGGTGCAGCGCTGTGGCCTTGCCAGCCAGCCTCTGCCTCCTTCCCTTTGCAGCCCCAAGGACAGAAGAGTGCTCTGCTGGCCACTGAGCCGTATTAACCAGTGAAAATCTGTAATATATAATGAAAATTTTATTTCCTTTTTCTTTTTTCTCTTAAAAGTGAATTTATCCATCGAACAGGTTCAGCACGGGTAGCAGCAGTGCAAGATTCTCCACACTGCCCTGCCAATGTGCCTCAACTCTGACCCGGAGGGACCACCTCTAGGGGTGAGAGCGTAGTTCAGTCTCCATGCTTCTTCAGTCCTTGGATTCTCTTGGGGGTGCCAGTTAGGGTGGTGGATTTTGAGATGTGGATGCATGTAACCTTCTTCCACGCAACCACCACGCAGCCATCAAATTCCCTGTCGCTGCAACCCTGGGCTTCATCAAAAATGCTGATTTTTAGAGGTGAAATGCTCCATATGCCATTATTAGGCCACTGCAACTAGAATCAAAATGGGAAATAATGCAAGGAGAATCTTGGCCTGATTATACCCATTGCCACATTTTATTCAATATTTAAAGAGTATTGATTGAGAGCTCACATACCATCTTTAACTGAGACAAGTGTAAGTAAGAAGCAGTACATTAAGGACAGAGTAGGCTTTAACTTTGAGTTTCCTGGCTTTTAATGTAGGTTTTTTTTTTTCCTTTTAAACTCATTGTGTGTCTTTTAAAAGCAGAAATAAAAAATCTTTCATGAAGGCACATAAAACATCTAATATTTACCCAGGAGACTGAAACAGCTTCTTCTGAGTTCCTCCTGTCTCTTGGGGGAAATATGTAATTAGACCAAAACCAAAACAAAGCATGTCTTCTCAACCCAGGAGATACTATTTCAGCCTCTTGGGTACGTATGCTGTTAGGTAGGGTGTTCTTTTAAATTGTAATTAAGAAAAGGGGGAATGGGAAATTCTGGTACCTGAGAGACCAGAATGGCTACTTTTGCCCAACTATGTAATTAGAAGCTGAGCTATTTGTAGTGAAAATTGAAATAAAAATTGTATATGCATGGGAGGAGACTATTCAATTTACAAAAGGAATAATTTTAAGCTTCATTTACTGCATTTTAAGATACTGACAGACAATAACATAAACTAATGGCTTGCCCCTCATTTGAAACTGTTTTAGTAATACAAATTAAGCAAGTAAATTTGATTTTCCTTCTCAGATGTTCTGGTGGGAGAAAACTGTCCTGGTTATGAGTGCCATGCCTCGAGTCTCAGTGATAATTACTTCAATTAAGTGAAAAAATGTTTTTATAATCTAAAATTATTCATTTAAATTTAATCATAATGGGATGAAAATTTCAATCGGAATATAAAATTATTTTATAGTAATAGTGCTTATCATATGGTACACACTCCTGTCGTCATGCAGATGAGCTTGTTACCAGCTCTTTATTGAGGTTCAGGACAGAACAGTCCATATAAATCTGGTATCTTTTCCAAATGCAGCCTCATATAGTGAAGAACTTGTATGCCACATCATCGCCGAGTTGTTCAGAAAAGCTGTATAAATGGTACGAAGGGTACTCTCAAATACAGTTAGATGAAAAAAATTAACAAACTCAAAAGATTTTTCTTTTTTTAGAATTGTCATTCAATTTGAAGTCGTAACATGAAGAAGTCTTAACTGTGTTTAATCTTTAGAACCATTTACATAGTGTTAATGTTATTACTCGTATAAGAACTTTTGCTAGAGTTTACTACTGTCCTAATCCTTGTGAAGTGTAATCATGGGATCTAGAATATTCAGAATTATTCAGAAATACTCAGTTTGTTTCATCCAAAGAGCCACAAACCCCACAATCAGATCACACCCCCCCAGGTTTTCAGAAGTATCTCAGTCTCACAATTCCCAGCTATGATATTCCAAAAGACTGAGATTTGGGGTTTAGGTTTTACTTCTTGATACCGAGTGGCTTCCCCTTTTCTGAGTATTGACCTTTTTGAAGGCTGACCAAGACCACTGTGTTGCTTTTGAAAAATCTGGGCTGTGTCTGCATGTTTCAATACTGCCTGAAGTGCTGCAGAAAGTAGAGTGTGAAATTTGTTAGCACTCTTCTGCTAAGCATGTCCTTTGAATTTCACAAACCACTGATGTGACCCAGCGCCACGGATCTAAAAAATATTGAGGCAAATGCACAATTGAATGATAGAAACTCTTAGACTGAGAATGTGAAATTACAATAGAGCGTTTGCCAGGGCATTACAGACGTGCTGTGGTGTTTCATTTCTAACTGGATAGCTGCAAGAAATCAGGGGCATTTGTTTAACATCGTAGTGTTAAACTGGTAGCATGTACTTGATTGAGCACGGCTGATCTTAACGTGCAGGTCATTAATGGTAAAGGAATTGAGTGAAAACTGCCTTAAACATCACTGGAACACCTATGGAGCATTCACTGTTAGATAGGTCTTCCCACTGAACCCAGGTAATACTGTCATGCAGTAACAGAGTGAGAATAAAGATTTGGCTTTAGCGTTCTGTGCCTTGAGGTAGCTGAGATAATAAGTATTACAGGTGACCTGAAATTCTCATTTCAAAGCATGAACACAGCACAAGTAAGCCTGTAACATAAGAAGGCCGGGATGAGAGTTATGGTGGGTATGTTTCCTCTCCATTGCTTTCCTCAGGGTGGGTACATCATGAATCTTTTATTTATTTATTTATTTATTTATTTTGCTGCTCACTACTTCTTTGAGGACAGTTCAGATGCATACAACAAAGCAAAGAGATCTGTTCAGCGTAATATAGTTTGTTACCAGAGAGTGAAGGAGCACGAGTAAGGCTTCACATCAGGCCTGGTGAGATGTTTTCTTCTTTGTAACTCTACTTTGGCTTGTATTTTGCAGTACGCTCTAGAACGTCTGAAGGTGATGTGTGAGGATGCCCTGTGCAGTAACCTGTCTGTGGAAAATGCAGCTGAGATCCTTATTCTAGCTGACCTACATAGTGCTGATCAACTGAAAACTCAAGCAGTGGACTTCATTAACTAGTGAGTTTACTGTTCCAGGGTGCAACAAATCTAGAGGGAAGTCGTGTTTGTTAGCAAAAAACACTCACAACTCGTCAACTGTTGTATGCAGGGGAGATTCTCCTGTATTATTTTTCTCTTTTAGTTCTCCCATTGTGATCTGTTGTTTATCTGGCACCCCAGAAGTGATGTTGCCCTAAGGGCAGATTAGTCTTGTCCTGCTGGGACAAGAAAGTTCTTGTGCTCTTAGGAAGAGATCCGTAGTAGCTAACAGACAGTCCTGCTGTCTGCTGAACAGATCACAAGAACTTCCAGGTGGTAGAATATCAGGTAGTCCCTGATATTGAGGCTCTGTTTGCAACTCCTAATATAACAGACCTTTCAGTAGATGTAAAATGACTACCATGTCTGGAAACTTTTTTAGTCCTGTTTGTCAGTTAATACAGTTTTTCTCACTACTTCCTATATTGATTTAAAATACTTCTGTGCTGAGTAGTCAGGGTAGATAAGCACTGTGTTCCTGCTGTCCTCCACCTGGGATCGTTGTGTGTGTTTGAGCTTCCCATCCAAAAGTTGAAAGACTGTCCAGCATAGAACTTGTGCCAGCAGAGCCAAAGCATACACCCAGGACGATCCTAAAACGCCACGCTAAAAATGTCAGGTTTTAGGCACGTGGAAAGAATCTCCCTTAATTAATCCTTTTTATCCTCAGTTGATAACTTCAGATTTATTCTCTCTTATTTCTAGTCATGCCTCTGACGTCATGGAG